>NC_080767.1:5835800-6138830 GCF_020826845.1 Diceros bicornis minor | reverse complement strand
TGGAAAATTAACATTTCTGGAACTCCTCTTGATCAAACAAGATGGATAAATGAAGGATTGTTCTACCTACAAAGTTATCAGAGAAGTTGCTAGGAGTCAGAGTCGTGTGCTAAATGTTTTATTAACAAAAAGACTAATAGACTAATCTACCACAAAAAAGGAAAGTGCTAGTAACTCAACCACAAGAAAAGACCAAATAGAATGGACTTAAAAAAACAACTTTATTCCAAACAGAATTACCAAAAGAAGCATGTTAACTCTGAAACATTTAACAGATTTCATTTAAACTGATATAGTCACAAAACTCAAAATATCAAACAAAATATAAACAAAAACAGCCTTGTGTGCTTAACCACTTTTAATAAAGAACCTTTAAAAAAGGAAATATGTGGAGACTACCCCACAACATGGGAGCCACTCAAGCAGATATTTAATATTAAGCAAAAATATAGCGTTAAGTACAAAAAGTCCTCAAATTTATGGACAATGCCTGTTCAAGTCTTTGATACGCATTTACATGCACATGAGAAAACAAAGATGATTATTTTAATTTAAAGGAAGTCAAGTCTGAGTGCCTCCCCCTCTCCACACGGGACCTCCCATCCCACTTTCCTCCTGACTGCACCCTCGCACCACAGCCTGTCATCCACGCAGAACCGGTGTGGGTCAACGTGATCGCTCACCAGGCTGCCCCCAGATCCCACTTCACACAGCCTGCCGACCGCCCGTCATTCCCTCGCACGTCTGCAGAGCCTCGTAACTGAGTGTCACCACTGTCATCGAGCTAGGGAATTTCAGGTCTCCATATACACAATTCTGTTTATTGCACAGTCCACAATACATAGCGGGTGATTATATGAGCAACCGCAAGGGAAGATGAATATCGACTATTGAGACAAAAACATCAACTTTGTCTCCAACCACAAATGAAACAAAGACACACAAATTTGCCACCATATAGAGGTTGTGTTTGCTCTGTGGTGCAGTCCTGAGGGCTCAAACCACTCTAAGTGTGTTAAATATAGAACCAAGAACATATTTCGGGTGGCATCAGCCATGAAGTACAGGAGGCGCGCCCAGACACGCCCCGTGCTCGTGAGCCGCCTGCGGCACGTATGTGACAGAAAGGCCACTTTTAAAGCTTTCCAGACAAAGTTATTCGATCATGTTTGCCTTTTCAAAACTATGAAATTGTGAACCATACTAGTTCACAATGAAGGTAAAAACAATAGCTAGAATCTCTTAATAACACATTTTGACTTATTTTAAAGTTCAGACAAAGCTGTCGGCTACCACAAGTTCTGAATTTTTTGTTACATTTAAGAAGTCTATAGGACACCACCAAACCATCCCTGGTAACGTACTTGCAGTTTGGTCTTCAAAAGGTGTAAAAAGTAACAAAGAAATCCAAAAATATTATGACCATTAAAACCATTAAAAATATTTATTGTTTTTAAACACCACACAATGGAGACAGCAGAAACCAAAGCATCCTCCTCTGAATTCTCACTTCACGAAAGTGCTTTAGAACTCAGATTTCTATCCGCTTCGTGGAGTGTATAGACAAAAGCAAGCCCTGCCAAGTCCATCCCAAGGGCACAAGCCCAGCCCACTGCACCTGCCACACGCTGTGCGCCGGGACGCACCCGCGAGTGCTGAGGGACACGCACACGTGAATGAGGGGTCAGGCACCGCAGTGCCTTCATCATTCATTTCTGAAACTCAACCCACTTCAAACCCTGACTCTATTCAATAAGCCAAAGGACGCTACTCACATTTATTAGGTGTCAAGTTCTTGTTTTCTGAAATCCTTACATCGACACCTGGGTTTCTAAAGTAAACTACAATTTCCAGCACAGCACTGTCAAACAGAGCTGCTGTCAAGCCACTGAGCCTCTCCACTGCCTGGAGCATGCTCCACAACGCCTCCGCATCTTTCACAGCTGGAAGAAAGGTGTTCCCTGTAGCTGACCAGCCACACTGCATTTAGAGGTAAACATCTTTTTTGGACTATCTGCCCAGAAACTGAGTCAACTACCAGTTGGGACCCTGATTTTATTTTGGTCGGTATGTGCACATATTCATACGCAATTACCCAGAATGAAGAAAAACCGGTAATAAGAAACCCAACTGCTCTGCCATGTTGGATGCTGGAAATCTTAACTACATAATATTTACAGATGTGGATTTTTAGGAGATTGAGGAACCACTTTTCTAGGATATTTCCTATGTTTCACTAGTTATTCAAGTGGTATATGAGTCATTTTGCCTTACTTGTCTGGAAAAACTATTTTAAAACCTGATTCCTGGAGAAGTAGGTTTCTGTTAGCTAAGGGATGAGCGTGCCATCCAGCTATCACCAACTACTAGAATTTAAAACTAACCCTTCAAATATCTTTATTTGGATTTATTTGGCTCTTTATTTAGATCTTATCCTCTCAAATTGTCTTATTGTTTTAATGATAAAATGGTAAAATTGGGTTCCCAAAATGTAAAAATCCTAGAAGTCTCTATTTCCAAGAGAAAAATAAAAAAGACAGCTGACACTGTGGAGTGAAAGGTATCCTGAGTCGTCCCCCTCCTCCGTAACATTCAGAAACCAGAAAAAATCTGGGATCCTACAAGAGACTTCCAAAATAAAATTTTATGAAAGTAGTTGTTTAAAAGCAGAGTTTCAAGAGAACAAGATATCTGAATATGACAAACTACTACTCAAATAAAACAACCCCAAAGCTCTTCAAGAAGTTGGCAACAATAAGTCAAAGAAATGGAGCTAAACCAAATTTGATCTACATGCAATTAATATGAAACATAACAGGCTGAAATGCCTATAACAAAATTTAACTTTCCTCATCTTTTGGCAATGAAATAAGTGAAATTAATGGAAGGATATTTTGGAAGGGTTGCAGGTCCCATTCAGAACTAAACAGAAAACTTTCAAGCCTAGAAAGCAAACTGGGAGCTTTCACTCGCTGCTTGAGTCGACCACGTCTAAACAAATAGTTTAGATGACAATCCCAACAGCTGCTTAGTTTCAAAACTAAAACAAGCAATTTATCATGAAAAGCCTACATCTAATAAGCTGTTTTTCTTCTCTGTTCTCCTCCGTTGTCCTACCATGTATAAGTCTAACAAAGTCTACCCTTTGCATCTCCACCTAAGAGCAGAGAAGCCAGAGATGGAGTAACAGAAGTCAGCCTGAGAATTCACGGGGCCCTGACAGCCTTTTGTCTGGCTGCTCATGGCCCTTACGTTTCAATCCAGAAGGTTTAAAGACTTTTACAGAAAAAACGGTATCTTGGCTATTAGTTTCCTTGTCAAAAGCCATCAGATAGACAGCTATTAACCAAGCAATTAGCCTAAAGTTCTCAGATAACAATAAAAAAAAACAAAAAACAAAATTCCTCAAATTTTCCTACTGAAACCTTTTATTCCGAATTTGTTGGGGCTTAAGGAAAACAGCTTTGCCCATAATTCACCGTGCCCTGGACTTATGACACCAACTTGTATCGGCCAATTAGGAATGAGGCCAAACTGCACTCTTCTTAGGTCTATTCAGTTGATAAATGGCACTTAAGTGACTTCGTTCATATAATCTTTAACAAGAACTCGTAAGTCGCATTGATTATGCCCCAAGAGATGAGGGACCGATGGTAATTCAGATGGGCACCTCTGAAAAGATTCGTCAGTTTCCTGTCCCGTTCTAGCCAGATTTTTTGGAAAACTTTGGGGAAAGACTGGAATTCCCCACCAATCTGAGACTGCATGCGAGTTTTTACAACATTAACTGGGAAAAACAAGATCCCCAACACGGCACCCAACAGACCTCCACAGATAAAATCATTGACCAAGTGAGCACTGTGAGTCGTGGCAGTCGGCAGGTGCTCCTTGATGGGCCCTCGAAGGCCAAAAAAAAGGACATTGCTGAATCCATTACGGAACAGGATGGGCACCAAGCCTCGATAATACTCTCTCATTCCGTGGCATCTCAGTGCCTTGAAAGCATGATAGGTGTTTGTAAATTTGTCATGATGCTTGTGGTCCTGAAGCAATGTTTGAACTCTTTCCAGTGGAGTGAAAACCGCTTCTGTTGTCCCTGCCAGCAGTGCTGCCATGCTGCGGGTTGCAAGCTCTGGGGTGCTGACATGCTTACGGAGAAGGCAAGACAGATCCTCATACAGACCAAACATAAGCGCCAGCGTGGTTGTCTTCTGCATTAAGGGGGGAAGGATTCCGCGATACAGGTTTCGAAACCCATCCCTCCTCAGCTGCAGGACTGCGTCCCGCGTTCTGATTCCGTACAGCTGTTGCCGAAAGAGGGCCTTCTGAATGGGAAAGGTGACGGCGACGTTGTTGAAGGCCGCACAGCAGCCACACAAGTAATGCTTCGCCTCGCCAACCTTTGCAGCGCCAGCTGGCGCGTCCTGCTGTGAAGGCGCCAGGAGTGGCGGCCTCTTCCCATGAGCTTCTGAATCCACCATGTTGCTTAAGATCTTCCTTCTTCATGAAGGAGTTTTTCTAACCTACAAATAATAAAATGACAATAGGTAAACCTTCAAATACAGCGCCAAACACACGGAATTTTGCCCTAATGCTTCCTCCAATTTCTGGACACTATCGCATTTTCCCTTTTAGACGGGATCAGCAGTGCTCCAAGTGCTGACCGAGGACCCTGGAGGCCCCCAAGCCCCTTCCGAGGGTCCAGGAGGCCCTCCCGTTTCCAACTACACATCTGTACGAGGCTGGATCTTCTGCACCTACTGCAACGAAAACAACTTATCACACAGACCGAATGCAGAAGCAGATATGAGACCCACTCGTCTCTTAAGCCAGACATCAAAGAGATCTGCAAAACTGTACAACACAATCTTCTCATTACATGTTTTTTTCTTTTGGAAAATAGTTATTTTTCATGAAAATGTGTTAACATGTAATGGGTTTATCACTGCTATTTTATAGACTTTTTTTTTTAATAATTTTATTTATTTTCCCCCAAAGCCCCAGTAGATAGTTGTATGTCATAGCTGCACCCCCTTCTAGTTGCTGTATGTGGGACGCGGCCTCAGCGCGGCCAGAGAAGCGGTGCGTCGGTGCGCGCCCGGGATCCGAACCCGGGCCGCCAGCAGCGGAGCGCGCGCACTCAACCGCTAAGCCACAGGGCCGGTGCTATCACTGTATTTTGAAGTGAATTAATAGGGCCGGCCCCAGCTCTACTGGGGCTTTGGGGGAACAAATAAATAAATAAAATTAAAAAATAAAAATAAAAAATAAAGTGAATTAATAAATATTTTAAAATTTTTATGTCTAAGACCATGAGCACTAATCCACATAAATAAGGGCTCTTTGGGGTCCACCATAACTTTTAAGTGTAAAAGGGCCCCGAGACCAAAAAATGTGAGGACTACTGGACTAGTTCATACGCATTACCTACACTACAGTACAGTATATACCATTATCCTGTGAAACAGACTCCAAGTCCTCCCATGAGAAACGCAACAGCAAGACATGCGTTCATTTACTCTGTTCGCTAACACTTAGTATCTACTCCGAACTAGGCCCTCTGCTCAGCGCTATGATTCAAAGACAAGGAACTTGCAAGAAACAGAAGATTGCCAAGGCAGACAGGTACACCACAGTGACAGCTTCTGTGACGAACAGCTGCTGTAGGAGCACACGAGAGGGACACCAAGCATGCACTTGGGAAGATGGACGCTGGGAGAACAGGGTCACGGAAGGCTTGTAAGTAGGTACTATACACTAAATTTTCACATATTTAATTCTCAAAACAACTCCATAAACTAAACATTTTCCCGGTTTTACAGATGGAAAAACACAATCCTCTCCCTCGTCCAGGGTCGTCAGTAACTGGAAGGGCTGGCCTCTTGAAAGGAAGCCGGTCTGACTCCAGGGCTCATGTGCCCACTACCACACCACAGATGGCAGCAACCTTGGGAGGCTGCCTGGGACTGACGGCGGCTATACCAGACCACGCTGAAAAAGGCCTGAAGCCTCAGCATACAGGCTTCGCCCAGGAGTGGAGCCAAGGCCAAGCTCTCCTCAGCAACACACCTGCTCCCTTAACATGGCAAGACCGTTCCTCGCCAGTCATCTAAGGCTGCTTTTCCCCAAAAAGGGACCCAAATAGCTGGATCATCAAGAACAAGTCCTCCACCCCAGAAACAGTCCCAGAAACTACCTTTATTTGGGCACTATGTGGTAATTTTATTGTATGGTAGATACATCAGACCAAATATTTTAAAATGGATTCTAATTCCTCAACAGTAAGAGACCACGTTTAACTCTAACAACAAAAAATTAAATAGCCTGATTAAAAATGAGCAAAGGACTTGAACAGACAATTCTCCAAAGAAGATACACAAATGGCCAACAAGCACATGAAAAGATGCTCAACATCACTCATCAGAGAAATGCAAACCAAAACCACAACGAGGTATCACCTCATACTCATTAGGATGGTACTACAAAAAAAAACAGAAAATAAGTGTTGGTGGGGATGTGGAGAAGCTGGAATCCTTGTGCGCTGTTGGTGGGAATGTAAAATGGCCCAGTCACTATGGAAAACAATATGGAGGTTCTTCAAAAAATTAAGAATAGAACTACCTTATGATCCAGCTATCCCATTTCTGGGTAAATATCCAAAAGACTTGAAAGCAGGGGCTCCAAGAGATATGTGCACACCCACGTTCACAGCAGCAGCATTCACAGCAGCCAAGAGGCAGAAGCAACCCACGTGTCCACTGACGGACGGATGGACACACAGAACGTGGTATACACATACAACGAATACTATGTGGCCCTAAAAAGGAAAGAAATCCTGGGGCCGGCCCAGTGGTGTAGTGGTTAAGTTCACGCGCTCCACTTTGATGGCCCGGGGTTCACAGGTTCAGATTCCAGTCGAGGACCTAGGCACTACTTATCAGGCCATGCTGTAGCAGGCATCCCACAGGTAAAGTAGAGGAAGATGGGCATAGATGTTAGCCCAGGGCCAATCTTCCTCAGCAAAAAGAGGAGGATTGGCATCAGATGTTAGCTCAGGGCCAATCTTCCTCATCAAAAAAAAAAAAAAAAAAGGAAGATTTGAAATCCTGTTACACACTACAACATGGATGAAACCTGAGGACATTATGCCAAGCGAAATAAGCCAGTTATAAAAGGACACTGTATGATTCCACTTACATGAGGTACCTGGAGTAGTCAAGTTCAGCAAGACACAAATTAGAACAGTGGCTGCCAGGGGCGGGGGTGGGGGAGAGGACAGGGAGTTATTGTTTAATGGGTATAGTTTCACTTCTACAAGATGAAAAAGTTCTTGGGGGACCAGCCCGCTGGCACAGGCGGTTAAGGGCGTGAGCTCCACTGCAGCAGCCCAGGGTTTGCCGGTTCGGATCCCAGGTGCGCACTGACACACCGCTTTTCAAGCCATGCTGTGGTGGCGCCCATATAAAGTGGAGGAAGATGGGTACGGATGTTAGCCCAGGGCCAGTCTTCCTCAGCAAAAAAAAAAAAAAAAAAAAAAGAGAGGAGGATTGGCAGATGTTAGCACAGGGCTGATCTTCCTCACAAAAAAAAAAAAAAAAAGTTCTAGGGGGCCAGGCCCATGGCATAGCAGTTAAGTGCACGTGCTCTGCTGCTGGCGGCCTGGGTTTGGATCCCGCGCACGCACCGACGCACCGCTTGTCAGGCCATGTTGTGGCAGCATCCCATATAAAGTAGGAGAAGATGGGCACGGATGTTGGCTCAGGGCCAGTCTTCCTCAGCAAAAAAGAAGAGCATTGGCATGGATGTTACCTCAGGGCTGATCTTCCTCACAAAAAAAAAAAAATGAAAAAGTTCTGGAGATCTGTTTTATAACAATATAAATACACTTAACGTTATTAACTGTACACTTCAAATCGGTTAAGATAGCAAATTTTATATGTATTTTTTACCACAATAAAAAAAAGATTACATGTAAGGGTTTCAATGGTAAATAAAGAGAAAAAGAAAACAGGGCAGATAAACCATTTAGGTCTTTAACCTATCACAAAAAAACATAAAAAACTCAAGCAAACCAAGTTTCCTTATCTTTTTTCCTCCCCACACCACACACATGCTGCCGTCAACTCTAAGCATTCAGGACAAAAGCCGTTGCAGGGAAGTGTCACCGCTGTGAAGGCAGGTCAGGTGCAGAGCCGAGGCACAGAGGGCCAGAAAGCGTCAGTTCCGAGGAGCTTCCATCTGCAGGAGCCACAGACACGTAGCGAAATACAGAACACACACAGCTGCACTTTTCCTCCTAAGAATACAGCCTAGGGAAATACTTATTAACACAGGGTGTTCACTATATGAAAATCTAACAATCACAAGATTCAACTACAAGACAGTCACAACAGTGCTCTTAACAGAAATACTTAATAAAAATTAAATGCTCCACAGTAAGGGACGCACTGCATAAATGAAGATGTATCCATCACCTGAAAGGATATCATGTAGACAGTACAAATAAAGCAGTATTGCGGGCCGGCCCAGTGGCGTAGCAGTTAAGTTTTCGCGCTCCGCTTCGGTGGCCTGGGGTTTGCAGTTTCGGATCCTGGGCGCAGACCTACGGACGGCTCATCAAGCCATGCTGTGGAGGCATCCCACATATAAAATAGAGGAAGATGGGCACAGATGTCAGCTCAGGGCCAATCTTCCTCAGCAAGAAAAATAAAGAATAAAAATAAAATAAAGGAGTATTTAAGGTTCAGTATGTTAATTTTGAATTTTTAATGGTGTTAATGAAATTTTAGATAGCAGTGAGTCCTTTTTTTGATCAATAAAGTGTTACAGGAAAAAACCCAAAAAGTAAGGAGAATATCTTTTACTGACATGGTACAACCCTGTTTTTATCAATATACATATAAAAAAGCTAAAACGGGGGGGCGGGGGGGTGGCCCGGTGGTGCGAGCGCTTAAGTGCACGCGCTCTGCTGCGGCGGCATGGGGTTCGCCAGTTTGGATCCCGGGTGCGCACCGATGCACCGCTTGTAGAGCCATGCTGTGGCGGCGTCCCACATAAAGTAGAGGAAGGTGGGCATAGATATTAGCTCAGGGCCAGTCTTCCTCAGCAAAAGAGGAGGAGGATTGGCATCAGATGTTAGCTCAGTGCTGATCTTCCCCACAAAAAATCAAAAACAAAAACAAAATAAACAAAAAAAAGCTAAAATGGGTAGTTTATATTTTCTCATTTCATAACACTATATTTTCCTTTTCTATATATATATATATATATATATATACACACATACACACACACACATTTTTTTTGTGAGGAAGACCAGCCCTGGGCTAACAACCGTGCCCGTCTTCCTCCACTTTATATGGGACGCCACCAGAGCATGGCCTGACAAACGGTGCATCGGTGAGCACCCGGGATCCGAACCCAGGCTGCCAACAGCAGAGCGCGAGCACTTAACTGCTACGCCACGGGGCCAGCCCCTCGTTTTCTATACTTTTCAAGTTAAATTTGTCTCAGTCTATTCAACTCTGCTTTCAAAGCTGGAGACACTGACCACAATGAAGGTCTAATTAGGATGACGAAAGGCCAAGAGGGACACTGATCAAAGTTCCGAAGTGACCAAAGGCAAACTGCTGCACATACACTGGCGGCCAGGCCACCACCCTGCGGGGTGAGAAGGCAAGTCGGCCAAAGAGATCGTTCCACTAGGTCCTGACGCCACGCTGGGGATGCGGTGCGCATCGCAGTCAGGGTCCACTCGACAAGCATCAGTCCTCCTATCTGTTTCCTTCCTCCCTAAATTCTTTGTAATAAAGGTGTTTTTGTATTTGCTTCATTCAGACTTATAGGATAACACTGTCAGGAAGACTTTCATTTACTTTTGCAGGGAGTTTCTTGTTTGCCTGCTTCTACACAGGCCTCCCAGTACACTAAGAGAATCAAATCCAACCAACTTAGTCAACTCCTGTACCGTTCCAGGCACACCGCCCCAGGTGTCAGAGATCACAGAGAATTCAAGACCCTGGCCTCAGGGGAGATAAGACGTGCAAATAATTAGACCACAGTGTGATAAATGCAATCACACGGTATGTACGAGGTACAAAGGCCCCACAGAGGCAGGGGTCATTCACCAGGGGTCCGGAGGGAATGACAGGGCAGGCCACAGCCTCTGGGCAGGGTCCTGAACTTGGAACAGGACTCCCAAGGCACGTAAGGGTGAAGCACATATTAACCAAAGGTGGCACAGGCTATGGTGTAGGTCCTGCACCAAAGGAGCAGCAGTATCTCGTTCTTGAGGAATGATTCGAGCACGTCCTGTGGGGCGGTAATGTGGGTGGGAGACAGACGGGTGGCACACAAGGATGGAGGAGCAGGCGAGCGCCTGTGTTAGGAGAGACCCTCAGAAAGATCCCAAGACCCTCTGACACGACTATGTACTATTTTTCTCCTTTCTCATGTGAAGCAAATGGAAACAAACGATTTTCCTTAAGTATGTTATACCAAGATCTGTGTGCCCTTTTCCTTGTACTAAGAAGAAAATGTAACATCTGCACACTTTGGCCCAAAGCCTCTCTGTCTGGAGCTCGAGTTGGCTTGCTAACGTTTCTAGTAGAAAAGATGACCTTGCCCTCATTGAGAAGCACTATGACTAGATTCCGTTGCAGGCCCCAAGTCTGCCCCAAGGAAGGTCACAAAAGGCGTCAGGGAACTTTGCTCCCCACTAAAAGTCACCTGGTTACTCCTATAGAACTCGACATGCCAGGGGTCCAACCTTTCACCTTCTGCCCCCATGACCAGGGGAGCCAGACCACCCGTGGGCGCCAAAACCCGTTTATCTAAAGAAACCTCACCTGTGCTGAGGGCTGGACACAGTGGGACTCGCATCTGAATGCTGCTTAGCACCATCCTGGATGGCAAATAAAGGCACAGTAAAAACTGTCCCCTGGTGTTCTGAAAATCTGTTCCACTGCAATTTAAATAAAGTAAGGCTTGGCTCAGAGAGAGGAATTATTTCTAATCTTGGCAGGTATTAAAGCAGTTAGATTATGAAGTTACCTGTATGCTCGACCGAGAGAGGCCAGATTCCTTGGAGTTGGGCTTCTTGTAGATCCAATAAAACAACAAATAGATCATTCAAATAAAAATTCACAAAACAAATGGGTATTACTTTTTAAGAAAAATATTTACAGATTAAATTTACATATTAAAAAAGATGTGGGTTTTTTTTTTTTTTGGAGAAAAATATAGTAGTAAACCAATTAAATACATAGACATCTTCTCCCTCCAGGGACACACTCCCCGGGCTCAGATCCCCTTCATCTCTTACCTGACTAGTGTGAGAGCCTCTTTACTAGTCACCTGACTAGTCACACTCACTCCACCACCCTCTTTACCCCCACCAACCTATCCATCCATCACTAAAAAATGCACAAAAAGAGCAAACTACTAAGTGAAACAATCAAGGTATATAACAATGCATTTTGGAATCTTCTAATAACAGCACAGAGACACCCCAGCCTTCTGAACGGCTGCACAATATTCTATCAAATGGGTGTATTATACATCATTTATTCTACCTCCTATTCATGGTCACTGTTTGTTGTTTTTTCCTTTTTTGTTTTTTTAAAAAATGCTGCAATGGGCAACCTTGTACCTTGCTTGGGTGAACTCGCACAACCTCATCTATCTGCAGGGTGCATCTTTAGAATGGGACTGCTGGCTCCAAGAGTACCACACGTCAATTAGAAAGCTCCTCCACACTGCCCAGAAACTCACGATGACTGCATCTCCAGTAAGGGCACGGCCAGGACCGTTTCTCTACCATTCCCAGCACCAGGAACTGATATGTAATTTCTGACAATCTGATGAGTGAAAATCTCCTTCTGTCATTTAAACTTCTGAATAAAACTCAGCATTTTTCATTTAATATTGACCATTTGAATTTCTTTAACTCTAAATTTTCATGTTACCTATTTTTCTGTAGGCACCTCATTTTTTTTATTGATTTATAAAATTTCTTCATATATGAAAAAAATCAATCCTAGCTATATTAAATTGTGACAAATACTTTTTCCACTTGATATCATTTTCGTGATACTGAAATTCTTAATTTGGATATTAAATCTATCAATCTTGGCTTCTGGGCTGTGTGTCCTCCACAGAAGGCCTTCATCACTCTACAATTATAAGCAAGTAATCCACTCGTCCTTCACAACTTCTCTGGCTTCACGTATCATCGGTACTGTAACCTCTCTGGAATTTCAGTGTAAGGAGTGAGGCAAAGATAAGAGATGGTCCAGTAAACTCACTGACAAACGTCCTTTCCATCACTGGCTAGCATAATCTGAACACCCACAAGCTCCTGCACTTACTTCTGCACTCCCTGCCGTTCTAATAGCCTAGTATTTCTTCTCTAGCACCAACCCGCTTTAACCTACTGTAGCATCACAACAGATTTCATTGTCTATTTGGCTTCCCCCTCTACTCTTATCAGACTTATCAGTTTGCCTGGCTCTCACACCTTTCCAAGTAAACTTTAGTGTATTTTTGTCATATTCCTCCCAAAAATCTTGTTGGTATTTTATAGGGGAAGTGACTTTATAAGTTTAAAGAATTGTCACCCGCGGGCCGGCCCCATGGCATAGTGGTTAAATGAGCACACTCCACTGCTGACAGCCCGGGTTCGGATCCTGGGCGCGCACCGATGCACTGCTTGTCAGGCCATGCCGTGGCGGCATCCCACATAAAGTGGAGGAAGATGGGCACGGATGTTAGCTCAGGGCCAGTCTTCCTCAGCAAAAAGAGGAGGACGGGCATGGATGTTAACTCAGGGCTGATCTTCCTCAAAAAAAAAAAAAAAAAAAGAATGGCCACCTTTTCAAAATTGAACCTTACAAGGATATGGTGTCTTCCTACTTACTTGTATCTTTTTACAAACTTTAGTAGCATTTTAAAATTTTTTCATATACATCTTAAGTATTTCTTATGTCTAGGTATTAAAA
Source organism: Diceros bicornis minor (assembly GCF_020826845.1). Classification (NCBI taxonomy): domain Eukaryota; kingdom Metazoa; phylum Chordata; class Mammalia; order Perissodactyla; family Rhinocerotidae; genus Diceros; species Diceros bicornis. The sequence continues at coordinate 6,125,832 of NC_080767.1, read as the reverse complement.
TACCTTTTCAGTCGCTATTAATACTTCCAATTAATTTTCTAACTGCTTTTTGTCTACATATGAAAAAGCTACCAATTTTTGTGTGTTAAAGTTAGAACCAGCCAACTTAGTGAATCCTCTTACTATTTCTCAGTTTTTTGGTGGATTTGCTTCAATTCCCACTATAGTCATGCACTGCATAATGATGTTTTAGTCAACAATGGACTGCATATAAGATGGTGGTCCTATAAGATTAGTACCATAAAGCCTAGGTGTATAGTAGGCTATACCGTTTAGGTTTGTGTAAGCACTGTAGGGGAGGAAGAAATTTTCCTGTACCCTTCTATGCTCTTCTGGCTGGTCTACAAATTAAATTGACAGGAGACAGATTAACAAGAGAAAAACAAACAAGAGTTTAATAACACATACATATGGTACAAACTCAGGAAAACCAAATAACTCACCAAAATGGCCAAAGCTCTCCCCTTAAATAGCATCCTCGGCTAAACGACAGATGATGTTGGGGGTGGGGAGAGGCAGGGACTTCAAAGGGAAGGCAGGCAATTTACAGGTGGCAGAACCAGTATTTGGCCACAGAGAAACAGAAGAACACAAAGGGCAGCCCAACAAACAGGCTTTTCTAGGTCCCTCCCTGTCTCCCACCCTGTCTCCCACCTAGTCCATGTTATCCTAAAGCAATAGCTTGCTTCCTGAGACAGGTTTACTTATCTGAATTCTTTTAGGCAGTTAAGAGGGAAGTAACAAGAAAAACTTCGAATGTTTTTTTTCTTAGAAATAAATAGCCTAAAATAATCCTCATGTTAGAGACACACCTTGGGGTAGCAAATTTCATTCCCCTTCAATGCACTCTACGTTTCCACAACGACAAAATCGCCTAAGAACACATTTCTCAGAACAATCCCCGTTGTTAGGCAATGCATGACTGGATATAAAATATCACAAATAATTTTGCCTTCTTTATAATATGTATCTTTCTTTCTTCTATCTTATTGAATTGACAACTACTTCTTGAACAAAATTAAGTTATGGTAATACTAAACATCCTTGTATTTTTCTTGGCATTTGTGGGAACTCTTCTAGGGATGACAATTAAGCATGACACTGGCTTTTCGTCTGACCAACGGGAAGTTCTTGTCATCTGAGTGTTCATAATCCAAGTCCTAGCAGTTTCAAGTTTACACAGGGAAACAAATCATCATGACACAAAAGTACTCACTTTTTCACTGACTAATTGGCCCATAAAAAATGTGTTCCCACTGGAGTAACCTTCCCTATTTACTATCCACTCTTGCCCATCTTTGGGACTGTGCTGCAGACATGAAGTAAAGCACATCTTTCCAGCGCCATAGTGTAATTTCATCTCACAAATTATGCTAAAACTCCCAAAACTCCATTCTGTATTCATTCTAAGAATTAGTATATTTGCAACTATAACTTAAGCCTCTGCCTCCTGCTATTTACTAGGAAACTGTGTTTTCCATTAAAAATGGATTTCAGGGGCTGGCCTGGTGGCATAGTGGTTAAGTTCATGCTCTCCACTTTGGCAGCCCAGGGTTCACAGGTTTGAATCCTAGGCGCAGACCTATGCATCACTTATCAAGCCATGCTGTGGCGGTGTCCCACATATCAAGAGAGGAAGATGGGCACAGGTGTTAGCTCAGGGCCAATCTTCCTCACCAAAAAAAAAAAAAAAGCATTTAATTTTTCTAGTTCTAATGATCAACTGATAATAAGGGCCTTTAGAGAGTTTTCAAACACAGGAAGGGAATATATATTAATTCCTGGTTTACTAAAGTTCAACTACCTCCACCCCTTCCCACCACCACTAAATCAGGAATCTATCTTGAACTTTGGTCAAATGCTTTTAGGAAGCTACTGAGATAATCACATGGATACTGGAGACAGAACCAGTGTAACATTTAAGAGTTATGGCTAATGGCCTCGGTTCCAAACGCTGGCTCCCCCACTTATCTACTATGTGACCTCTGGTGAGTCACTCATGTCCCTATGGCTTAGTTTCCTCATTTATGAAACAAGGATGTCACCCACCTCAGAGGCTGGCTCACTTAACTGAATTAATACACGTGAAGCATCCAGGAGAGGGGTTTGGAGCACAGCAGGTGCTCAACAAGGATGAGCTATTATTACTGTTCTTTTCTGATGTATTTATTTTGTGTATACATTAGCATATTTCTTGGTAATTACTCTTGTAATAAGAAGATGAATCCTACTTGGCCATGGTGAAATATTTTTTTAATGTATCGTTAAATACCATTTGCTAATACTTTAAAATTTCACATCACTATTCACAACATCAAGTTTTCTATTTTAGTGCTATCTTCATGTTAAGTTCAGGTGTCAATGTTCCATTGGTCTTGTAAAAAGAATCTATTATTTTTCCTTCCTTACACTGGTGAACAATTTAAATCTTATCAAGATTATCTTTTTCTCAAAAGTTAAAAAAATTCACCTGTAACACCATCTGGGCCTGGTGTTTCGGGAGATGGTAGTTTTTTGATAACTTTCTCAATTTCTTCCATTGTTATTGGTCTGTTAGGTTCTCTCTTCTGGAGTCAGCTGTGATAAACAGATTTCCTTAAAAAAAAAAAATTCTAGTTTATTTACATAGTTTTATAAAGCACTTGCTGTTTTAAAAAATACTTCTGATCTTGTACACTTATATTCCCTTTTTTCTTGAGCAGGGTAGCCAGTTTACCTAATTTACATTCCTCCCGTCCCAAGAAAGAATCAGCTCTTGAGTTTACCAATTTTACTATTTTTCAGTTTTTAAATTTGCTTTTCCTCCTTATCTTTTTCTCCTGCTTTGTCTAGGTTTATTTTGTTCTAATTTCTTGAGTTAGATGCTTATTTTTATTTAGTCTTTATTTCATAATTTGAGTGTTTAAGGCTATGTATTTTCCTTTGAGCAAAACTTTTATTCCTTTTTAAAATATTGTCTGGAGAATTTTGGTCTAACTGATGGTCACCTCACCACCCGTATCATGTCCTGTTTCTTTGCCATAGGGGCTTTGATTTGGGATTGTATACACCCCTGCCCAGGGCCCATGCCTGTTGTGGCTTTGTGCATCACATCACATTCATTATTTATGAGCAGGAGAGGAACATCTCTCTCATGGTCCACAGGAAAGAGCCTATAGGGATGGATCCTGATATCCAGCAACCGTCCTCCAGTCTCAAAAGGTTCAATGACAAATACACCCTGAAGCTGACCTTCATCAGTGAGAGAACAAAACAGCAGCAGGAAGCCAAGTTCATTACTAAGTTTTCTGACCACAGTGGGACACTGGTCACGGATGCATATGAGCCTGAAATATCCAGGCTCCATGACAGTCTCGCCACAGAAAGAAAAATAAAATAGCCAATTCTAAGAGCAGCCGTCTTTCTGCTGGATCATGCTAAAATATAGCAGGAGGGGGAAAGAAACAGAGAACTTAAATGTTTGATAAAGTAAGAAGCGTTAAAAATGTCCCTGTTTTGTCCTGCAATTTTAGTCCATTCTGGATAAACAGGATTTTCTAGCACAGACAGGAGAAGTTGACACTCTGACACGTAGCTACAGCCTCCTTGATCTGCTGGCTGTGTTGTTTCGATTCGCTTTCCTGGAGAAGGATTTTGCTAAAAGCCGAGCAGACGTCCCCCTTCGTGTCCAGCAGCACTTCAGTCCTTCACACAGCACAGCAGCGCCTGCAGCACTGAAGACCCAACTTCACAGTCTGCTGCTGTCTTTGTGCTCATTCCTGTTCCAACAGCTCTTTCCCGTACGTAACTCAGGAGGAAACTTCTTGTGTGTGACAGCTTTCCTTCACACACCATTTTTGTGGCTGTGTATATACCTGACTTGGGGAGAACTGAGGAAAAAACATAGCTTTTTAATTTGTTTAAAATACACCCCGGCCTATCACATTTTGTGCTGTCAACCAATTAAAGCAAATGGCATTTCCAGTTAAAAAAAAAGTTCTATAGATGCTTGAGGAGAAGTTTGCAGGGTATAGAGTTTGATAATTATCGATGACTTAGTTTACTACATCCTTGTTACTGTTTCAGCTGACAGACATGAGTTTAAAAAATCAGTACTACACTTGCCATTCTAAGATTCACCAACATTTAAAAAACAACTTAGTTGGGCCGGCCCCGTGGCTTAGCGGTTAAGTGTGTGCGCTCCGCTCCTGGCGGCCGGGGTTCGGACCCCGGGCGTGCACCGACGCACCGCTTCTCCGGCCATGCTGAGGCCGCGTCCCACATACAGCAACTAGAAGGGTGTGCAACTATGACATACAACTATCTACCGGGGCTTTGGGGGGAAAAAAAAAATAAATAAAATCTTTAAAAAACAACTTAGCATAGAAATGCTTTCCTCCTCTTCCAAGTTTCAGGACTAAACAATGCTAAAATCAACAAAAATATTAAGACTAATGTATATATGATTACACAATAACACCTTGTGACAATGTAAAAAGTTTCATTTTTACATACTTACATAACAATATATTTTAAATTTTAAAGTCGCCATCTACAAGCTGTTTAACAATATATGCTCCTTGATAATACAAACCAAGTTATTTGTACATTTGAACAAAATTTTGTCCATGTTCATTTTTAATTTTTATTGGAATGGTATTTGCACTACTTTCCAAAATTTTGCAAATTAAAGTTACTTCATCTAGTTTGTCATGACTGCTTGTAATAATGGGGACTGTTATTAAACAAATAGAAAACTGTGGCTAACAGAAGTCAGCCATTTATTGACCACTGTATTGAACCATTTTAAGAAATCTTAAGAACATTATTGTACATTTAGAGTCTCAGATTTTAAAAACAGGCCTGGACACAGGAAAAAGGAATGTAATGAAATCTTCCCAGACTTCACAGATTTAAAGCTTTCCGTCTAGTTTCATCCTACACACCAGGATGGTGTGAACAGGTTCTTAATTTACCAAACAGAAGGAAGAAGAGTGTGCTAGGTATTCTCTGGCAATGAAGTTTAGAATTTTGCATGTTTATTCTGTGAACATGGCTAAATTTAGTTGCTAAACTGATTTATATATTTAAATTGTTTAATATGGATAATTCTTCGCAATTTATTGCAAAATTCATTTACTGTAATTTTACACGTTTACTACCTAAAACATTCAATCTATCTCAACATTAGGAAGCAAAATTGATGAAGATGACTTCCAAGCAACTGCATAAAAATATCAAACTTTTATAACCTAAGAAAATAGTGTAAAGTCTAAACACTCACTGTAATTTACAGCCCACATGGATCAGCACGACCCAGATGTAATCCCACCACAAAGGCCTTTGTGCAAAAACCGGGGAGAAGGCAATTGTAATTCTCAAAGGAAGTGAACTGCCCGAGTCAGCACTCACAAGATCAGTTTGGGCCCTAGTCCTAGTTCTGACACTATCTCGCTACTATACATACAAGGCAGTGTCTACATAAGTAAAAAATCCACTTCTCTAGGCTTAAACTACCAAAGAAGAGAAGAGACCAGGTAAGTCCACTCTCTTTAGAGCTAACGGCTTGCGATTTTTCCCTGAGATGTACTAAGGGTGACTCCAGATCCGAAGCGCCTAACCTGTGCTCTGGAACCACTAGCGGACCTGACCAGTCCTAGCGCCTTTTGACTTTATGGATTCCTTTCAAAGCCAAGAGCGGAGAAGGCTCGCAGTACACATTTACTTTAAGGGCTTCTGTTTCACAGCTTACAGGCAGAAAAACAGAAGGTGGGAATTAAGACCAGCTGAGTACAGCTGTAAGGGGCAAAATGAAGGCTACGCCGAACGGTAAATATAGCTGAGACATCGACATGGTCCATGCAGCTAAGCTTAATACCAAATAATTGGTACAGAGATTTACAATGAACAAAACGACCCTCCCCCCCACCCCAAAAAAGCCTTATACAACTGAGTTTCCCACAACGCCATGCAACGCGGCGTCGCAGAATAAGCAGGGCACGGCTGAACTCACCGCTCTCCAAACGTCCACATCCCCCACAGTGATAAGAGGGAGGGGAGGGGGCCGGACAGGCTCGCCAAGGCCCCTCCCGTCCGTGACCCTCAGGAGGCAGCGGTCCCGGAAGCCCAAACCCCGGGGGGCAGGGGCCCTTCCGCCGTCCCAGCGCCGCCAGCGCCGCTCCCCGCGCAGGCGACGCCCCGCCCCGCCCCGCGGCTCGTGCGCGCCGGGACGCCCCTCCCCGCGCGGGGCGCGCCCGGAGCATCGCACCGCCGCCTTCGCAGGAAGGGCTCGCACGGGCAGCCCGGCGGCAGGCGGGGGAACCGACCGCGCGAGCGCTCCCCGCCCGGCCCTGCGGCTACGGGCCCCGCCCGGGACGGCGCGCGCGAGCGGCGGGGCGCGCCGGGGGCGCAGTGCGCGCGCAGAGAGAGGCGGGCCCCCGCGGGCTCGCAGCCCCTCGGTGCTCCCACTCTCCGCACGCAGAGCCGGGGAGCCCCGAGCTTCCCTGTGCCCGCTCCCTGGACTCACCCATCGCCGCGGGCGCCGGCCCCACGCCCGGCAGCCGCCCGCCCGCAGGTCGGCGAGCGCCCGAGCCCGCGAGCAGCGCCCGCGCAGGCGCAGACCTTGACCGTCTCCGGTGGGCGGGGCGGGACGCGCTGGCCGCCGCCCGGGCCCGGTCACGTGAGGAAGACGGCGCCGCGCCGCCTCTCCTTAAACCCGCGGAGAGTCGGGGGACGCCGACCGACGCCTCCTGGCCGCCGTTCGCCGCGGCAGGGCAGGTATAGGGCGCCCATCACACTAGTCATAAGGCACTGGGGCTGCGCGAGCCAGCTTGCCGTTCCCTTGGCACCTACGGTGGCCTTGGCGTGTCACAAACAGCCAACGCGTTCTCTAGCGTGCAGCCTGCGGGAGGATCGTGGGAATTGACGGCTGTGGGTGGGGAGCGCTGACGTCTTGAATGTGCCCCGCCTAGCCCCCTGTGTAGCCTTGGTTGGATTTCATCAGACCCTGGAGTGGCCTTTTGTCAGCGGTTCACAGAAGAACGCCTTTGTGTGCTTTAGGATGTACAAATCACTTAACCCTGTTTCTTTTCAACCTCAGGTGACTTGGAGGTCTTGGTCTCCACTGCACTGCGAGTTAGGAAACCTAGGTCAAGTCATAGTCCTGATACTTCCTGGGAGGGACCTTGGACAAGTCACTGGTCCCTGAGCCCCAAATCCCTGTCTGAAAAGTAACGCCTGCCTTGCCTGTATCTCGGCCCTTGTAAGAATCACTGGGAGTAACCGTCTGACTCTAATTTGTCACCCGGAAGGCACACAGCAGACGAGAGAAAGGTCAGCCTGGGCGGAGAGGCTCTCCAGGAGCCTCGTCAAATGTGTGAAGTGCATGCACTTGGCTTGGGGTTAGTCGAACAGGTAGCTCCACTGGAGTGAAGCGTTAGTCAGGGGATCTGCTCTAGGGGGGTGGCTTTCCCTGCCCCCTCTCACTTCCCCCGAGAGCACTCTGTAGATACTGACTCCAAAATTTTGTCTGGTCTGCTTGAGCTGGCCTGCTCAACGGTTTCTTGGGATGTGGGAGACCTTGCTGCCTAATTTCAGCACCCACTCTACTGAGGTACCTACAGTGTGCCATGGTCCCTGCCTAAGCTCTCTTGGGGAGCTCAGAGTCTAATGAAGGATATAAAAACAAAAGACTCTGGAAATTCAGAGGCATGAGGGGCCTTTCCCCTTGAAAGAGAACCAGGGATGGCTTCATAGGGTAGGAGGTGTTTGAACTGGGCCTTGGAGGATGAATGAGTGGAATTTGGACTAGGGGAGAAAGTCACAGTGGCCGGAGATAAGGTTGTTAAGGTCAGGTGGTGGGGTCTGATAATGCAAATCCTGCCTGTCAGACGCAGGCACCTGGCACACAGTGAGGCTCCACAGGATAACGACAGGGCCACGCAGTGGTTTGGAATGATTAATCAGGCAACACTTGGGAAGGGCATTTACCTCAAAATTATGCTTGCCCTGTCTCGTGTGAATTCCTATTCATATGGATTATTTGGAAAAAAATCAGGCATCCACTGTGTTCATAAGCATAAATAATTCATTTCAGATTAGAATGGAGAGGTTATTCTCCTGTGGTAAAACCTGAAGAGGAGGAAAAGATTGAAATTAAACACACAGTTGGGGCACAGCAGACACCAGCGAGTGAGGAAGTCCCAGGCCAACAGGAGCGCTCGAGCCAGTCCGGTTCTGTCCTGCTGCGGGCCACAGTGCGGGCATCTTAGTTCCTTGTCAGAAACCCCTATGCCCTTAATTGGCTCTTCTTGGGCATGAATGTTGGAGATCAAAACTCTCTATTTTCTGATTCAGGCTCCATCATCAAGTTAGCCTTTCATTTCTCTGTCCTCATCCACCCATACTTTCATTCATTCTTCAGTCTCTGAAACTGTTCTCCATACCTCCAGCCTCCCTGTCAGCTGTCAGATAATATCCTTTTAACCCAGCTTTGATCATGTCACTGCTCAGCTTAAAAACCTCCAGTGGTTCCCTCTGGCCTCCCAGTAAATCCAAACTCTTTCACTCAGCACGAGGGCTGTGAGTGTCCTGGCCCTTCTGCCTGTCCACCTCATCCCCAGCTACATTCTGTGCTTTGGCTGTGTGCTATCTCTCAGTGTTTTGCAAATCCTTGTGTTCCTTAAGCCTTCCCTCCCCTTTCCCCATCGACTCTTCACCCATGAAACATGTGAACCCTTCAAGGCCCTTTGCCTCTTCCTCCAGAAAGCCTTCTCTGATCACCCTGGCTCTTGCCTTTGCCTTCCCATAGCACCAAGTCTGGGGCGGTTCCAACATCCTGCCTTATGTTATTGTCGTGTGTGAAGGTGTCTCCCTTTCGCGTGGCCAGCTCACCAGGGCAGAGCTGTCTGACTTGTGTCTGGCCCCAGAGGCGCCTTGCTCCTTCCCTGGCCCTCACCTCCGTGTCAGAGCTGCAGAGCTTCCCGCTGTGCTGGGGCGGGGCGGGCCGGGGGGGGGGGGGGGGGGGGCAGGCTGTCCTTGAATTCCTTCAGTCCCTCTGTCCCTGGGGCTGGTCCGTGAGTCCAGGACGTGCTCCCTTTCTCCTTCGCTCCTTTTCAGACCCACATTGATCTAGCAGCTTACACGATCTGCGTATATAACACATTTAACTGAGCCAAAGGTTTTACCCCACAAGCCTGTGAGCTGGTCTGTTCTATTCCATTTATTCATTAATTGATTTTCATGCTGGTGGGGACCCACTAAATCAGTGAGTCTTTACATCAGAAGTATCTAGGAAGCTTTAAAAACCAAATCAAACCAAAACAAAAAAACCTGAGATTCTGATTTAATTAGTCTGCAGTGGGACCTGGTGTGTTTGAAAAGCCCCCCCCCCCCCCCCCCCCCCCCCCCCCCCCGGTGTGCTGAGGTTGAGACTAACTAAATCCCTGCTCTTCAGTGTGCCTAATGATAAGAATCACCTGAACTTGGCCAAGCATCCTGTGATCCTAGGCTTGCAGCGTCCGCATCACCTGGGAGCTTGTTAGACATGATTCTTCCTGGCCCGCCCCAGACCCAGGGAACTAGGATCTGTATTTAACGAGATCACCAGTGATTTGTATGCACTTTATGGATTGAAAAGCTAGATTCTAGGTCCTGGAAGTTTAGTTAAAAAACAGATCCCCAGGGGCCGGCCCTGTGGCGTAGAGGTTAAGTGTGCGCGCTCCGCTGCTGGCAGCCCTGGTTCGGATTCCGGGTGTGCACCGATGCACCGCTTGTCAGGCCATGCTGTGGCGGCGTCCCATATAAAGTGGAGGAAGATGGGCACGGATGTTAGCCCAGGGCCAATCTTCCTCAGCAAAAAGAGGAGGATTGGCATGGATGTTAGCTCAGGGCTGATCTTCCTCACACACACACACACAAAAACAACAAAAAAACAGATCTCCAGCCCCAAGTCAGACCTACTGGAAAATCAGAATTTCTAGAGGAGAGGCCAGTTGGCCTGTCTACATTTAACACAAGCTCCAGGTGATTCTTCTCAAGTAATTTTGGGAAACAGCTCTAAATTGATATTCTGACCCATAATAATGACCTAAAGTTTGAAACACAGGGGACTGCAGGGCTCAGGAATTTGTGAGTGAATGAGCCTGCAGCTCAGAGGGGATACTGAGGTCCAGTCCTAAGGAGAAACGATCAGCGCTTGAAACAGGCACATACCAGTGGTGTGAGTGTCAATAGGAGAGCAAAAATGCATTAGCTGCAATCAGGGAAGGCTGCCTGGTGAGGCGACCCACAGAATGACAAGAATTTAAATAAGGTGGCCTCCAGAAAAAGCATGGGATGGGAAGAAGCGTGTCAGGAAAGAGACACAAGCTTCCCGTTCTCCCTGCCTCGCTCCCATTCCCAACTTTGCCTTTGTCCCAGGCACACCTATGGACAGAGCTATGCCCCCTGATAACTATCAGGACTCAGGGTGATTGTGACCTCTGGGTGGGATCTTGGGACACTTTACTTCGTATCTAAGTGACACATACTTGTGAAATACAAACATTTTTATCTAGCAAGAGCTGAGTCAGTAAAATGACGACAAACATTTGCACAACACTACGTAGGTTTTCCAAGCAGTTACATGATAGTTATTTCCTCTGATTTTCACGTAATTGATGTGCTCAGAGAAGTTCCGTGACCTGCACGAGTTTAGTACCAGCGAGAGGTGAGGCTGGAACCCCACCACCTCCACCATTTTTGAGAACGGGAGCACAGCTGGGTAGCTGATGCCAGGCCCTTGGGAGAAGGATCTGTGCATGGTGAGCTGCAGGGCAGCGGGCTGACTGGCCCCATATCCCGGACTCTGATCCTAAGACACCCTGAGGAGCTCGTTACAAATACAGGTTCCTTCTGCCCACCCGAGACCCACTGCATCGAGATCTCCAAGAGGAGGGGCTTAGGAATTGGTCTTTCACAAGGGACACATGTGACCCTTATGATGCGGCAAGGTGGGAAGCCCCGGCGCAGACGCGGTGTGTTGCAGGGTCAGCTAAATCTAACTGCTTTTCCTAGCGGTCACTTCACCGCCTGAGTCTCAATCTCCCGTCTGCACAGTGGGGCCCTCATCGCAGGCGACCAGCGCATGCACAGTGTGAAGGGCACACAGAGTGAGCCTGCCAGAAACGGGACCCTTCGTCATGGTTCCCTCACTGAGCTAACACGTGCGCGTGCTATGAGCCATGAGCTCCCCAGACCCCTGCTCATGGGGTTTACGTCCTACTGGTGGAGACAGCCCCCACGTGAACACGATACACGTTTAATATTCAAACAGTAGACACTGCGCAGATTTGATATTTAAACAACAAAGATGATAAATAGGTTTAATATTGAAATAATAAACAACAAATGTATTTAAATAGGAAACACAACAGATCCTTATTTAAATAATTACTATGTTAGCATTAATTTAAACAACAAAGATGGTGTGAGAAGATGGCGAGGTAGCGGAATGGAGAGAACTCGGGACCTCAGTCCGGAGAGGAAAAGAACCCGGAGCTCTGACCCTTACCTCCAAGATGTCAGTGGGGGCAGGCATTTTAATTTGTAAATAGGACTCCACGCGCACCCTCTGCAGGAGGCCTTCCCGGAACCCCAGACCCTCTCTCCTTTGAAATTCTGTGGCTGAACGGCCCCTGCCTTTCCTATGAAAACTCACCACGTTCTCACCTCGTGACAGTATCTGAAGGTTGACGAAGCTCAGTCGTGCTAAGAGCGCTCACCCGACAGCCTGCCATCTTTGCAATCACCCTGTGAGGTCGCTTCTAGTGCCATTTTATGGTGAAGCGGAAGCTTTTTGCAGCTTGCCCAGGTCACACAGCTGGAAAGGATGGAGTTAGGATGTGACTGGGCCCCAGGGCTCCACCAGGGGTGACAGCTGTTCCTCTTCTCACCTGCTTCTTGCACTCCAGGTGCGAAGGGCTCCTTCTGAGCTTCCCTAGGTCCCCCGTCCCCAGCCTCAGCCCAGGACACCACCCTCACAGGGGCAGAGGGTGAGGGGCTTGCTCAGGGTCACGCCAGGAGCTGGGAGCTAGGGTGACCAACTGTTTCGGTCTGCCTGGGACCATCCCACTTTTGACACTGGGAGTCCTGCATCCTGGAAAGCCCCTCAGTCCTGGGCAGACCAGGACGATAGTCACCTACAAGCAGAGCCCAGGCAGCCTCTTGTCCCGCTCGCATGGCCCCCAGGCCAGAACTCAAGCTGTCCTTGATGAAAGAAAACTGCTTAGCTCATGCATCACGTTTGAGGCAAAGTCCAAGTTAGTGGAAGTCCTCTACTGTACCCAAACAACTTTTCTTTGGGGGCATTCCCAGACGTTGCAGTGAAGATAAACATTGCCCTGGAGGATGAGAAGCCTTAAAGATGTACCTAGCTTCTGACCCAGTAATGCCACTTCTATGAGTTTCTCGTTAAGAAGAAAACCAGAAATATGGATAGTGATTTCTGAACGAAGATATTCCCTGCAGAGCTGGTTGTACAAAAACTCAAGTAACTTAGAGTAGAATATCATGCAGCTAAGAAAACAAGATCATATCATAAGAGATTTAATAACATGAAGGAAAAGCACATGACACTATTTTAAGTGGAAAATAGAACTATATAAACACAGTGTGAGCCCAATTTTGTTTAAAACAATGTAAACAGCCTAAGTGTCCTTCACTGGATGAAGGGACAAAGAGAGTGTGGTATATACACACAGTGGAATATTATTCCGCCATAAGAAGAAGGAAATTCTGCCATTTGTGACAGCATGGATGGACCTTGACGGCATTATGCTAAGTGAAATGTCAGACAGAGAAAGACAAATACTGTATGATATCGCTTATATGTGGAATCTACAGAAAGCCAAACTCCTAGAAATAGCAGAATAGTGGTTACCAGAGGCTGTGGGGTGGGGGAAGTGGGGAGATGCTGGTCAAAGGGGACAAATTTCAATGAAAATATGAATAAGTTCTGGGGATCTAATATTTAGCATGGTGACTGTAGTCAATAATACTGTATTATATACTTGAAAGTTGCTAAGACAGTGGATCTTAAATGTTCTCACCACACAAAAAAATTGTAATTATGTAAGGTGAAGGATGTGTTAACTAACCTTATTGTGGTAATCATTTCACAATATATACGTGTATCAAATCATCACATTGTATACCTTAAACTTACACAATGTTAAATGTCAATTATATCTCAATAAAGCTGGAAAAATATTGTATATATGCATAGAAAAAAAGACTGAGGAGAGACTTCAGAATGTTAACAGTGCTTTTCTTTGAGTTTAGGATAATTTTAATTTTTTTCTTTTTGGTGAGGAAGGTTGGCCCTGAGCCAACATCTGTTGCCAATCCTCCTCTTTTTGCTGAGGAAGATTAGCTCTGAGCTACCATCTATGCCCATCTTCCTCTACTTTGTATGTGGGATGCCACCACAGCATGGCTTGATGAGTGGTGCATAGGTCTGTGCCCAGGGTCCGAACCTGTGAACCACGGGCTGCTGAAGCAGAGCACATGAACTTAACTGATACACCACCAGGCCAGCCCCTTAATTTTCGTTTTTTACATTTTTCTGAAATACAAATTTAGTTCAGTAGGTAAATATTAATTTTATCATCAGAAAGTCAGTAATTAAAAAGAAAAACTGCATAAAATGGTTGTGTACTGAGCTGTTCTGATTTGGCCTGACCTTCCTTCTCAGTCGGCATGAATCGGTGCGGCTTTAGGGCAGTGAGAGAGCACTGGACTGGGAGTCAGAGGGAGCCTCCCAGCGCTTGCCTACATTGGTTCCTCTCCCTGGGGTGCCCCTACCTCCTGCATGTGTTCCCCGGGCTCAGATGTCAGTTCCTCTGTCCCTTCCTCTGCCATCCGTCCCTCTGCTGTGGCATCCATCATCCACCACTCTGCATGGCCTGCCATTGCTCTCTTTACTTGCCTGCCTCTTCTCCTTCTCCAAGCCTCAGTTTCTCTTTCTGTAGCAGGCCAGGTGACTTGAAGCAGCCTTCCCCTCCTCCTGGGACTGGCTGCAATGCCGAAGGAAACCACATGAGGGCAACAGAACCACACTGGTGACATCCTTTCACTGGGTCAGACCACAACCCCTTCAGAATTGCCCCCCAAAGCCAGAGATGACACATCACTGCAGGCCTGGGACGCTGCCACTCAGGAGGGAGCCAGTGAGAAGGAATTGGCTCATAAATTCTGTCCCAGAAGAATCCCCACCCCTATCCCGGTCTTCCCAGAGCTGCACTGGCCAGGGTGACCCTCTGAGCTGGCCACCCTCCAGCACTAGAGGCATGTGGTGACGCACTCGCTGTGTGGCTTTAAGCAAGCCTGTCCCTCTCTGGACCTCAGTTTATGGCCCTCGCTTCTGGGTCATCTGGCCACCCACCGCTTCCCGTGGACTCTGGTTGAGGAAGATGTTTCCTGTACTCAACTTCCCGCTCCAGGTCACCAGCTTGTCTCAGGCCCTGTTTCATGCTCAATGTTTGTTAAATTGAAGTGAAACAGAAATAAAGGACTCCCCAGAACATAAAACAGGAATTTAGAAGTGACCACCAGAGACATTTTTTCCTTCCCCCTCAGGAAATTCCTGATAGCAGAGCACTGGTTGCCCTCGGCCCCGGGTCCTGGTTGGGCCCAGGCAGTGGTGGGGTAGTGGGGGCATGCTCTGAGGGGCCTGGCTGTGTGTGTGTGTGTGTGTGTGTGTGTGTGTGTGTGTGTGTGTGTGTGGTGGGGTAGGGGGGCATGCTCTGAGGGGCCTGGCTGTGTGTGTGTGTGTGTGTGGTGGGGTAGGGGGGCATGCTCTGAGGGGCCTGGCTGTGTGTGTGTGTGTGGTGGGGTAGGGGGGCATGCTCTGAGGGGCCTGGCTGTGTGTGTGTGTGTGTGGTGGGGTAGGGGGGCATGCTCTGAGGGGCCTGGCTGTGTGTGTGTGTGGTGGGGTAGGGGGGCATGCTCTGAGGGGCCTGGCTGTGTGTGTGTGTGTGTGTGTGTGTGTGTGTGTGTGTGTGTGTGGTGGGGTAGGGGGGCATGCTCTGAGGGGCCTGGCTGTGTGTGTGTGAGTGGTGGGGTAGGGGGGGCATGCTCTGAGGGGCCTGGCTGTGTGTGTGTGTGTATGGTGGGGTAGGGGAGCATGCTCTGAGGGGCGTGGGAGTTGGAGGTGTGGATTCAGGGTCATTGCTATATGGGGGGAGGGGAAAACCAGAGTCCTGGGGGCAGAGGGTGAGGAAGGGCCTGCTGGGGGACAGAGGGCCACATCCTTGGGAGGGATGGACCACGGCCCGGAGAGGCAGTGAGGCGGAGCTTGGGGACCACTCCAGAGCAGGCTTCCTGTTGTGCTGGGGGACCCCGTGCTTCCTCAGGTGCTGATCTGTGTGTGCAGGGGGCATTGGGCAGCAGGCCCTTCAGGCCCTCCCTGTGTCAGGCTGCATAATGACGTCACCATGCTGACCGTGTGACAGCAACACCGGAGACTGTGTGCCAGGGGTGCCCTGCCCACCTCTCCTTAAGGATTCACCCCCTTCAGAAAACAGGAGGCCAGCATCTCCCCAAGTCTTCAGGGAAACCAACAATTGCTTCCTGGCTCGAGGAGATGAACGCCCCTCCCCTTGCCCTTCTCTGGTCTTGTGCCTCGACAGGATGAAGCCTTTGGAGGCTGTGGCCTTGCCCTCGCCTACCAGGCAGGCGGCGCCAGGGCAGGCCTGTCCCACTCTCTCTGATGACCTGTTACCTCTGCCCAGAACACCTAGCCTTCCAGACTCTCCACTCATCCTTGGGGGCCCAACTTCTGAGCCTGCAAGCAGATTCAAGTCTCCTCATCTGGGCTCCCCCAGCGCCATGGGCCCCCTCTCTTACTCACGGGCAGTTGCCTGTTTGTTTTTCCCCACATGGGCGTATCCACCAGGCCCGAGGACCAGTAGGCACTCAAATGTTTGCTGAACAGATTAATTTGTTTTCATTTAAAGAGCTCATTAGGGCTCTATCTTCCTCCTAATTAGGAAGCAGGAAGGTTCCCTTTTTCCTGTAATAATCCACCTTTGGGGGAAGATGGCAGAACCTCAGGCTCTGCAAGCAGAAGCCAATCAAACTCAATTCCTGGGGCACATGGTTGCATTTTAAAGAAATAAAACACGCGTGTTCAGCGAGGCACATTTAAACAAGACACTTGTATATTAAAAGCTTCACATTAAATATACATTATTATACAGTTTATCACAAAGAATTAGAACTTTACAGGACATTTTTTAGCAGTAGGTGGCTGGGACAAGGCTCCTGGCAGTGACACAACGGCCCCAAGGAGAGGGGGAGAGGCTGAGGGCTGCCACCGTGCCCAGGGGGCGCCTGAGTGGGTCTCTGTGGGGTTCTGGAGGGTACTCTACTATCTAAAATACTGGCTCCCTCTGGACAACTTGCCCCATTTGGTCTTTGCTGGTAACTGATTCTGGAAAGGTGAAGAGACAGACATGGTGGTTTGCTGGACGGCCGCCTGATCCAGCCAGGACCCTTCACAGGCATCCCAGGGCCAACTCCAAGTGCCAGCCACCCTGTCTGCCAACTTTCTGCATGCACTGTCCCTAGGGTGTGTGAGAGCAAATGGTAAGCCTGGCCATGTGTCCCTGCTAGGCCCTCGGTCAAGTGACATTAACCACTTCCGAGAGAGGGAGCGTCTTGGAGAGCCAGCCAGAGCTTACTGTTCAAATCTTCAAAGGGGATCTCCGGGTCCTGGGACTGCAGCAGAAGCATAGCGTCTGCCAAGGGCTCCCCCTGCTAACGCGGGGCTCTTGCTGGGAGCTGGGTGACACGCTGGCCACGGAGGGCCCCTGCTCGAAGCTGTCCTGGGAGGGGATGTGCAGTGCTGCTCTGGCCCTGCCTTCCTGGGGACCCAGAGCCGTTTCACCCTGTTCCTCAGAAGGGCTGCTCCGTGAACCTCTCTCCTGACAGGCAGGTGGGCCCTCTCGCCCCACAAAGCCTTCTTTCTGTCTGCGGACGCCATCTTCTTTGGGGGGGCCTGCCTAAATGGCTCTTGACTCCTCAGCGCTCAAGGACATAGCCGCTGAAGTGGTCGGGGCATTATGGTCAACAATGAAGCCAGCAAAGAAGGGAAAGAAAGGAAAAAACCCACAAAACCCCGACAGTCCTGTGGCTCTGAGCAACGCGGCCCGTTAGTGGCTGGAGGTTGTGTTCTGAGACAAAATGCTGAGGGCGAGATATTGTGTGGCAGGGAGCTTTTTTTTTCCTCAAAGAAATCCAGCTCGTTTTTCCCCCATTAATTGGCAGCAGATGAAAAAAAAAAAGCAAAAACAAAAACCAAACCAACGCCAGTAACCTGAATGTGTTTCTGAAAGGGAAAAGCTGTTTCAATTGTTAGATGTCCAAGAAAACATGAATACACGCCGGCAGAGGAAACGGTCACAATTAGAGGAAGACGAGGGAGAGGTTCATAAAATTAAAGAAAAAAATTCCTTTCAGCAGCTCCCATCCTGTAAGCTGGCTCCTCTGCTGGCCTCGGTCGCCGAGGGGGCTGGAGGTTGGGCCTCCCAAGGAAACTTCAGGATGACGGAGGCAGGGCCCAGGAACCCCTTAAAAGCGCAAAGGCGAGGCCAGAGGGCGAGCAGCCTAGCTTTTCCTCAGACCACAGGCAGCCTTTTCAGTGGAGAAATCGTAAGATTGTCGACTGAGAAGGGCTGTGTGGCTCCTGCCCCACCTGCAGCTCAGGAAGTGCCCTGTAGGGTCTGGGATCCGTGGCAGAGGAGCTAAGGCCGTCTCACTGCCCACCCCTCCCGCTCAGGGGGCTGCCTCCCCCAGGCCCCAACCTCCGACTGGATCCTTGGGATCCAGTCTCCTCGGGCACTTCTGTTGGGACAAGGGCCAACTCCTCACTCATTTTTCTCATTCAGTGGAAAAAAGAGGAAAGCCTCACTTCAGGTACTCTCTGGCCTCAGGAAGTTTTGGAAAACGCAGAACAGGTGAAAGGTCAGGATTGACCTGTGGAGACTAGACCCAGGCCACAGCCACCGCCGTCATCAGGAGGCCGATCGGCCTGGGGGATCCGCCGCGGGGAGGAGCTGGGGGCCGCAGGACCGACAGACAAGGACCCGGGAGGATGACCCAAGACAGGGATGGGCAGAAAGACCGGTTGCCAAGGAAACAGCTTTGGCCACAGATCGCTGAAATCCACGGCAGCCACCCGAAGGGCCCGGCTTCTAGTCCTGCTCCGCTCCGGCTAGCCAGGCGGCGTGGCGAGTCCTGCTTCGCGGGGCCGCGGTCTCCGCATCTGAACAGCGAGCCCGCAGCACCTCTGACGCACTGGCGGTGCGGGGCCTCTAGACCTGTTGGTGATGTTCCAGCGTGGCCCCTAGTGCTGAGGACGTCCCCAAACTCCCACTCCATTCAGCCCAGCTGGGCAGGCAGGACGACGGGTGCTCGGTGAAGGCACCGAGACCTGTGCCGTGCTGGATCCTCGCACCAACCTCAGTGGCTGGAAGCCATACCTTCACGCTGCTGGGTGGGGTTCTCTTTCTTCCATCTGCATGTAACCGTAGTGCGGTGGCGGGTGGGTGGGAAAGGCAGGGGTGCTGAATAACCTCACAGCCATAAGAGGGTCTGCCTTGAACATGTGGGAAGAATCCCTCTCTCGCCAAAGGCAGGGGCAAGATCAAGGTGCAGCCTGGGAGTGTGTGTGGTGGGGGTTTATCCGTGTGGAAGCAGGGGGGACAAGCAAGAGAGCCGCATGTCCCCTGAGAGGCAGAGACTGCCCTCCCCCAGTAGCAGGGTGACAGCGAGGCCACGTAGAGCCAAAGCACTGGCCATGGAGCCTGCTAATCCGGGCTTAAGAGCCTCCTCTACTTATGAGCTGTGTGACCTTGGGCAAGTTACTTTCCCTGAGCCGCCCTTTCCCCATGTTAAATGCCTCACAGGGCGGCACTGACCGCATAACGGGGAGAGCCCTTTGTGGACTGCTGGGTGCTGTGCACCTCAGGGGTTAACACAGACTGGCCATCATTGGGCTGCTGTAGGCAGAAGGGAGAGCCTGGCTGTTAGGTCGGTATTCGAGGCTACCATTGCTGGAGTCAGAAGGCAGGGTCTGGCTGCGCCTTCCTGCAGGCTGACTCGCAGGGAGCCAAGAAAACCATCTGTCCACCGCCTGCCTCGGCCCTGAGCTGGGGGCCCAGCCTCCCTCCCCAGGGCCTGTTGCCCACATGTGCCCAGAGACACACCTTGCTCTGGGAATGAAACCAGCAGTAAGCACTGGCCCCCTCAAAGACCCTCTGTGGTACGTAAAAAAGGGCTAAGAATATATATTAAATGACTATTTTATTTACACACCCTATTCATAAATAACTGAATCCTCTTTTCGACTGCACAATGATTCCTTGAAGATCTAATGATGACACTGAGTGACTAAAAGTGATCAGTGGGCTTACTCACCTCTGTGCAACCACGTTCTCTCCCTATGTGCTCACACTCAGACACGGACACACATACACCAGGGAGAGGCGGGACCCTGGGGCCTCTGGGCTCTCAAAGCCCCAGCTCGGCCCCCAGCACCAGGGGCCCCGTGGGAAAACCGTGCCCCATACACAGGTGTGAATTTGCGACACCCCTCGGAGCAGCTCTCCTTTGTTCATCCTGGAAGGCATCTCTTTGGATTTGCAAATATTTTAATTCACAGAAACTCAAGGGGGGTAGGGGTGGGGGCTGGGCGGCATGTCGGTGTCCCTCTGTCTTGATCCTGGCCTCCTCCAGCCCCATCAGTGGCAACAGCATTCTAGAGACATGCAGCGGTGAGCTAGTACCATACACACGACACACACTGGACATGGCGGGCCGCTGGGGCCTTGGCTCCTCCAGGCCTGGGCCCCGTCGCAGAGCGGGGCGGGCTGGTCCGCTCACAGGGTCCGCACAGCCACGGGGTAGAGGAGGGACAAGTGCTCGGCCCCTTTGATGGGCAGCTTCCTGGTGGTGTAGTAGTGGATGACTTCCGGGACACTGTCGAACGGGGGGCTGTTCTGACCCAGAACGTATTTCTCTTTGGTTTTGGCCAGTTTCATGTGCATAAAGCCCTGGTTGCTCCTGTGAACAAAACACAGAGGTTATTAGGATTTGCAGAATGACAAAGGCCAAGCTCAGGGCGAGGGGACAGGTGCGAGAGGGGACAGGGGACAGGTGCCAGAGGGCTGTGGAACAGGAAAGCAATTTCTCAGAGAGCCACTCAATTTTGCTCTGAACAAGGGTGTGTCATATATTCATACTCATTACCCCCAAGAACTATCCCTCCAGCCAAATTCCTGCTAAGGTACAAGGATTCCTCGCTGCTTGGGACAGAAGAGATCCCTGCCACGAAGCAGACACAAGTTGCACCTCTCCGAGCCAGGCCCAGGCCCAGGAGCAACTGATCTGCAGCTGCACCTAAGAGGCCGCAGTCCCAGCAACGACACTGCTGCACGAGGCCTCTGACCTCAAGAGCTTGCAGGGGCTTCCTCAGGAAAACAAACCAACCCCAAAGCTTAGCCCTCTTCCTATTACTGAGGCACAAGTATTTAAGCCTGGCCTGGAAGCGCAAAGTATGTTGAAGGCCCTGACATGAGGGCAGGGAAAGGTCATCACTCCCAGTTTACAGACGAGGAAACAGCGTGAGGCATGGGTGACAGGCGAGCTGTTTTCCAAAAAGTGATGCTCACTTCAAAGGAGGGAACTGTCACTAGGAAGGGCTGCCCAGCCTCCCTGCAGCCACCCTAGCCACGTGGCTAGTTTTGGCCAATGGAGCCTGGGGAGAACGTGGGCTCTTCCCCAGCTCAGGCCCCATGCAGGCTCTCTCCTCTCTGCTCTTCCTCCCTCCGCACAGTAAACCCTGAGTGTTTCCTCAGCCAAGAAGTCTTCCAGGCTCCCCCAGGCAGAGCTCCTTCCTTCCTCCAACTGCATGGAGGATACTCATGCCTCTATCAGCACTTGCCTTCCTGAATTGTCCTTACTTATCCATCTTCCCAATTCCCCTGAGAGCCCCCCAGAGCAGGGCCCAGTTTCTGTGTGTGCCATGCTCAGCATCTGCTGAAAAGGGCAGTAGGTGGGCTCCCCAGAGATCAGAGCAGAGCCCTATGCCCCAGGACCCTTGCAGCCTGCCAGCTGCACCAGCATTCTGCGTGATGAGCAGCTCATGGACAGCAAAGGCCACGCTGCTTCCATCTGGCCCCAGCAGACCTCTGCCACTTCTTACCCCCACACAGGGCTCTGACCACATGGGATCACTCACCCCTCCGTGACCCTGCCTCTGCCTAGCTATCCTTTCCCTCCCCACTCAGCTCCAAGCCTGGCCTTTTATGATTTTGCTGCCACACATGTGGATGTTTTGGTTTCCAAAGCACAGTCCAATTTACTGTTTGTCACTTTAGTGAGAAAACCAGGGCTCCACCCTCCTGCCCCCTTCCTCAGAGCCCGTCCCTGGGCACTGATAACTGTGACCAGCACTAGGCGCCTGGCTTCCACGAGACAAGGCCCACCCCCAGCGAGGCTGAGAGCTCTGCGTGGACACAGGTTTGCAGCCTTTCTGAGCTCCAGCTCTGCTCCCACTGGAGGGCTCACACACATCTCTTCCGGTCAGGACTGGATCCCCACGCTCCCTAGCGCCTGCTCTAGTAATGTGTCCATTTGGACTCCAGGACCATTTTCAAATGGGCAGAGCAAACGCTTAATGAAGTGCAGCCCCTGAGCAATACATCTGCTCATAATAACGTATTTAGAGATGTCACCCTCGGCTTAACGGAAATCGTTCTGAGAGCAATTACGTTTCAAGAGAGAATAATTTCTGTAAAGAACTGAAATTTAAATCAAGATTCTTTAAGGCTGACAATGTTCTAATTACAGAGCCTGTGGCAAGTTCTGCTCCTCAGTGAAGGGTCATTTCACTGGAGAATTGACACATTGGAGAAGCAGGAGGCACGCCTGCTCAAGCTGTTGGAGAGGAGGCTGTGTGTGCATTAAAGTGAAAAATGTGAGCCAGCCCTGATGGCCTAGCAGTTCAAGTTCGGTGCGCTCTGCTTCAGCAGGCTGGGTTTGGTTCCCGGCCGCGGACGCACACCACTCCTCTGTCAGTAGCCATGCTGTGGCGGCGGCTCACATACAAGAACTAGAAGGACTTATAACTATACATAACCGTGTGCTTGGGCTTTGGGGAGGGAAAAAAATAAAAGAAAGTGAAAAATGCCCAATCCTATTGGAACAAAGGCTCAGCTATTCACCTTCCAGGAGAGACCACGAGTCTGTGCTGGCCTGGAAAGGGCTGAAATTGCTGGAATGAAACACTGGAATTGCGTGGCTCAGAAAAGTGGGCTAGGTAAAAAGCTCTGTGCTCTGGGAGGCGCCAGGCTCAGCTCTGCCTGAGAAGGGTGTGCATGTGGAGAGCGTGGGCTGGAGGTGCAGGGGAGTGTGGCCCTGGGCACATCAGGCCCTCCGTGTCAGGCAGGTGGGGTGATATTTTGGGGGCCAGACGAGCAGGCTTTATGATTCTCACAGATCTATGGCTGGGGGTGCAAAGCTGAGGATGTGCAGCCAGGATCACAGCAGCCAGCCTGAGCCGAGTCTGAACCCCAAAGCTCTGCTGGCAGACAGGGGTGAGGCTGCAAGGGAGCTGACTTCATTGTTAAGGAAGCGGGCAGGGATGGTGGCACCAGCTGCCAGAGCCAGAGGTGGAAAGCTGAGGTGCCTGTTCCCAGGCCACCAGCTCGGAACGGCCACCAGGTATCAGAAGCTCCACACAACAGACACCTGTGAGGGCGGCGCCAGGCCTCCCTGAAGTCCCTCCTTACTGCCCAGGCCTGTCCGGTCCTCCAAAACACGTGTTTCAGTGCATGCTCCTTTACAACCCTGAGCTGGGCTGGGCTGAGGGGGCAGGCCTGTCACGAAGTTCAGAGACCAAGGCAGAGAACTCAGGCCCTGTGACCCCCTGTCCATGGCCTGACCACTCCCCTCAAGTTGGAAACCCCTGCAGGAATGGCCCTTCCCTCTGGGCTCAACTGCACCCTGTGGCTCTCTGGACCTCAGGCTGTCCTTAGGCCGTGCTGGGCTCTGTCCCTACCCCCACTGGGTCTGTGGGGAGGCTAACTGGATGA
Organism: Diceros bicornis minor; assembly: GCF_020826845.1. NCBI lineage: Eukaryota > Metazoa > Chordata > Mammalia > Perissodactyla > Rhinocerotidae > Diceros > Diceros bicornis. The sequence goes on along the minus strand of NC_080767.1, from coordinate 6,102,718 downwards.
TGATGTCTGAGGGCACCTCTGGGCCTCAAGGTCTGGATTCTGTGTGCATAAGCATAATCGCTGCCCACTCCATGAGGGCAGCCCCACGCCCCTCCTCTGCTGCCCATGGCGCCCAGTCCTGGTGTCTCCTGGCACTTCCTATGAGCCAGGCCATGTGCAGAGTTCTGAGGCTCAGACAGGAGGTGGCTGACCAGAGCCACAGCATCAGCAGCGGCGCTGCTCCCCCCGGTGAGCTTCCCCAGAGCCTGGCTCCCGACCCCAGCACCATCGGCTCTAGGAGAGGCCTACTGAGCCCTCAGCACTCCATGCGAGCCCAGGCAGGGTGGTGGGTGAGAGGCAAGACCCTGAGCAAGTAGTGACTCCTGGACTCTGAGCCTCAGTCCCTGCAGGGCTGAGGGCGGGTCAGAGACTACACAGGGGCTAGCAGGGACAGGCCATCCCAGGGATCAGGGACAGCAGGTCCTGGCAGAGGCAGGGTAGTGACCCATCACATGGGGCTGGCGGGCCCTGAGAGTTGAGCAAGCTTTCTTTTTGAGACAATTTGTCAAACCCCGACTCATGCAGAGGTCAGGGAAAGCCTTGTCAACACACACCCAAGAGACACGTAATAATATAACCTGATCCGTCACAAGGTCCCCACGAGGGAGAGGCCACCTAACAACAGCTGAAGATTTAAAAACAGCTGCCAGGGATGGCTTTAATGATTTCCAGCTCTACGCAGAAGACATCCAGCATAAGAAGAGAAAACGTGAGAATTTCTAGGGAGCTCAGAGGGTGCCCCAGATGACCAGCATGCACAGGGATGCTGTGGCTGCTCCGGACAGAGCACTTTTGGAGCCAGTATCAACCTGGAGACTGTCTCTGCTCACTCTCTTGGGGTACCTTGGAGGAGAGAGCAACACTCTGCCCAAGGCACTCAGCAAGGTGGGCTGTGGCTGCAGCCAGAACACAGGGCCTTGCATGCAGGGCCAGGTGGGCCGGGTCCAGGGCCACACCACCTCCCCATCATCACTTCTGGGAAGGCATCGGTCCTCGGGGAGCTTGGACAGGCTGCTGCTGCCTGCCAGGCTCCTGCATCAGCCCATCTCCTTTGATAAGGACATCTTGTGAGAGCAGAGTGACAATTAGGGGCGTCTCCGGTGGGCGACCTGTCTAATGAGTCTTGTAAGGCTGGCGGAGGCTGGGGTACTGGTGCTGTCACAGCGTTCAGATCGCTCATTATCATCACAAAAAGCACCTCCTCATCACCAGGATTATCAAACGTGCCTGGCGCGCCGGCCTAATAACAGGCCCCACCTCGTCTCATAATCACGGCCTTTAATAAAACATCACTCAGCTGCAGCTGCCGGCCGAGCAGGGTGCGAGGCCTCACCTCTTGCTTTTAGACCTAATTGCTCGATGCATATTTCATGAAGAATCCTGGGTAATAGTTATGTTAAATTGCTTCTTTTCATGATGAAATGACTTAAAAATACTTGCATATAATATTTATGCGGGAGAAGGCAAGGAAATTGCCTGCTGGGACTAGTGTGTAGAACCTGGTTACAGAAGTCTACACACGGAGGCGGTCTCCGGGTCACCTCTATGGAAAGGTGGGTGGGGAGCTGCTGTCTTGACCGAGATGCCCCAGAACATTGTCCCTCAGCTCGAAACCGTCTATGGCTCCCCGATGCCACTGTAGGATGAATGACACCCACGCTGCTCGAGCCCCCACCGTGTACCAGGCACCACGCAGCGCTGTTGCCACACGTTGTCTCATTTAAGCCCACAGCAACATTGCTAAGTTGGTATAACTATCACTGTTTACAGATGGGGAAACTGAAGCTGAGGGAAGTCGTGTGCCTTGTCCCCTGGGACACAGTGGGGCCAGGATTTCACTGGCTGGCTGTTCTCTTCTTAGCCCGTGGCAAGCATTCAGGGCCCTGAAGCTACCCCTGCAGCCTCATCTTCCCCTGCTCAGCCACCCAACCAGCCGGATCTCACCCAGGTGGGCCTTCAGACTCGCTCTGCCCCGAGATGTGGCTTCCCTGAAGCTCTGTGGGCTCCTGAGGTCAGGAACCCTGTCTGTTTATCGTGACGTTTCTCAACAGGACAAGCCTTGCCCCTCTCTGGGTCCTCAGTATATGCCTGGCACACAGCCGGGCAGTCCGTCCATCCATCCATCCAGTAACCATCTAGTGAGAGTCTGCCCTGAGCCAGGGAAACGAGGCTCCATGCATCCTCCCCTTTGGACTGTAAGCTCTTGAGGGCAGGCTGGTGGCCCTGCCAGGGTAGAAGCTGCCTCCTCTGAGGCCAGACACAGTGGCCGCTTTGTCTGGTCAGCACTGGTCCCAGGATGAGCCAGGGAGGACCAGCAGAGCAAGCTTAGCGAGGGGCAGACCTGTGGGAAGCACCCAGAGGGTCACCCCTGCAGGGGGTACAGAAGTCTTGCGAGGGAGGCCACAGGAAAAAAGGGTCAAACCTGTCTCTCTCCCAGGGATTCTAAAAGAAATCATTCCTGGGGCCACTGAGCCAGCCAGTGCCCCCTGCCCAGGCCTAAATAAAGGAAATGAGAATGTGAGACAAGTTCCCTCCTAAAGCTGCAGTCCTCCTGACGGCTCTGGCCCAGGCCTTCCCCGCGCTGGGGCCCGGCAGGTCTCTCAGCGGCTGCGCCTCTTCCTCTTCTTGTGGGGTCATTTTAATTCAACACTTGAATCTTACACTGTACCAAGATTCCCGGGGCCAGATCAGTGCAAGGAGAGAAAGAGTGAGACTGTGCATCTGAAATGCCCTCAACAACTGGTCGCAGGATGATTCTCAGGGGAGGGAGGTGTCACAGGTCCCCTGCCCTCCATGAGCATGACAACAGCCACCAGTGCTCACCCTCAGCCCTCGGAGCACAGGCCCTGTGCTCAGCATGGAGAGGGCACGAGACCCACAGGTGTGCACTCAGGTTGCATAGAGATGGACGGGGACATTTGTGCTGAATCAGTGGGGGGTCAGGGGGTGCGGTTCTAGGCGTGGCTCTAAGGCTGATCTGCTGTGACCTTGGGCCAGCGAGCATCTCAAGGGAGCTGGCCTGGAGGGTGACCACGGCAAGACACCTCCTGCCTCCGTAGCCTCCCAGGGGCCTGCAAAACAGGTAGTTCCTACCACAGCCCCACTCCGGGGCTGCAGCACTGCCTCCGCAAGCAGATGACTCTGTGATTCAGAACGTCTGCTCCCCTCCTGCCTGCTCTCTGACCTCCAGGGAGATGGGACGTTCTGCTGGGTATGTGTCTATAGAGAAACTCCCCTCACCACACCTGTGAGCAACGTGCAGCCACTCTGGAACACTCAGGAGAGCCGGCAGAGAAGCAGGCTCTGAGCAGAGCCCTGGGCCTGCTGCGGGAGAGGAACACCCAGATCTCAAGTGATGGGGCCTTAGGGGACAGAACCTGGCGGACATCTCCCGAGGGCCTACTGTGAACGTCCAGCACGGGGCCTGGAAGCCTGGACACAAAGGTATCCAACAGTGAGAGCTGCCAGTGCCCTCGGTCCATGACTGGACCAGCTTGTGGCTTCACAGAGAAGCCGGGAGGGCTGGCACTATCTGCACGATGCCCACTGCATGGATGACCAAGGGCCGGAGCGAAAAGCAACTTGCCTAGATCACCGTGGAAGGACATTAGGGCTTCCTGAGCCAGGGGACCAGGATGGGAGTCCTCCTAGCTGTGTGACAGGGTTCTTGAACTGCGCAATGCACGGAGTGGGGGGCATGGAGGCCCCTTCTAGCAGAGATGTCCTAGGAGTCAAGGGAGCTGGGGGAGGGGGCTTACGAGGTAACACGGCCAATACTTGCATGACGCCCACCACCTTCCGAAACAGGCTTCACTGTGACAAACCACAGACATATCCGCCAAGTTAGCGCGAACAAATGTCGAAATGTAAACGCTGCTGAGCCAAACAACCAAATAATTAGTCCTTCAATAAACACATCGGCTGCGATGAGCCTTTCCGAGACGCCTGGGCATTTCTCAAGCGCTAAGTTGGCGGCTCAGGGTGAGGCCTTCAGTAAATCATGACAAAAAGCCATCTCCAGGCAGGAGGAAAGCCAGCAGGTGCCGCTCCCAGCAAACATGGAGAGGCCTAAGGCTTGTTTTGTGCCACACAAAGCAGCAGGCAGGTCAAAATGAACACATTTTGGGCAATTTTCTTAGGAGAAGGCTAACAGCGTCAGCCAAGAGGATTTTAGTGATCAAGGCTGACAGTGGTGGAAGTGAGCCTCCCATTACTGGAGGGTAATGTAAGCAGGAGGATAATGATGCTTGGGGGTCAGGCTGGATGACTTCTGCAGTCCTCCTGTTGGTGTTCTCATCCGTCCTCAGGCTAGGCCAAGTGCACACAAAAACTTCGAGGGGAGAGGTGGGTCAGGGGGTGGGAGGTGATGGGTGAAATGTTGCCAGTGATTCAGGCAAGGGCAAAGAGGGTGTGGCATGTGTGTTTTTTTTCCTCTTTCTACCTCTAATCAAGGACTTTTCTAGGAACATGAAGGCCCTTTTGTGTTTGGGACAGGTGGGGTTGGTGGTGGTGGCTGGACTGAAGTCAGATGCCTGGGTTCAAACTCTGATCCCACTGATGGCATTGGCTGGGCAAGTCCCCTCTCCCTGGGCCTCAGCATCCCCATCTGGAAAAGGTGGAGGAGGTCCCTCCAGCGCTTAAGTTCTCAGGCCAATGAGGGACATCTCAGGGGGTGAGGCTGCACCAGCAGGAGGACACAGGCAGGGCAGGATGGCCATCCTCAGGGGGAGCAGGGAGAAAGGCAGGTGAGCACTGGGCACAGTGAACCCCCGGGCTGGGGGACAGCACAAGGACAACGGCAGGCTTCCTAACCTCCATGTGCTAAGGCTCGGGGCAGGGGGCAGGGTGGGGGGGTGTATCTCCTACCAGGACAAGCCCCTCCCAGCCCACGCTCCCTGGATCAGTGGTTCTCAACTGGGGCGAGTCTACCCCTCTCCTGGCAGTGTCTGGAAACACGGGTGCTGCTGGCATCTAGGTGGGAGCCAGAGACGCTGCCAAACAGCCTGCGATGCATAAGACAGCCCCACACAAAGAATCGCCCAGCCCCAGATTTCAATAGTGCTGCGGCTGAAGCCATGCCACTCCCTAGTTGCCAATGCCTCAAATTCTTCATTTGTGAAATGGGACTAACAGGATTCCACCCCACAGCAGTTGTGCGGGGTATGGAGAACGTCCCTGTGAATGAAGCGTGAATGCTTGTTTAAAGGTTAGGTCGCCCGGCTCCTTATTTAAGGGCTTAAGAACAACCCAGAATTTGCCAAACAGCTTGGATGCAAAGGGCTCCAGGCTGCTTCCGAGCATGACCTCCACTCCAGCCCTGACCAGCAGACGGAGGGAACACGCTGCACCTAAAGGTGGCTCCAGGAGAGGGACAGGGCAGACGCTGGGCAAAGGCGGCGTGGGAGTAGGTGAGTGCCAGCTGCCAAGGGGAGGACTTGGAGGCTAACGATGGCTTTTATAGGCAAAGGGGAGCTGGAAACCTGGGGCCCACGAGGAGAGGCTAGAGAGTGAGACTGCAGCAGAAGCAGGGCAGCTCTGAAAGACACAAGGGCAAGGAGCCACCACTTGCAGGCCCAGGGTCACCCAGACCTGGGTCTGAGTCCCCGCCCTGCCGCTTCTGAGCTGTGCCTCTCTCTGAGCCTCAGTTTCCTCATCTGTGAAATGGGGAGTAGCTTACGATGTTCCCTCAAGTCCCCTGAAAGCAAGCAAAAAGAGCTCTGAACTGGACATTGGGGACCTGGTCCCAGCCCTGGCTCCTGCCCTCTCGGGCCTCAGTTTCCCCATCTAACAATAAACGGACAGGATGAGATTACCACTGAGGTCCTGCAAACCTCTAAACCTTTGAAACTTGGCACATAGGAGATGCTCACACAACATGATGAGGAAGGAATAACTGTTCAGATATTAAACAAAAGGACTCATTTTCATTACAGATGTCCCAGAGTCCCAGGGCTGTAAGAGGAGCACAGGTTTCTCAAAAACAATTTCTTCAAATGTGCTGCAGAATGCCCACAGCAGAGTCCCTGGCGACTTGTTAAGCCTGTGGCTCCCTGTGTCTCTTTGGAACCAGAATCTGCTTTTAATGTGCTCTCCAAGAGATTCTGATGCACATTCAAGTCTGAGAACCACCATTCTAGTTCTGTCTGATGATGGAAACTCTTTTGTAATATTCACAACATTTAGTGTCCAGCTTTTGTTGCTTACCCCCAGCGTTGGGGAGCTTACTCCCCACAAAGACAACCCTTTCCAACCTTTGATGGCTCTGCCCATAGGAAAGTTCTTCCACATTCTGAGCTGGAATATGACTTAGTGCAGCTTACTGAGGGCAGCCGCAGCTCCCAGCTCTGGTTCCTGCAGGCCACAGCTGCTCCTGCCCTGGGGAGAGCCCTCCGAGACCAGAAGACAGAAGCCAGGGCAGACCTGCGGCTGCTTCTCTCTCCCCAGCTGTGCTCACAGGGAGACTCTCCTGTCCTTTACCATCCTGGTCACCCCTGCTGCTCACTCCCTCTCATACAGCGGGGCCTGCAACCGGACAGTGTCCCTGGTGGGCCTGCCATCAGCCCCGCTGTCTGGACACGACTCCACCATCAGCGTGGACACCCTCAGTCTTTGCGCAACTCCCTCCTGGTATCTTGACCTCCTGAGGCCACCTCTCTCACACCTCCTCCCGAGCCCAAAGGACAGGATCTCATCGACATCCAAGTGTCATCTGGTGCAGACAACGCTCACCTCTTGACCAAAACCAAAAGGGGCACGGGGCCAAGAGCATCAGGAAGCGAAAGCCCATGGGCTTTGGCCACACTTGGAAGGTTTGCAAACGCAGTTCTGAAAGGTCACTGCCCGCCATTAGAAATGGGCTCTGGAGGGTGAATCCCCTCGTGTGGACATTCATTCTGGCAGCTTCCTGACAACCTCTGTCCACAGGGTGGAGAGTTTTCTCAAAATTAGATCTCTGGCTCTTTGCTCCCTAATAAAATTGATTTCTGCCTTGATACACAACAAAGCTTTCATTTTATTATTTGGCTAGGGTTTGACCACGTTAATTATAGTTTTTTTCAGCATGGCTGCAAGTAATTGACCTCAAAAAAGTAAGTTACTGTCAGAACTGATCGCTTTTTAAAAGCGCAACCCCGACAAAAGTAGAACGGTTAATCCAAGTTTCTTCATAGAACATTTTTTTGGTTAAGATTGGAAGAATTCAGGACAGGAAAAAGTATTTTCTAGCCTGAAAATCTGCACTCAAAACGGGATGATGCTAAATTTGGAATCTGGGTGTGCCCAGATCATACTATCTCGTGCATTTGCTGCCTCGGTAGGTTTATCAACACTTGTGTCAGAATCATATACTGCCCCAAGTTTTTAATCATTGTTATTGGCTAATTCTACTGGCCTCAGAGGACACTCTACAGCAGCCTGTTCACATCAGTTTCTAACAGCAGGTACCGGGGACTGCAGAGAGCGTCTGGGCACCGTGCAAATGCGCCTCTCCCGGGAGGCTGTGTTCAGCCTGGGTAGGGTTGACATTTTTGGTGTCAGGTGGAAATGCTGGGCACACACCTGCTCTCTGGCAAGTTGGGGGGTGGGAAGGAACGGTAGGGAGGATGAAGGCTGGGAACGAGGGTGCTGGCATGGCCACAGATGGGCCCTGGCCTCTCTGAGCCCTTTTCCTTGAGGGCCAAGAGGGGATGCTGTGAGGAGCCGGAGAGAGCTGACCAGGACTTCAGAGTTTATGAGGCACATCTCTGTCCACAAGAATATTGGTCACCTGGGCTAAGGGGAGCTTATGTGGAGGGGACAATTGACAACTCAAGTTGGGACCATAGGGAGAGGGGACACTACAGAGACCTCTCCTCTAATCCCAAACCTAACCATCCTTCTACCTTGCTGCTACTTTTCCCTCTACTGTTATCCTCCAAGGCCCTGCTCAAATGCCACCTCCTCCAAGAAGCCTTCCAAGATGCCCCCAGTCAGACTTACTTTCTTCCTCCCTCACTCGTTCTCTGCCATACCTCCCTCCATCTCAGCACTCACCTACCTACTTGTCTCTTTGCCCAGACTACGAGCTTACGATCTGACAGCCTTCATCTCCCTGCAGTAGCGAAGCCTCGAGCACGGTAGGAACAAAGCAGTGACAGCCACACTGCTGACTTGTTTGTGGGCCCTGCCCTGACAGTCTGGGCTGAGAATGTGGCAGGCTGGTCCCCAAGCTGCCTGGGCTATGAGCAGCATGCTGATTTTCAAAAGGAAGATAGCAAAAAGCAGGTTCTAATTAAAGCATTTCTAATAAGCCGGCTCTGCCAAATCCAGTTGTTCCTGATATTCCTCTTAGGTGAAGTAATCTTAAAAAAAAAATTAAAAAGCATTAAAAGTGGCAGAAAGCACCCACGGCTGGAAGGGGGATGGCGGCCACTCACTGGGGGAGCTGCCCAGAGAAGGGCAGGGTTGAGGGACCAAGAACCAGGAGAGCAGGGGCCTCTGCCTCAGCCAAGTAGAAGCTTGTGCACACGTGTGAGTGTGACACACACTCACACACAGCAAAACACCATTTTTATAGCGTTATCGTTTGAACTGTGGGAGCAAAGATGAGAGCTATAAAATGTGACATCCGATTTTATAAATCTGCCTCAAATACCAAGAACATTTATGCAGAAAATGGGAGAAGAAAATATAGTGCTAAGGGGCCCAGAAGGGTAATAGCCCTGGGATGGGAGTCAAGACATCTGGGCTCTGCCAGCAACACACCAAGGGACCTCAGGAAGGTCCTTTCCCTTCCTGCGCCTGTTTCTCTCCTCTGAAAGCCAGGGTCTTAACCTGGATGCTTCAAGACCCTTCCCCTGGCTGTAACGGCCTGAAGGTCTGAGGAAGGGAACCTGCATCTCGGGATTTTACTTTATGAAGCTGGTTACTTCAAGCCCCACCAAACGCCTCTCGGTGGGGCTGATCCTATTTCCTCTGGGGACCTTTGAGTTATTTACCTGCTATAAGCAAAGTAAGACCACAAATGCTGTCCCAGGATAAGCACAGAGGCTCTACAAACAGGGCCCCCTGCACTCTGCAGCCCCTCAGAGTCTACAAAGAGCTTTCACCTCCACCGTGTCCCCGAGCCTCAGGGCTGAGGCTCAGAGACTGAAGCGACGCGCTGGGGGACCCTCCCGGCGGGGGGAAGCAGTGGGATTCAGGCCACAGTCCTCTGGCCCTCGGCGGCAACCTTCTCCATGTGCTGCCCCTTTGCTGAGGGCAGACACGAGGTCTGTGTCTGTCACCACGGCCTATCCTTGCCCGCCCAAGTTTCCAACTAAGCCATTCCCAGATGGCTTTTGCAAAAACATTGCTAAATAAGTCCTATTAATAAGATGTTTGGAATGTGATTGGAAAGAAACGTTTTTCTCATTTGGAGACCACCCAGTGGCTCAGAAGGGAGGCTGTCCCGGGGCACGAGAGGTTTCCTGGCGACGGGTGGGCAGTTAGAATGCCTCCCCTGGCAGGCGAGCCACACAAGCAGATTTATGCGGGCCGATATGAGATAATCCAAAACCAGCTGGAAATGTAATCGGGGTGGCTCAGATGCTGGAGGCGACCAGGGAGCTCTTGGGGCAGCAAAAGGCAACACTGCGTGCCTGGCTGGGAGGGAGATGCAGCAGGGCGGAAGGGGAAACCCCAGCTCACGGCCGGGCATGCTCAGGATGGCCGGGCTGGTGGGTGCTCTGGTGAACGGGCTGGCAGCGTGAGTGTGGGCACCTCTTGCCCCTTGGTTTGGGCAGTGGTAGAAAGAGGGCAGCTGAGCCAGGGATTACTGGTTTTCCTGGGTCTTTTCAAAACTGGCCATTCCAGCTCCATGTTGCGGCTGGCAGTGCCACCCCTCATCCAGCCATTCAGAAAGCCACCAGGTCCTGGACTCCTCACTCGCACTCACCCTCCTCAGTTCTACCGCGACCCATCTCCTTTCTACACCCACCGCCCCAGTCCTTCCCTGAACTGTTGCAGCCTCCTCAGCAGAGAGTCCTTCACTCATGGTCTGCCTTCCACACACGTCCAGTCAGAGGGGGCTTCTGAAAACTTCTATCTCGCCGGCTATGGAGGCTACCACCGTCCCCTCTGAGCTGGCCTCAGCCTCCCTCTCTGCCACCAGATCCCCAGATGCTCAGCTTCTGCTGCTCAAGGGTTGGACCCACAGAAGAAAGTGGCCACCTGCAGCTAGGTCATGCATTGCGGCACTGCCACTTCAGAGCCAGGCAGAGAAAACCCCAAGGTTTCCAGGCTCCCACACGCTGAGGGAAGGGGCTTTAGGGTCTCTGGCTTTCTATATGTCACCACTGTCCCAGGAAAGGTGCCAGAGAGATGCCTGGCAATGGGCCTGTGGCCCAGGTCCTGTTCAGAAAATCTGGCTTTGGTCCTGGGGCTATGCTATCCAGACACCTGCTTGGGCCCTGGCTGGGCTTCTGGGACCAGCTGGAGAGGATGTGTGGGGGGTGTTTCTCTCCGAGGGGCTCCAGAGGGCAGGAGGGCATCGGGCTGCACTACAGTCCCAGCTTTCCACTCACTGGCTGTGGCAGCATGAGCCCGGTTCTGTATCTGTAAAAGTGAAGGCGCTAATTTCCGCCCTCTGAGCACAAGCTACCACAGCAGGACAGCTCGATATTCCCAAGTGTCGGCAACCACGCCAGTGCCTGGACCCACAGCATCTCACTAACGCATTTCAGCAACGGAACCCAGGCGCCCACAGCTCTGAAACTGCAGCTACCACGGGGCATCCCCCAAAACCGAGGCTGCCCCTCTGAGGGGAAGGGGCCTGCACTGGGCCCCACAGCTGGTCAGAGGCGGGTTTGAACCCGGGTCTCCCGGACCCAAGCCCAGGACTCTTTGCACACCCCCATCCCTCCACTCCAGCATCACAAAGCACCCCGCAGAGTCCAGGAGAGGCGCCATTCCAGCAGCGACGGCAGTGGCCTTGGAGATGTGTTACCATGGGCAGGGTGTATCTCCTCAGTTGTTTTGAATAAAGGGAAGCGTTATCTATTATCCTCACCGGGTCTCTCGATGGCATGTCCTTTCTTCCTGCAGAGCATCCCCACATTCTAAAGTTCCGTGTTTTCATTCAGTCCCCTGCAAAGAGCGTCTGAGGAGCCTCTGTTCTGCCTATAGCAGCAGCGACTAATTGTGGCATTGCCTTTAAACCCTTCAGAAGGGAAGACATGCCACAGGCTAACCAAGCAAAGTTTGTTTTTCCTCCATCAGCCCTGAAAGGGTGTGAAACCCTCCGTGTAGTGAGAGCAAAGATGCACACACCTGCCCTCTGTCTCCGGCTGACTCAGAGGCTGCCAGAAAAAGGCTCTGGCTGGGATGCCAGGAGGTGTGCAAGCTTCTTCCCCAGTCTGGCCTCTGTTTCTCCACCTGCACAGGGCACTGGGCCAGATGACCTAAAGGTCTCTTTCTGTTCCCTAAGTCCCAAGATTTCTGCTCAGCGTCCTCAGTGTAGCAGAGCTGCTGCCTGGCCTGTACACAAATGCCTCCCCATAAGATGAGGAGACCAGACTAAGTTCTGGTGAAAACTCGTATTCGACTCATAATGTCTGAAGGCGGGGAGGGAGAGCTAGAGGGACAGCGGGACAGTGAGGAAGACAAAAGGGAATGCCTGTTGAGGTGGTCGTCATCTCTAGCTACTGATGAGGAACTGATCAGAGAGGTTAAGTGACTTGCCCAAGGTCACATAGCCAGGAAGAGGGCAGCCTGGATTTGACTCTAGCTCTGTGTGATCTGAAGTCTCAGTCATAGCAAGGCAGGATTTTCTCGAGTTGCGCCTGCATAAACTCTAAAATCCCACCTCCATGAAGGGGAGTGGATGTGGGCGTGGACAGATTGGAGGTCAGACCTAGACAATCCACAAGGCTATGGACCACACTGAGCTCTTTCCTCAACAGCCTGTGGCTCTCCAAAGTCTAGAGCAAAGACAATGCGCTACCATGCACTCACTGAGCACTTACTAATTCTGGGCATGTGCTCAGCACTTCACATATACTGTCTCTTCATTAATACTTCTGTAAAACCCATCTTACAGATGAGGAAACTGAGGCTCAGAGATGTTAAGTCCCTTTGCCCAAGACCACCCTGCTAGTAAGTGGCAGAGCTGTGGTTCCAGAGCCCAGGCCACACTGGTCCAGGGCCCGTGACTCTGCTGCACAGAGCTGCCTCAACACTGGGGAGTCGGAGGAGGATGCTGCTGGTAGAATGCACTGAAACTGTGGACTGGAAAGTAGGAAGCTCTCTCTCCTCCTGGGCTGCTGTTTCCTCATCCTGCCCACCCCAGCTGCCTCAGTCCTCATTCTCCAAGGACCATGTCAAAGCCCTCCCCACCACAAGCAAGGGTAAGCATTCCTACCCTCAAGCCCCCACCCCTACCTCTTGCTGTCACTGTCTGCTGGACCCCCACCTCTCTTTCTTCTGCATTCCCCCTTCTCCAGCCCTCACACCCACCCGGCAGCTCAGAGAGGCACAGAGTCAGGATCATGGGGGCAGACGGCTGGGAACCCAAGGCCCCTCTCAGAGCTCGGCAGTGCCCCGGCTGCACCCACCCGCCTTCCTTGAAGCCCTGCTGGGGAAAAGGGTGACCAATGACAGAAGTCCAGGCATCCTGGGGCTGGAGGTCATGCTATGTAGGGAACTCAGCAACTGCTGGGGGTCCCCGCTGTGGTCTGGGGACCACCCTGGGGGCTCACTCATGGGAGTGGCAGCCACGATGAGCCTCAGACGTTGACCCAACAGGGTGCTCAGATGCAGGGGGAGGTCTGTGCTCCCTGCTGATGGGCAAAGGCGAGCAGCCTTTCCTCATTCCCACCCCCTCCCACCCTGCAAACCTTTATTATTTTTCGCTCCTGGCTGTCAGCAGCAACAAACTAAGATTAATCACTCGCCTGCCTGCCCAGACCCAGACATGCCTACTGTTTGAAAACTCTCTCCTTTACTATATAAATCAACAAGGGCAGAGAAGAAAGAAAAACAACTCTAACAGAAATGTGCCCCCAGAGCCCTGGGAATGCAGCCCATCAGCTCCTCTTGCCCCCCGCTACACCCACCACCCTACGTCAGAGCCCCAGGAAGCATTTCTTGGGTGAACACCAGCTGCCCAGCAGTCAGCACAAGCCCGCAGCTCCAAGCCGGTGCCAGGTGGGTGTCATTAAGCAGTCAGAGCAGAGGTGTGCCCTGGCTAAACCGTCCGCCCCTCCTCTCCTGCTTGGAGAAGACGGGCCCATCCCACCATCCTTGGGACCTTGGAGAAAGGCACCTCGCCCTATTCAGGGAGCCCCTAACCTGGAAGCAAATTTGCTGATCAAACCCCAGACCCTCATTCCATGGGCGCAGGGGGAAGACACTTGCCCACATCATCCAGCAGCCGATAGGGCCGGACGTGCCCAGGGCTCCTGACCAGCCCAGTGCTCTGTCCTCTCTGCTGCCTCCACGGCAGTTTATAAAGGCTCTGGGAAAGCTGGGAGGGGTAGAGACCTGCATATACATAGCACCTGCTGTGGGCTGTGCACGGGGTGTGCCTGCTGAGAGGTGTTGTTTCTTCTAACAGCTTTCTGAGAGTGGCCTACACGGTTTTCCAGGTGATGTTCAGGGAGGTCAAGTCACTTGCCTAGCATCACAGAGCAGGTAAAAGATGGAGCCAGGATTTGAACTTGGGTCTCTCTGACTGTAGAGCCCGGGTTTATCCCTCCGCCTCCTGAGAGGGGCTGCCCTGGCTCTCCCCCTGGGATGCCTGCCCCACGCTGTCTGCCTCCAGCCTCCGGACAGCGCTGGCCCAAACGGCATGCTTGTGGGCATGTGGGGGCAGAAGTGTACCTTCCTTGACAGTACTCATGGTGCACCCTGGTTCACTAACAGTTCTAGGATACAGCTCTGAGGACATGACGGCACCCTGCTCAAAACCTTCAGGGACACCCCTGCCCTACAGCAAAGAGCCCCAATTCCTCAGCCTGGTAACTAGGCCTGCACATCTCCTTGGCTCCCATCGAAGTGTGATGTGCTGTTCTCACACAGACTCTGACTTCCCTGCCTCCGCGCCCCTCCCTCTCTGGACTGCCCTCTCGGCCCCGTCCACAGGTCTAAGGCCTGCTCAGCCTTCAAGTACCCCCTCTTCTGGTTCCTTCCCTCTTGTACAGCCCTGAGCATTTTCTGCCTTGGGTAGGCCTAAACCCATTCTACAAGTATATGAGTCACAGGTGTAAACATTTTCCGTCCCCTCCGGCTATGAACTGGGAGGCTGGAGCCCAGTAAATGACTGACACTGGATGGGGCAGAGCTTACGGGGGCTGAGGAAGGCTCCTGTGTGATCAAGCTTGAGTTGTGGCCCAATGGAAGCAGGCCAGACCCCAGAGGCATCTCCTGAAGTCAGAATCCAGGGCACATTTGCAAGGATGCTGTGCAGTTTGCCTTCGGGGATCTGAAAACTGAAGGCCCCTTTGTGAGAGCTCCTTGTCAAAGGAGCAGTGGTGTCCCTGCTGGGGCCTCAGCAGTGCCACTCTGTCTGCCCTCCTCCCAGGGATGAGCCCAATGCAGGCAGAGCCCGTCCAGCTGGACGGGGCGGCCCTGGCACTCACCCTGCCTCGCTGCCCCAAGCTGCAAACCCTCCACTCTTTGAAGTCCTGTTTCCCTCATCTTGTCCAGATTTCTTTGCAAAAACTCATGGAACTAGAACTTGCAAAGAGTCATTCATAGTCCAAAGTGCCTGAAGAACCCTTTTAATGAGATTTTTCAAGACTTTTCATCCCTTTCCCCCACTGCCTGCCTTTCCAGACAGGAAACTATTGGAGTGTGATGTTTTCTTGCCAATTTCTAAAGGCTCAACCCTTGGCTTCCCTGAGGCTGGAGTGAGTGTACCCAGGGGTCAATGGTTAGTGCTGGGGCCGACGTGTCTGCCGGCAGCCAAGAGGGAGCCTGAGGGCCTGCCGCCCTGTCAAGTCAGGCTGGAGAGGGGGAAGAGGGCGAGTTCTGCAGGAAGGAGGGGATAGGGCAGCTTTCAAAAGCAATGAGGCAGGATCTCTGTAAGACTGCTTCCTGGGTGGGGGCACTGCCAGGGAGGGGACTCGGAGACGCAATGAGACGGGGAAGGCAGGCGCATTCTTGGATCCCCATGGGTGCAAGAGCTTCCGGTGAAGGGGCAGCTGGGTGGCGGCTTGGGCAGGTCCAAGGACCTGTCTGGTCCCCACAGCGGGAATCAGTCACCATCTCTACCATCAGCGTGGTCAACTGCCAGCAGGGTAGCCTTAAGTCAGTCATGAATCCCCTCCCACGAAGCAAAGGGATGGACAGATGGGCCTCTAAAGTCGCTGCAGGTTTCATATCTCACGACCTCTGACCTGGCATAAGGAGTCTTGGGAGGAGGAGGGAAGACACTGGGCTGGGTCTGCTGCTTCCACTCCCGTCTTGGCAGGTCATTCAGCTGCCTCTACCCCAAGATGAGGAAGAGGGTGGTGACCTCTGCCCCAGCCACCCCGTGGGGCTCTCCCAGGGCACACGTGCAGGCTTTCTAGAACATGAGGTGCTGCAGATACGCAGGGTGGAAGTGGGGCTTAAGCATAAGGGCGGATGCCTGAGAGTGGACCCTGCGCTTCAGTGGCCCCGTCACTAAGAATTGAGTCTTGAGACCCCTCTGTGAGGCACGAGACCTGACAAGGCTTTTCACATCTCCGGGGCTTTGCCTGGGCTGTCCCTCCACCTGAGAGGCCCACCGGCTGGCCCTGTCTAGGGAACACCCACCCTCTCTTTAAGGCTCAAGTGCACCTCTTCCCTGCAGCTTCTCAGGACCACCCCCCCACCCACTCGGGGCCCTCAGGCCCTCTGTGCAGATCTGTGTGTGACAAGGCCCAGGCGGAACAGGCCGACTGTGCTCTGCAGCCTGGGCCAGGCCGTTCTCATCTCGGTCCTCTGTGCCCAGCCCAGTGCCTGGTACAGAGGGCTCCGATAAATCTCTGTCCAGGGAAGGATGAAGGGGCGGAGGGGCCTGTCCTCTGAGGCCAGACTCCCCCAAATCCTGTCTCCACCCTAGAACACTCTCACAGCAGGCTCATATGATAACATAGCTGGAATTCCAACCTCAATTTGCACCATGCTCCTGACAACACCACGTGTGAGGAACGCCACTCCCACCTGCCCCGCCGTGCAGGCTGGGGGCTTGGAGACCTCACGCCTCACATGGTGGCTGGCAAAGCTGGCACTGGCCCCTAGCACCCCGTTCCCAGGGCTGCTCCATTTGTGGTCGGGGTGCTTAATGCCAGGTGTCTCTCCCTGGCTGGTAGCTGGACTGGTCATCGGGAACTGGGGCCACTCTTGGAAGCAAGCCACCTCCCCTTAACAGGCTGCCGTGCCCAGCCACGGGATGGCCTGTCCTACTTCCCCAATTTTGGGCTTCTTCAAGGGAAAGCTGACCAAGTGAGACCAACCCCCAGCCTTTGGGATCTAACGCCTCTAGACAAGCATGCAAAACTAAACTCTCCACCTCCAGCA
The DNA here is from genome assembly GCF_020826845.1 of Diceros bicornis minor. Taxonomy (NCBI): domain Eukaryota; kingdom Metazoa; phylum Chordata; class Mammalia; order Perissodactyla; family Rhinocerotidae; genus Diceros; species Diceros bicornis. The sequence goes on along the minus strand of NC_080767.1, from coordinate 6,086,179 downwards.
CCCAGGGTGGAGACCAGTCATCCACACTGCAGTTCCTGATCATTAGATCCAACGGGCCGGGTGCAGGAAGACAAATCTGCGCCTGATGGCAGAATGTTCTTATCTGGCGTCCCAGCACAGGCCGCCAGGCCGTGTCCTCAGTCTCCTCCACCTCCTGCCCTGGCCTGGGAAGTACAAGGGATCCACCCAGAGCACTCCAAGGACAAAGAGGAGCTGAGCCCGCGGATGGAGGAAATCCCGGCGTCCGAGATACCCTGATATCAGAGGTGGAGGCGTCCTTAGCACCGCCGAAGGCCAAGTCTCAGCTAGCAGATGTGGACGCTGAGCCCAGAGGGAAGTCACTCACCCACGGTCACACAGGGAGCAGTGAGTGGCAGGACAGGACTCCCGGCCAGAACTCTGGACAACGGGTCCTTCCTGAGACTCTTAAAAACAGCTTTCAATGAAACCGCAGGGCTGAGCCGGGAAAGCAGGGGTAGGGCGGGAGTGATATGAGATGATGCTGACACTGCACTGGCTGGGCCAAAGATGCTTCCGTCTAAGGAGAGCATCGTCCCCCCTCGTGCACAGATGAGGACGTCGCGCCTCTGAAAGGTGACATGACTGCCAAGGCCACAAGGCCAGCAGGCAGGGAAGCCCATCCCCAGCTTTCTCCACCGCACACAGCCCGGCCCCCTGGACTACAAGCCTGTCACTGTGAGAACAGAATCACAGTGCTGTCCCTCCTGGGAGTGGTCCCACTGTCTAGGGAATGGCGCAAACCAGGGATGAAAAGGGAATTACACTCTTGGAATCGTGACGGAAACACTCTTCTGGAGACCCATCTATGAGGTAACATTTGGGCCTGTTTGCATAACAGAGGGCACGATGCACGGGGGATTAAGAAATGGATCCTGGGGCCAGGCCCGTGGCATAGTGGTTAAGTCTGGTGCATTCCGCTTTGGCAGCCTGCGTTTGTGGGTTTGGATCCCAGACTTACACTACTCATCAGCCATGCTGTGGCGGCAACCCACATATAAGGTGAGGAAGACTGGCACAGATGTTAGCTCAGGGCTAATCTTCCTCAGCCAAAAAAAAAAAAAAAAAAAGCAATGGATCCTGTAGATATTACTGGTATGATTACTTCTGCAACTGGCTCGAGATTCCTTATGTGCACCCATGCACAGGTGCCTCAGCCCTGACATATCCTAGCCACCCAAGAGGCTGTTGTTCCTTTGCAGGCAGGGCTGTTCTGGGGCCACCACAGAGCCCCAGTGTCCAGCCAGGCCTGCCCAATGCAGGAGCTCAACACTTTCGCGGTGATGAAACAGGAAGCTCAGTGGGGCCATGGCCCTCATGGAGGAACAGCTGAGCCTGGTGCTCCATCCCTTCCTCCTTGGTGTATTCAATCAGTCCTTTTAGGAAGATGCCTCTAGCCAGGCCCCAGACACTGGGATTCCATGAGGAATGAGATTCATGGAGGAACTCGGAGACTACTAGCCAGCATGATGAGCGTTGCACTGAGGAAGCCCGGGGCGGGCAGGCTGCCTCCTGGGTTGGCAGGGAAAGGTGGTGACATGGAAGTCTCATCTCTGAAGTCACTGCTTCCTCTACCTCTCACAGCCCAGAAAAGAGCAGTTCACCTTGAAGCGGGAAGGTGGAGATCCGGAAGCAGCACTCATGGGTGCCTGGGTTGCGAGGTTACCTCGGACAGTGCGGGAGGGAGCAGGGCTGCGTGGAGCAGCGGGGAGTTGAGGCATGCCTGGCCCCTGTCAACATGGCCAGCAGGGTGCACCTGTCCCCTGCCGCTGCCCTCTCCTCAATCCAATGACGGCCCTCTGGCTTTGGCTGCCTCCAGCCCAGCCTCCCAGCCCAGCTGTGGTTTAGCGTATTGAATTTTCCTCGGCTGTGATAACCAACCTGATGCTTTAAGCTGTCAGGTGTGATGGTGGCCAATGAAGTATGCAGAGGCCATTTGTCCTGAGTGCCCTCCCAGCTGGTCAGGAATCTCCTCCACATCCTCCCTGGCGAGGTGGTCGTCCGGGCCCTGGTTGCACACCCCCAGTGATGAGATGCTCACTACTTCTTGAGGCAGCCTTGGCTCGCTCTAATTCTTGATCAGCTCGACTGTTAGAAAACGTTGCCTCTTACTGAGCTGAAATCTTCCTGCCCATAACTCCCCTATCTGGGGTCCCCCGCCACGTCTGCTCCTTTTGCCCTCTGGGTCCTTGAAAGATCTGTGGTTCCACCATGTGTCCAGACATCCTCCCTTCTGCAGGCAGACTCCCAGTGCCTGTTTCCTGCCCCTGCTCTGCAGTCTGTCACTGTTCCTCTCAGGGCAGAGTCCAGCATCCCGGGGTGGTCAGTCCTGAGCAGAGAGCACGGGACTTGGCTGCACTGATCCTACTGGCTACATGGCTGGGCTGCACACAGGTTCTCCTGACAGCCGCGTCCCAGCAGGCCCTCTCTCCACCACATCCCTCTAATAATGGTGAGCAGAGCAGAGAGGTGGCCAGGCAGAACACTTTACTGCTCCTGGTGGTCTGTGCTGGTTGAAGGGCTTGGGTTTACACTCCAATTCTGTATTAACTGTCTCTGTGTCCTTGGGAAGTCCCTCCTCTCTCTGGGCCTCAGTTTTCCTATCTGTAAAATGGGTTTTTATTGTACTGCTGGGTCCCATCCAGTAACAGTATCGAATGATGAAGCATTCAACCAAAAACGCTCCTTTTATTTGGGGGCTGCCTACCCCCAGCACTGCCTCGTAGGTCAGAAAGACCTGACAACTGATAAAGCAGCACAGGTGATGACAGCAGCAGGATTCTTTCTGGCTCTTCCCAGTGTTCCTCACCACTTTTGTGACAGACACAAGAATCAGACCCGCCCAAACAGCAACCCAGAACATAAGGAAAAGGTTGTTCTCATAGCAGCAGTGGGGTGCAGCAGAGAGGCAAACAGCAGGTCTCAAGGGCTGGCCCTGCCCCTGGGCCAGCCATGTCCCCTCTCTGAGCCTCAGTTTCCTCATCTGCAAAACTATGCTTTGGGTCACTATGCTTCTCATCAGAGGACTGATGTGAGGTGTGAGAGAGGGATGAGGGTGTTGAGAGCTTCATACAGTCCCTGGCTCGCAGCAGGTATGAAGCCATTCTTGGTTATTTAATATAAATCCTAAGAAAATGCCCCTCCTCTTCTGGGGAGGCAGAAACAGAACATATCCCAGGAGAATAAGATCAAATTGAAAAACCAAGGCTTGAAATAACTTGCGCCGGCAAGTTTCCCAGGGGGACCCTGGCGGTCTTTCTGCCACAGACACAGGGCTGGGCCGCATCTCGCCTGAGGCTGCCGAGGAGGCTGGGGGTGAAGGGGGCGGGACTCACTTCAGGGAGAGGGAGTAGTCGTGCTTGCTGGTCTGGCTGTTCCGCACGAGGTAGCTACACTCCTTGCAGAGTCGCAGCAGGTTCTCAGCGTCTCCTCTGCTGATGGCTCCGTGATACCATCTGGGGAGGAGAGAGAGGGTCAGAACCCACGGGGCAGGACCCCACCGCTGACACCCTGAGACCTACTCCTCCCCGAGGAGGCTCAGCCCCTCAGAGGGCAGCTGCCACGTCCCAGGCCTCCTGGTTACCAGGCAAGTCGTGTGCACGCGTGCGTCTGCGCATCTGGTCACTCGACAGATATTTACCCAGCGCCTGGGGCGCGCCAGGTCCTGGCGATAGAGGAGGGAACACGCCGGCCGTCTCCTCCCTCATGAGGCTCACATTCTAGCGTAGGAGCCCTGGAGGGAACGAAGCAGGGCCACCTGGTCTGGGGCTCGAGGCAAGGATTGCTATTTTGGGCCGGCTCCGTGGCTTAGCGGTTAAGTGCTCGCGCTCCGCTACTGGCGGTCCGGGTTCGGATCCCGGGCGCGCACCAACGCACCGCTTCTCCGGCCATGCTGAGGCCATGTCCCACATACAGCAACTAGAAGGATGTGCAACTATGACGTACAGCTATCTACTGGGGCTTTGGGGGAAAAATGAGGAGGATTGGCAATAGATGTTAGCTCAGAGCCGGTCTTCCTCAGCAAAAAGAGGAGGATTAGCATGGATGTTAGCTCAGGGCTGATCTTCCTCACAAAAAAAAAAAAAATGGACTGCTATTTTAAGCAGTGGTCAGGGGTGCCGTCCAGAGAGAGACAGTTCAGTGTGGACCTGAAGGAGGTGAGGGAATAAGGCCTGAGGCAGGAGTGCCTGGTGTCTCTTGGAAACAGGAAGGAGGCCAATATGGCTGGAGTGAGGCAAGGGGAAGAGGTGGGTGGAAAGGTCCAAGAGGTCACGAGGCAGGGTTGGGTCAGGGGCCCTCGTGTACAATTCGAGGACTCTGGCTTTCTCCGTCTGGGTGACATGAAGCCATCAGAGGGTGCTGACAGGAAGGACGAGGGGGTGGTGCTCATCACTCAGGAAAGCAGGCAGCTAGGGTGAGGTGGCCACACCGATGCTCCTCCCAAGAGAACCTGGCATCGACTGGGCACGTGGGAACCCCAGCGTCACTCCTTCAGACACCACGTGCTGAGCGGCAGAATCAGAAGGGAGGGGTGCAGTGGCAGACGGCCTGACCAAGGCCCCCACTGTAGGACAAAAGGGCAACGCTGATTTCTGAGGTTCGAAAAGCTGAAGGTAAAATTTCAGTGGAAGAGTGAAGATCATAAGCCCGTCAGCAGGTATACTCAGAACGCATTCTGTTTACATTATGGTCTCTGAGGGGCAAGGTCCGTGGGAAGGGGGCGAGAGACAGGCCAGGAAGAGAACCAGAGGTGCCCAGTGGCCGTGGCAGGATCACGCTCTGGCTGCAGAGGCCAAAAGACCGGGTAGTCTGGGGCAAGAGGCTGAACCTGGCTGTGCCTCGGTGCTCTACCATGTTAGGATCCCTCCACCCCTGTTTTGGGGTTGTGAGGAGTAAAGAGGGTGATGCATATAAGGGCTTCTGCAGAGCCTGAGATAGGGGGAGCGTCAACAAATGGCAGCTACAAGCATTAGTAGAAAGAACCTGCAGATGGCCACAAGTAACATCCCCAACTATCATGATTTCAGGCTGCTGCCCGCCTCGTGGGCTGCATCTTAAATTCCCAGGTGTAAGTGGGGGTGCTGCCTCCTGTCCTGGCCCAGGGGTGCCCTGCAAACAGGACCTCTGAGAGTTCTGCTGCCGACGTTCTGCTCAAAGAAGGTCACACTGCCTCTCACTGTGCACCTTCTGCTATCCACAAGGCAGTGTTCTGAACAGTTAGCAGCAGTGACGATGACATAATTATCACCTGAAAAGACCCAACGAACTTTAGGAAAGCAAGGACTGGAGAGCAGATGTGAGTGCCCTGTCCAGTGAGCATGTGACTGAGTCGCTGACCACCCGGGGGGGACCACTCCCAGCAGGTCAGCCCCGCGGCTGGACATCTGGAGGGGAGACTTGCCAAGGGAAACGGCAGGGAATGTGCAGACCGCAGACCTGCCTTCCTTTCTGAACTTACATAGGAATGAGGGGGAATGGGGAGTGGGACTCCACGGCTGCCGTAATTACAACACTCATGGAGACGTGAAGGCTCTAGCTATGCTTTAGAAAGGAGACATGACTGCAACGGGCAAAAACAGTTAGACAAGGATGGGGCCGACTTCAGAAACAGGAGTTAACAGATTTGGCAAGGTTGTTTTCCGGGAAATTTCACCTGTGTAAAACACCCCCAGTGAGCTGACAAAAATGTTGTTTTATTAGGAAAACAAGCTCCAGCCATTTGAAGCAGAGCCGTCCCCTGGGAAAGGCCTAGAAGTGGTCTCCAGGGAAGTGCTGCCCGCCGCCTGGCCCTCCCTGAGCACAGGAGCACACAGGCTCTAAGAGGGGGTGGCAGACGGGCCTCCGGATCCCGGTGAAGGGTAATCCCTGGGGGTAAACGGGATCCTGCAGGGTCCCTCCCTGGCTGCTCCACATGGAGAGAAAGCCAGGGGACTCAGGGTCAAGGATCAAAGAAGATCCAGGCAGAGTTTGGGGGAGATGGGCCAAAGGACACTAGATTGGGGGGGCTGAGGCCAGAGACAGAGTGGGCGTGGCTGGACTGTGGGGCCCAAGAAGACTCTGCCTGGACTGGGGACAGCACCCAGGCAGGGGGCCAGCTTGGGGACTGCTAGGCTCTCAGAGAGGGCCATCCCGGCCAGAGCCTTGGGGTTACGAAGACTCAACCATCGCCATCCAGCCCATCCAATGCCCATTAGCTCATCCAATATTTATTCACCGCTTACCACATCCTTGATCTCATGGGGCTGATGCAGGGAGACGGAGAGTCAACAGACAGACTCAGGAAACAATTTCAGATAGTGACACGTGCTAAGGAAGAACACCGAGTTTGTGACAAGGCAATGATGGGGTGGGGGAGGTGCCTACTTTAGAACAAATGGACAGGGCAGGCCCCTGAGATGACATTTGACCTGAGAATCTGCATCATGAGAAGGAGCTAACCATGCAAAGAGCCGAAGAAAACACGTTCTCTGCAGAGAAGCCAGCAAGCGCAAAAGTCCTGAAGGGGGAGAGAGCTTGGGTGTCCATGGGGCAGAAAGGCAGCAAGAAGGGTCGTGTGGAGAGTGGCACGAGTGAGGGTGGAGTGGGACGCAGGGCCCAGTTCCCCGAGGCCTTGAGGGCCAAGGGAAGAAGTCTGATTTCATTCTAAGCAAAGCGGACGGCAAGGCGAGTTTTCAACAGAGGTGTTATTTGCTCTGGATGATCTTACACAAGTTCAACCAGGCTGCCCAGAAGCGAGGAAGGGAAGTGAAGCAGGAGGCAAGTCAGGAGGAGGCTCCTGCAGTGGCCCAGATGGGTCCGGATGAACTCAGGCTGCACTTTAGATGGAGAGCTGGCAGAACTCAGCAATGCATTAGACACAGCGTGAGGCAAAGAAAGGAATCAAGATGACTGCAGGCTTGCAGCTTGAGTAACTAGGTAGATGTAATGCCATTTATGGAGGTGGGAAGTGGGGGAGGAAGGGGGCCCAAGAGAAGATCAGGAGCCTAGTTCTGAACACACGAAACATGAGATGCCCAGTGGTCAGCCAAGTGGAGATGCCAAGAAGGCAGCTGGAGGTAGGAGTCGGGCATTGTGGGAGAGGTGTGGGCTGGGGCTGTGCGCTGCTGACTCAGCAGCAGGATCCTGAGACTACCAGGGGGAACAGAGTTGCAACTGGGCCCTGAACAGTCCAACCTCCAGGTCAAGCTGAGGCAAGGAGCCAGGAGGGGAGGTGGAGGGAGCGGCCAGAGAGGCGGGAGAAAGCCTGGGAGTAGAGGGTGTCTGCGAAGGAGGGAGCCATCTCCCGTGCTGATGGCCATGGAGGACAGAGGAGGCCACCTGGTCACCTGGGCAGAGGGAAGCAGACTACGGTGGGCGAGAGAATGAGAGGTGACGAAAGGGAGAGAAAGCGCCGACAGCTCTCCGGGGCCCTCATCCACTCATGGGACAGCTATTTACTGAGCCCCCGCCATGCGCCAGGCACCATTACAGGCACTGAGGACGCAGCGGTGACCCAGATCTGTTTCTGCCCTCCTGGAGCTCATGTTCTCAACAGGGGCAGCAGCAAGAGGGGGCGTTGGGTCAGGATCACTTTATCTATTTACTGTTAAGAAGTCTGTGACTGGAACTTGTCTCGGTGCTGATGGTAACAACGATGCAGGATGGAGGGGTGGCGCGCTGCCTCTGGAGGCGTAGGCAGTTGGGGGGTGCCCCTGAGCACCTGCAGCCTTTCCACCGTCCCGGGAGGGAAAGCAGGTGGCATGGGTGCCCAGGCAGAGGTGGGACTGCCCATCCTCATCAACCCTGTAAGACGGGGCACACCCCTCAGTGCGCCAGTCCCCACCTCCCCTCTCCCTGCGCTGGGGGGTAGGGAGTGGACTTGGAGGTGCCCCCTAGACTCTGAGGCATCAGCAGCCAGCGGGGAATTAGGTGAGCCTCTCCACCTGGGTCATCAGGCTCTGCTGGAAGTGGGATTTTACCTGAGCACACCTCTCGGGGGACGAGTCAGGGCCTCCGGCAGGCCAGAATAATCCTGGGGAGACAAGACCACGGGGGAGGAAGAGCCAGTCATGACTCTGGAGGTGGCCGAGGGCCTTGTCAGGTGGGAACAGGAAAGGAGAGGGAGCAGAACTGCCCTCAAGGGGCCCAAGCCAACGAAGGGTCCGCCTGAGGATGGGAAGAGGGTCGGCTGGCCCAGCTGACCCCTGGCACACCTGGGTCAGGATGCACGCTGAACAGCTCCCTGGCATCTCTGGATCATATCTTGTTTGTTGATTAAAAAGTGCAGTTTGATCAGAAATAAGCAAAACCTGCCACCCAATCTGTGTGGCTGTGAGAAATGAACACAACGCCGGCTGGGAGCGCTGCCCCCGCGTGCTCGGTACAGCAGGCGTGGGGCAGTCACAAAGGAGGCTGCAGCTTTCCGAGATGAGAGCACACGAGCACATGACATCACTCAGAAAACCCTGCATCCTGCTCACCGCGTGAGCATTTCCTGTGAGGGATGCAGTGCTGGCTGGGCAGAGACCAGAGTCCTCTAGGTGGAGACGGATATAGTACATGATACACACGAGACAGTCTCACGAGGAACCGGCTTGGTGTCGGCTAATCTCTTGGCATTATGGAGGGCCTCCTCTGTGCCAGGCGTGTGCTAAGGGTGGCGGATGAGAGTGTGTACAAGGGGAGAGAAGTAAGGGCAGAGTGTGGGGTCGAGTCACGGGGCTGGAGTTCGAATCCTACCTCTGCACTCTGAGCCATGAGATCCTAGCCAAGGCTCTGTCCCTCTTGGAGGCCCGATTTTCTCATTTGTACAATGGGATGATGACCTCATTTATTGCACATTCACTTATTAGAGGATGACACACCTCAAAGTTCCAGCACAAGATCCAGGACCTGCTTTAACAAGTTCCTGGAGAAGCGCACTCTGGTCCAGGTATGCGAGACAGCGAGAAATGGACAAAGCAGTCTGGGGCAAGTCACAGAGCGAGTGGCAGGCTTGGGAGATGGGACTTTATCCTGATGTGATGGGGAGCCACTGAAGGTGTCAGAGCAGAGCAGGGAGCTGCATGGTGAGACCTGGCAGAGCAGGGAGATGGTCATTGGGTCAAGGTGGGGCGGTGAAGGTCTGACCAGCAGTGCTGGGGAGGAGCGGGCAGGGTAAGGGGCTGCAGGGATGGGACCGGCCACCGACTGGAGGCGGGAAATCTCTGGGGAAAGGGGCTGAGAAACCCAAATCAAGAGAGTTAAGGCCTTGCCCAACTAATACAAGCAGATGTGGGGGAAAAACATCACTGCAGCTAGAAAAGAAAAATAATTTACAATCAGGGGATGGGACTAGGATAAACTTAGCTTTTTGAAACCTTCTTTGCTACATGATGAAATTAGAAACTAGGATGTAGGAGTGAGGCGTGAACCGTGTGGACAGTTTTGCAGTCCCTCCTGCTAGCCATCAAAAGTTAGGGAGGCGATCCAGTGTGCAGGGAGAAAGCACGCAGGGGCTAGGAACCAGGGACGCACGTCCTAACCCTGTCATGCCACTGACGGCCTTGATGGTGGCCCGACCTCCTTCGGGCCTCAACAGGGACACATGACCTGGGAGCTGAGGTTGGCTTTGCTCCCTCAGAACTTACATTTGCTTCTCCAGCGGGACAGCAGGATCTACTCTTTCTCCCAGGATCCCACAGAACTCGGGGCTCCCATGTTTGATGGGCTTGAAGCCCCCTCCAGGAGCTCGAAGCTGGCGCCGCCGGTCCCGGGAAGGCGAGGGGGACGACTGCCGTTTCTCGTTGCCGTTAAACTGGGCTGTCAGGGGAGAGAGAGAAAGTGCACAGTTACCCGGAGCTCAGCCCAAGGAGTTAATGGGCAGCGCACAGTGGGGCAACAGTCAACGGTTCTCGCTGGGACTTTACGAGAGCTCTAGGCAATGAACAAACATGGCTCAAAAGATCTGGGCTTCCGAAGACAAAGCCAGATGGTGCGTTCGAGGGGCTGGATGAGTCTCCAGAGGCCACTGAGCTCAGCCTTATGCCCAGAGAAAGGCCCTGCAACCTCCAGCAAGGGGGCTTGGCACTCCTGCGGGGCTCAGTCCCCTGGGCAGTTCTCAGGGGAGAAAGCTGTTCCTCATTTTGTGCCAAAAACCTGCCTCCAAGTGGTCCCTTGCCTCCTCCCATCCCACCGGGGGCTGCACTGGCCACATCTGCCCCCTTCCTCCTGGGACAACCCTACAGAGTTCCAGTTGGGGGTCCTGCTGCACCCCCCAAGTCTGCTCCTCTTCGTTCAGTCCCCTTGCGTGGGCCCCACACAGCCAGCCCTGCCCTGGGCCCAGCCCCTGGGGGAGGCCGGAGCAGCGCACAGCACAGTGTGACGGGCCCTCCCGTGTGCTGTCCTCCCTGCCCTGCCTGCGGGAGCGTTTTTCACCCCCACGGGCTTGGGGAGGACGCCTCCTGAGGGAAGGAACCTAGAGATACCCCACAAAGAGCAGAAAATACTGAGCCGAAACCAGAGCTGCCAGAAGCATTCCTGGAGACCAGCTAGTCCAACTTGCAAGTTACCTCTCTGGGCCTCCATTTCCTCCTCTGAGAAACAGGGATAAACACTGTGTCCACCTCCTGGGGTTGCTGTGAGGATGCAACCAAGTGAGGCACACAGAGATCTCAGCAGAGGGCCTGCAGGTAGGTGGTCCATGCCCAATCACTGTTACTGTAAACATTTACCGTTATCACATCATGTCTGCTGGGTGCGCACACAGTACTAGGCACTTCACATCAGCTGCTGAGTAGGCTCCAGTCCCTCTCCCAAGCCTGCCCTGACTAGCTGTGCACCTTGGCTAAGCTACTCAGCCTCTCTGAGGCCCCATTTCCTCCCTCACCAGGCTGCTGCGAAGATCAGACGGGGGAAGACCTCCTCAGGGCCAGCAGACGCAGAGTGCTGAGCGTACCGGGCCAGGGCCTGTGAAACAAGGTTCCCACAGCCATGTCCAGCTGCAGGTCCACAGACACATAATGGCAGAAACCTCCCCTCCAACCAGCAAGCATGGATGCGGCGAGCCGCCTCTGACCTCGGCCAGACACACAGCAATCAGCCTCCTGTTCACGGAAGGCGGCAGGAAACCCCAGCACTGGCTGTGGTGATGTGTTGTCTTGGGGACCGAGGAACGTGAATAACTTGTTCTATGTCTCAGCCACTGAGCAAGCTCCTCCATTAGGACTGCAAAGCATTTCCACCCCTCAAGACACTCTCCTCTATTAGCCCCTGTGGAAAACAGCGGGAAGGGAGGGTCCTGCCAACGGAAGCCTCCAGACATGTTGGACCCGTGCGTGTGGTCACTCTCGCGACTGCAGCGGAGTCCAGCACGCTGCTCAGCCACCTATCCCGCTTCTCAACACTCGCTCACACGGTCCAGGCCCAGTCCAGGGCCGGGGAACAGCAGTGAGCAGGAGACAGAAGCCCCCGTCACGTGGAGCTCAGCGTCCGCGTGAGAGAGACAGGCAGTAAAGGAACCGAGTTGGGGCTCGAGCACACCAGCTGGCGACAAGTGCGCCATCAGGAGACGCAAAAGCAGGGAGGGAGGGCCTCTCCAAAGGTGACATCTGAATAAATTCCTGAAGGGAAGGGGGCAGCAGCCATGTGGACATCTTAGGGAAGGACGTTCCAGGCAGAGGGGAGAGCAAGTTCAAGGGCGAGGTGGGAATGTGCCTGGGGTGTTTGAGAAACAACACAGTCCAGGGCGGCTGGAGGGGGTGGGGGGAAGGGGCTCCGTGGGCCTTGGGAAGGACTTTGGGTTATTCTGAGAGAAATGGAGAGCCATTCTGACGTGATGGGGAAGATTTTGACATGGCACTTTTTAACAGGACTGCTGTGCTAGGAAGAGATGGAGGACAGGATACGTGGGAACTCTCAGTCCCTCCTGCTCGATTTTGCTGTGAACCTAAAACTGCTGTAAAAAAAAAAAAAGGTTTGTTAATTAAAAAAAGAGCAAGAGATAGAGGGGGAGCACAAGGAGAGCAGGAGGCTACTGCAGGATGGGCGGCACTGGAGACGTGGATGGAAGTGACAGCGAGTGGTCAGATGCTGGCTACGTTCTGCAGACAGGGGCAGCAGGACTCACCCCTGTATTCCAAGCAGAGGGAGAGAGAGGATCAGGGAGACTGCAGGCTGGGGGCCTGTGCACCGCAAGGATGGGGCTGGCAGCATCCAGGAGGGAAGAAGCACAGAAAACTCAAATGAAGCTTGGTGAGAAAGCAGGATGGAGGCCAAACTCCCACCTAGAGACGCCCACAGCCTGTGATGTCAGGACTGGAAGTGTGGAGCGGGGCAGCGCGAAGACTCGCTGGGCTCCTGCCCTACTCTCTGGCTCCAGTTCTGGGCTGTGTCCAACCACAGGGACCGACAGCAAGACAGCAATGACCTCAAGGCCCTTCTAGGGAACAGGTTGTGGGGTTGGGAGTCTGAGGAAGCCCTCTTCCATCTGGCTGCTGAGCTGGGCTCTCACAGAGGTGGTGAGGGGGTGAGGCTCAGAGCTGGGGCCCCTCCCTGGCATCCCAGCAGCCTGGCTCTCTCACCAGGCCTCCCGCTGGACCACACCAGCCCTCACAGCAGCTGCTCAAAAAGGGTATGTGCTATTGGAGGGTGAGGAAGAGGGGCAGCAGGTTCTGACCTGAGCCACCCATTTTGCAGAGCCCTGGACGGGTGACCCTGGGCAGGGGCGAGCACTGGGATCAGGCACACAGGTGAAGGTCCGGGCACAGTGCCCCTTTCTAAAGAGCTGGAACTTGATCCTATGGATGGATTGAATCAGGAAAGGCCATTCTCAGATGGGGTTTCAGAGACCTCTCTGACTGCCGATGGAGGGTGGGTTTGGAGGCAACCCTGGAGGCAGGGAGACCTCATCTTAGCAAGGGTGACAGAGGCCGAATTCCTCAATGACGGGAGGGATGTAGGAGGTGACTCCAACAGGACTTGACTAACCGTGGGTGATGCCCCACTGAGACGGGGACCTGGGCACAGCAGGGGATGGGGTCAGGGAGTGGGGGACAGCGTGCTCCTCTCCAGGACGCCCCCCTCTGCTCACTCTGGTCATCAGGAATGCAGAGGAGGCACCTCAGCAGGCCCTCTGGCCCCTACGGGCTGACAGCGCCGAGGTGGGCAGCTGAGCGGCGTGGTGTGGGAAGGGGCTAGGCGGAAGACGAGGTCCCAGGCTTAGGGTTTTTTTTTATTTTTTTTATTTTTAAGATTTTATTTATTTATTTATTTTCCCCCCAAAGCCCCAGTAGATAGCTGTATGTCATAGCTGCACATCCTTCTAGCTGCTGTATGTGGGATGCGGCCTCAGCATGGCCAGGGGCAAGCAGTGTGTCGGTGCGCGCCCGGGATCCGAACCCAGGCCGCCAGCAGCGGAGCGTGTGCACTTAACCGCTAAGCCACGGGGCCGGCCCCCAGGCTTAGTTTTGCCACAGGCTGAGGAAGGGGAGGGATCCGATGCATTGTAGGGCACCTCCACCTCTGACAACCTGGGGCTCCACTGGCTGAAATCATTTCTGCCGATATACAAGACCATGCACACCTCCTGGCACAGAAGGTGCGAAGAGAGGCACGGAGCACGGAACAACAAGTGGGGAAGGAACCCAAGCTCTTCAGCATGACAAGGACCTGGCCAGCTGTCCAGCTGCAGGCCTCACCAAGCCCCCTCCCAGGCCACGTCCTCCACATGAATTACCACGACACTCCCCTCCCCTTTTACCAACCTCTCCACCTACCTGACTCCACTCGCCCTTTAGGGGTCACCTCTTCCAGGAAGCCTCTCCTGACCTCACCCCATCACAGACTCACCTTGATCTTAGCCTGTGGTACCCTAATCGCCAGTCTCCCTGTCTGGCTCCCCCTGAGCCCCTCAAGGGCAGGGGCTGTACCATATTTGCCCCTACCCACATGCCTCGCACAGGCCTGCAACATAACAGTTGCTCAACGAATGACTGAATGAAGAAACTTAATGAGCTGCTGTTTCACTTTCTTGGGAAAAAATATTGGTTTTCATACCAGATAAATTGGATAAAACCTAATAACATCTCAGTCAACACTGTAATTCCCCACTGAATTAATTTATACATTCACTTGCAAGCTTAATAATATAGCCATATATTTTAGAGGGAACAGGTGGTGATGACTGACAGGCTTAATTAGGCAAATCATTTCACCTAAAATAAAAATATACAAACTCCAAGAGTGGTGATTCAGCAGCAAAAGAAAAAAGATACTAAGAACAAAAGCTCCAAACACAACTGCTTTCATTTTTTCTAATTAAGTCTCTCTTTAATCTGCAATTTAAAATGGCAATTCTTTTAATTTAGTGATTTTCTGCAAAAGATAAAGGAAGACACAAGCCCTCAAAAGAATATCTGCATTTAGAGAAAAACTATGTCACCCCTGCGAGCCGTTAGAACGACAGAACCTAATTAATTCCACCTATAAGCAATTACCAGTGGAAGTCAGAGCTGTGCAGGGAGCGGGGAGACTCAGAGGGGCAGGACCGGGCCCAGGGAGCCCATCTGACTTTGCTGCCATGATGGGAACCAGACCCTGTGGCAATGGGAGAGGGGGCCGGGTTCATGGCTCCAATAGCCATTGTCTCCAGGGCAGGCAAAGAGACCCCTTGTGATGCTCCAAATGTCCTTCCAAAAGTTCTGATCTGATGACAGGCCTCATCCTTTAAGACCCAGCTCAGGTGCCCCTCACCTTCCGGGAGGCCTTTCCTCCATCCAGATTAGCCTCCGACACTGGTGGTCCCCTCCTGCTTATATCATAGATCTTATACCAATCACTGCCAGTGACAGAAGACGGTGGCCCAGAGGAGGTGAGGAAGAACTCTTCCAGGGCCTCAAAGCTCAGGCATGGGGCCGAGGCTTGAGCCCAGGACCGTGGGTCCCTAGAGTCAGGTCCTCCTCCTCCATCAGGACACGGGCAGGGCCAGTCAGGCAAGGGCTGTGCCCGACTCACTCAGGCTCTGTGGCGCACTTCCCACCCCTAGGCCTGGAATGACCGCCCTCCTGCTCCGTCTGTAAGACGTCTAGAAGCTTCCAAGGTCTGATTCAAAGGCCTCTCCTCCGCCAAGCCTCCCTGATCCCGCCTGCTGAGAACTGCCTTCCTCCTGGGCGGCTCACAGCACCTGGCACTTCTCTCAGTGGAGCTCAGTGGGCACTACATGCTCTACCCATTATCCCAGGCGTTCTGTGTGGGCAGCGCCTGGGAATGACTGATTTCTCTTTCCCTCCAGTCTCATCTGCCCCTAAACCTACCGCAGTGCTCGGCGTGGAGATGGTGCTTAGCAAACGTTTGCTTAGATGAAACAAATGTGTTTCTCTGGGGTTCAGCTCCTTCCCGTGTATCGTTCAGGGCTAGCCAGAGAACAAGTTCCAAAAAGGCAATGGGTTCTGCTGCGCTCACGAACCCTCGCTGGCTCCCAGCGCCCGGGACAGAGGGCAAACTCCTCACTCTGGCACTCAAGGTCCTCGGTGACTTGGAGCCAACCTGACCTTCCAGGTGCGTCTTCCCCTACGAAAGCCCTCTGGCTTCCACACCCACCCCTAGGCTCCAGGCGCAAAGAATGGCCATCTCCAAATCCAAACCTTTGCTCTGCTGCGCCTGCCCTCTAGAATCCCCTTCTTCACCCTCTGTGCGCAAGTCCCAGCCATCCTGCAGAGCTCAGCTCCAGTGCTAACTCCAGGGGGACGTTCTGCCCTGGACCCCCAGGCTGAAGTCCTTTCTCCTCCTCTGGCCCCTGCATCCCGTCTATGCCACTGTCTGATCCCACCCCCATCGCTGTTACACCTCGATACGTAGCTGTCTTCTCAGAGCCAGATGGAGACGGACCTCATGCCTCAGCCTCCTCTCATCCTCCCCACGCCCCGCTCTCAAGAACAGCCATGGGCTGCAGGAAGGCCAGGGAAGGGAGGAACTGAGCAGCTCCGCATCATGGGAAGGGTGTTGACTTTAAACTTAGGAAGAGCTGCGTTTGAATTCTGCCTCTGCCATTGCTGTGTGACTTCGGGCAAGTTTCTAAACCTCTCTGAGCCTTAGCTGCCTCTTCTGTAAAACAGGGCTGACCATACCTATACGATAAATGATCATGGAGGTGGTTAGTAACAGAGGACATGCCTATGTCCAGGCAGGCCCCCTGTAAGTGGTGGTCCCCCCACCCCCACGGCCACATCCATGCTCAGAACAATTCCCTTTCACGCACTCAAGAGGATAAAGTGCCTTGTATCAGAAACCACCTTCTTTTCCCCAACCGCTGCTGGAAAGCTTGACTAAGCTGGAAGCTCCAAGAGCACAGGACATACTCCGTTTTGTTTGAAGCTGGATCCCCACTGCTCAGAACAGCGCCTGATGGATTGTGGATGTTCGACATCTGTGGAGTGAATGACTCTCCACCCAGGTCAGCAGGATCATTCATCTCCCAAGAAAGGAAATGCAGGAGCTGGACTCCCCCCTCAAATTATCTTAAAACAGTTTTGAAGAACAGCGCAACCTTTGTCGAGTGCTCCCTGTGCACGGGCGGCACATGTGAGGATCCGAGGTGAGTCTCCACTGACCCTCTCAGCGAACCTAGGCGCTCCGTGCTACTGCCCACAGTTTACCAACGGGGCCTGACGTGGCCAAGTAAGCTGCCCGAGCTGCCAGAGCAGGCTGCCCCGCCAGGCCGCAGGCCAGACCCTGCCCTCGAGCCCTCTGCTTTGGGACTGAGGCGCTGGGTTGCCCCCCTTCACCCGGGGGTGCCCCAGGAGTGCCTTCCCTGGGGAGGACAGGGAAAGAAGAGTCGACGGTCTGCCCAGTGTCCTCCCGTCCTTCCGGCTGACCAAGGGTGCGGACGGCGGCCCTTGAGGACAGGGACCATTCAAAGGGAGCTGGAGGGGAGAAAAGGGGACCTGGGGCCTTGCGCCCACAGGAAGCCAGTGCTCTAAGTTCTGTGGCTGCCTCTTTCTGGCCGGCCTGGAGTCTCCCACCCTCCCAGTTCTCCAGGACAGGACAGAGTCCTTTAAGCAGAGGCCACGAGGATTAGACGATTGAAAACAAGACACTGCGCACAGAGCGACTTGCAAGGAGCTCCCGGCCCGCTGAGGAGGCCTCTTTAGGCCCTCTGTGGACGAGGCGGAAGTGAATACAGGCCACGTCTGCAGACCACACGGGACTGACAGAGGGGCCTGGATGGTGTTTCTGGCGTTTGTTCACGGACGTCCTATTACTCTGAAAACACAAGGGCACAGAGAACAGAACCATGGTGCCCAAAGGCCCCTTCTGCAAGGCTCCTGGCGCCATTCCTCCACACCACCCACTGCCAGACCATGACTCTGGTGTGTCTGTGCTGGGGGAGCGGTGGGGAGGCACAGAAGTGGCTGCTGCCCGGGCACCTGTGAGCCCCCAAGAGGGGGCAGGGAGGGAGACTGTGCACTGGTTGGGGAGGTGGAGTGGACCACACGAGCCCCGGAGTCTACAGAAACGCCATGAACTTTCATGATAATGTGCAAACACCTGCGGATGACTAAAACTCTGTTCCCACGACAACGGTGCTCTTCTACTTCAGCTTTCTAAACATCCCTTCCACTGTCATCTCACCTGCTCCCTACAGCAAGACAAGAACTAGAATTCTCATTTTACAGACAGACAAACTAAGGCCCGGAGAGTGAAGCCCCCGTCTCCCCTCCGGTTCTAGAGCTGGCCTCGCTCTCTCCTCTCCCCTGCCTGTGTGTGAAAGCTGCACCTCCAGGAAGGCTGTAAGACCACGGGTGGCTCAGCAAACGTTTGGTTTGCGTTTCCAGGATGGCCAACAAGAGGCCTCTGTGTTCACCTCGCAGACATATGCAGGCCCCAGGGCACTGTGCTGCCACGTCTCGTGGGCGGCGCCTGAGAACAGAGGTCCTCATCGTGAGGGAGGCAGGGCATCAGACAGGCGCTGAGGCAGGCACCCAGATGCTGCGGCAGCTTCCAGGAACGCCGTCCATGCATGTACACCCAGGCCTGGGCTGGGGCAGGAGGGCCTGGCCCAAGGGGGTGTACACTTGTCCTCTCGTCCTGCCCCCGCCAAAGGAAACTCGAACTCCACCGCCTGATGCAAAGACCCCACCCCCAGGGCTGCTGCTGGGCTCCAGGAAACGTAAGGATAAATCCTGATGAAAATGAGGAAACGACCAAAACGCAGAGGCCTTTCCAGCTGATGAGGCAGGCCATCTTCACTGTCATAACTCATTTTACAGATGAGAAACAGAGGGTTGGAAAAGGGACCGACTTGCCCCAGATCAACAGCCAGACTTGAACTTGGACTTGAACCCAAGTCTTCTGAATCCCAGAGGCCTCTAACAAGCCCAGCACGAATCCTGTCTACAGTGCAACATGTGCTCAAAACAACAGTAGTGATGACAGTGACACCCAAAGCCAGCGTCCACTGAGCGCTCACTGTGCCCCGACTCCAGCACCAATGACCACTCCATAACACAGATGAGGAAACAGAGGCAACTGGCCCCAGGACACTCGGCTAGCAAGTGGCAGCTTAGGGCTTTAAACGCAGACCACGCAGCTCTGTGCGCTCTGCTGGTTCTGGGCCGGGCTCGCCTGTCAGGTGGAGAACGCTGCCCGTGTCTGACGCAGTGTGTCTCCTGACACTGCTACCTGCTGAGCCCCCACTCACTTAGAATCCTGGGGCCTGTGAAAGGGGCTCCTCCCATCCACAAGCCTCAGGAGTCTGGGAAGGAAACAAGTCTCCTCATCCAGGGGCCCCAAAGCCCCAGCCCAGCTGCTTCCATGTTTCTGCTGCTGCCCCTCCGCAGATGGCAGTGAGGGAAGGGAGAAGGGACAGGAGGGGACAAGCCAGGTGCATGGCTTTCAGGGGGCTGCTTGCCACCCACTGGCACACCAGTCTCTCCACCTTCAACGTGGCTGTCCGACATGTGGGCCAACCCTCAGACAGGCAGGGACACACTCTCAGCTGCTTCCTGAGAGGTCAGACCAGCCGTGGCAACCACAGCAGTCAAGAGCACCTCAAAACGCCCTCTGGTGCAGACCCCTCAGCCTCACTTGGAGAGAAGACAGGCATACGGCATACAAGAACGAGATGAAAACGAGCCGCCTCTGTGTGAGCAGGCTCCATGATTACCTACGCACTCTAAGGTCCTGAAGAGAACTTGAGGTTGGTTTTCCTAAAACCTGATTTATTCAATAACGTAACAAACATCTGCGAGTTCATTATGTGCCATGCACTGACCTAGGCCAGGACCCCAGTGTGAACAAGGCAGGTAGTCTCTGACCTCACAGAGGTTAAACATCCCTATTCTCACAAAGAGCTCGGACCTGCCAAATAGGAGAGCAAAGACCTCCTATCATTTCTTTGTGTTTTTCCACACAGGAGCAAAAGGCACTTGAAGGAACATTTCTATCTATCAATATAATTAGCAGATAAACCAAAGCTATTAAACGCCAGTGTTTTTCTTTCTTTCTTTTTTTTTAGGTTACTAAATGAATTCATTCATCTGTCAAATAGAAAAACCAACTGGAAAAACCTGTCTGTCAGTAACACATTAGCCAAAGGAAGTGAGTGATCCCAGTCCTCTCCTTTAAACCCCCCTTTCTCTGCAGACCTGCTGTTCACACGTGTTAAACATTAATTACAACTGTTACTCATTACACAGCAAAAACCTCCCAGTCCAAACACAATTGTCAATTTCCTCCCAGGCCCAAGGCATTCTGGGAGGCTGTGCAGGGGCAGGAGGCATCATGGGATCCCCAGTGGGGCCCATGGTGAGGAGGAGGTGGCACGTGGCTGGGTGCACCTGGTGCTGGTGGCAGGGCTAAGATCCCAGAGGAAGCTTCTGCAGAGGCCGAGCCTGTTCATTCCGAGTGCACGAGATGAGTCACGGGGCTCCGTGGGAACAGCAAGCCTGCGGCCGGGAATGACGCACACAGCGTCAGCCCTACCAGCTTCAGAGCACTTGCGTTTGATGGTGACAGTGACAAGTCATGAGGTGAGCACGGAGTGGGCACAACTGCTTCTGCCTCCACAACGACCCAAGCCACCTCGCAGCAGCATAAGCGAACGTTCAGACCTGCCCTTTCCACACTCAAGATGTCAACGCAGCAGTGGAGAGAGCAAAGGCTTTGCAGTTGGACTGACCCGAGTTCATTAGCTGTGTGACTCTGGGTAAGTTGCTCACCCTCTCTGAGCCTGAGCATTGTCACCTGTGTGATGACAATGAAACCACACCCACCTGCAGGGCATCACAGGGTTAGCCCATGCCAGCATCATAACTGGTGTTCACTAAATGTTAATTTCCTGTCTTTCCCCCATCCCTCGCTTACCTTAATAGGATTATTTTAAATTAGCCAACTAGCTGGCTCAGGCATGACTCACAACTGTTTAGGAAATAGACACACCTGGAACTTTATTTTCCCTTTCTCTGCCCCTGCAGCCTCGCTTGATGAGGCTGGGACGGTGTCAAAAAGTAAGAGGGTGCCTGGCTAAGGGGTGATTGACACACCCCCAATCTGACCATAACAAGTGTGTACCTGGCTGTTCCAGAATAAACGACTGCACACCCATACAGGATATGGTAGGAGCACAGAAGGGTCCCAGCCCAACCTGTGACGAGGGTGGGGAAGGGACTGGTCAGGCTTCCTGGAGAAGGTGGCATTGACACCACTCTGGCTGAGCTGTGACATCCCCTCCCTAACTCCACCCTGACCCCAGCACCTAACACATGGTAGGTACTGAGTATGCTCCAGGTTCCCCAAGTGGGGTCCCCAGATGAGCAGCATCAGTAACACCTGGGACCTTGTTAGAAATGCAAATTCTCATCCCTCATCCCCAGAACCTACTGAATCAGGAACCTTGGGGGTGGGACCCAGCAATCTGTTTAATGCTTCCTCCTGGCGATTCTGACGCATGCTCTGGGCAAACCAATCCACAAACGTGTCACAGCCAGAGCGGGAGGAGGACAGAAGCGAGAAAGGCAGTGGGGACTCCCTCACACCCAGGGACCGGTGGCCAATCCTCGGGGTGGACTGACTAAAGAACGGAAGAACCAGTGGCTCGTGGTTAGATCTACTGCTGGAACAGAGATTTAGGATCTCCATTGTGGGAGTGCTGCCTTCCACACCATCCATGCTTCTCACTACCAGGCATAACTGGGGAAGAGTTTTGTAAATGGGTCCTCTGCGCCCTCTAAGTACCTCTTTTGCAGTACTGTTTTAATATTAAATTTTATTTAATACAGCAAGCCTTCCCTGAACACCGACAACCATTCTCTCATGCGTGACCCTTTAGGGCTTAAAAGGCTTTTCATCCAGATCTTTTCCCCTGATCACAGAGATTCAGTGTGACAAGGCTTATGACTATCCCCATTTTACAGATGGGAAAACTAAGGCTCAGGGAGATGGAACAGTCCATCTGAGGTCCCACAGCGCGTAAGTGCTGGAGCTGACACATATACTTGGATTGTCTGATTCCTTCTACTGTCCCATTGGCTCCCGACACACAAGCCAGGACACGGTCCTGGGCTTTCTAGGGCAGAGAAACTCGTCAAGGAGCTAGTGGGGAAGACAGACGACCACCCAAAATAACTGTGTTCAGCACTGAGTCATATGTGTCTTCTTCTTTGCCAGGAGGCAGACCGGTTGCTGGGTGAACCCAGGACATTGCCTGAAAAGTAGCTCCGACAGAGACAAATCTTCAGACGGTGAGTCGAAAATGAAGTGACTTTGTCTCTCGACAAGATCTGGAGGGAGCCCTCACGCTCTCCTGCCACCTGCCTCCTCGAGCAAGCACTCCGACCACTTGCTTCTCAGAGGCAACTGCAAATCACTAAGGACGTAGCTTTTTAACTCTACTCACTAGATTAAAAGGAAACGCTGATCTGTCTTCTGTGTATGGCCTGACTGGCTCTGCTATGAGGCCTCCAGCAGTTCCCTTCCCCTCTCTGGGCCTCAGTTTCCCCAGCTGGACAAGGGGGTGTGAGGGCCCCTCCCTGTGCTGAGTGGTAGCAGAGTAGGACCAAGCCAAGGGATGGCTCTGATCACCCCCATGCAGGCATGAACCTCCAGAGCTTGGGCTCCTACAAAATCCTCAGCTGGAACCATTCTAAGTGGGAAAACATGCCCCAGCAACGTACCCTCCCAGCTGCAGACGCAGGGAGAAATTGGTACAAGGGCAATGGAAGGCACGTGACATTCCCGTGGGCCCTGGGAGGGCCAGCTCCAACCATATCTATGCAGCATCTTGGTTAGCAGCAGGGAGCCCAGAAGCTCTGACTCTGGAGCCAGGCTTCAGGCTTCGCGGGTTCAAATCCCCACTCTGCGGCTGACTAGCTACAGGCCCCCAGCCATGTTATTTCTTCTCTGTGGACCTCAGTCTCCTTATCTGTAAAAGGAGGAAGCTAATCTCCCATAGGATGGTTGTGACGATGACATGAGATAATGCACACAGAAAGTGCTCAGGGAACACCAGCACTTTCCTGCTGCAGTGCCCTTTAGGCCTCACCAGGACCCTCTGCAGTGGGCACACTTCCCAGGTGAGGGAACAGAGGCACCCAGGACAGTTCAATCCCTGTCCTCCAGGAGGCCACTCAGAGATGTGAAGACACTGATCTGCCACCCTGAGCCGGGTCTGCTTCTCCAGGTTAGCCATGCAGCTCCTCAGCCCTCCCTGTGTGGCCACCTCCATTCATTTATCCATCTCACAATCCGTGCCACAAAGCCCAAAGGCTGGTCAGACCCTCCATACCAACCCTGGCCACCTGGAGACAGTGAGGAATCACCCAGGCTGCCTCTCCTGCCCCACACTGGCCAGGGAGCTCCAGAGAGCCCTTGTGTGGGCCCAGAGCTGCATCTGAGGGCCGGGAGCCAGGTAGGAAGGCCATTTCTAGACCCACCTGCTGGCCTCGTAATTCGTTGCTGTCAAGACTCCCAAGGGATGAGGCAATGCAGGCCGGTAACTGCGTCCAGCCAGCTCTGAAGGCAGGTGTCTGCCGGGCGGGAACGGGCTGACAGCTTGATGGAAGCCACACCACCACTCCGTGGATGGCGGGGCTGCAGCCTGTTCCCTGCAGCGGCGGTGAAACCTGACCGAGCATCTGTCCTGGGGGCTAGGGTCCACAAAGGCCATGTGTGTGGGATGGGACTCTGGCGCTGGGTGGGTGTGGGCGGGGGTTCTGGCTGAGGCCACACTCAGCTTCCTGGAGGGAGAGCAGGCAATGAAGGCCCGGGGCTTTTGGGAGAGCTCGTGGTATTTCTCATTGACCTGGCCACAGAATTCTGAGAGAAGGGAAGACTCTCATTCCCAAGAAGCCAGGACCACCTCATACCCTGCAAGAACTGTTTTCACAACAGGGAAGTGATAACTGAGCCTTCCTGAGGCTGCAGCCCCGAGTCTAGTTGAGATGGGAAGGGTCTGACTTCCCAAATGGCTCGTCTGGAGCCACTGGTCGCGAGCGGTTCCTTCTGTGGAGAGCGCCACTGCCTCCCTTGAGAAGCGCCCCCTTTCACAAAAGCAAGGCAGGATGGCACTTTGGAAGGCGGAAAGCACTTGCTTCATAGACTGAATCGTGGGTAACTCAGAGGCCTTCCTTCCTCCCAGTCTCTGACCGACACGCTGGGGTCCCGACGGAAGGAGGCATGAAGCACCCTGGAGGTGGCCACAGGCCAACCTCCTGCCACTGGGCAGAGCCCCCCAACACCAGTCCCACCTCGTTCAAGCTTCTGCTCACCAATTCCCAGTGAGGGGGAGCTCAGAGACACTTCCAGGTGTAACTGAAGTTCTCACCACTCACCTGGGCCCTAAATCCCTGTGACTCATCCTTGGGGGGCCTAGCTCTGCCCTTTGGGGGTTCCTCACACCCCACAGCCTTGGAAACTTGAAAACACGGACTAATTTCCCCGCCCAGGTTTCCTCATCCAGGCTACACACACAGAATCAGAGAACATAACGGGTGGAAAGAGATGGTAAGAATTTTGTCCAGCCAACTTTATCCCACACAGATGTTCCCCAGCTACGTATGGATCCTGCACCCCAGGCTGCCCCGAGCCCAGAAAAACTGTGGTACATTTCAAACAGCTCTTGCAATAAGGAGGGCAGGGTCTGGCCAAGCACTGTCTCACTCCCTGACAACACCAACGACCTGCTAAAGCCTGTGTGTGCCTACACACACGTGAGCACGTGCACACAAACTGTTCACTCAGCGGGAACATCAGCCTCCGCTCCTGAGCAGCCGCACTTCTGGGTTTACAGATGGGGCCGTGGCAGCACCTCAGCAGTCCAATCGAGCTGCCTCGACTGGTCTTCATTACATGAGAGGAGGCCCATCCACCTCTCACTCCGTCTCCTCTCTGGGCCAGGAAACGGGAGGGCGCCCCTCGCCCGCCAACGCCACACGCGACGGGCTCTGACCACAGACACGCGGAGGGATCCGGTCACGACAAAGGCCAGTGCTCACAGCCCACCTCCAGCCCGAGGGCACAGCTTCCTTCTACGTCGCAGAAACCAGAACCGAGCCTAAAGCTTCTTGGGAAAAGCACCAGCGGGGTACGCTCCGGAGCAGGATGCGCAGAGGGGAGCAGCTGGATGAGACACAGACGGGGACGGGATTCTGAGTCTGCCTTCCATCAGCAGCCTAAGAAGTCGACCTATAACGACACTTGTGATAGCAACGCAGTGACTTAAAACCAAGTCCAGAAGGGACACTTGCGGCTCAGAAACTTATTTGGAGACCATAAGGCCCTGTGATTTTTTGTGAAAAACCAAAGGTACAGAAGTTCTCAAACCACCTTTGGGTAGAAGTGGGCAAGTTCTGGCCTGAGAGCCTTCTGAAGAGATGACGTCCTGTAGGGTGAGTGTTCTTCACTTCAACGTGCACACGAATCACCTGGGGTCTTGTTAAAACAGATTCTGACCCTGTAGGTCTGGGATGGGGCCTGAGACCCTGCATTTCTCACCAGCTCCCGGGTGAGGCAATGCTGCTGGTCCAGAGACCACATTTTGAGCAGCAAGGCACCAGACTAGACTGCAGCATCAAAGGAACACAGCCCTTGAGTGACCTGCAGGTGGTCCATCCAGGTGAGGGTGAGACCTCACACCTGTTCTACAGTGCTATCTTGTGCCACGGGCCCTCGGTGTCTGGGAGAGTTGTCACATGAGCCCCTTCAGCCCTTTCATTAAACTGGCATTTGCCAAGAGCAAGCTGTCGGATGGCAGTAGCTTCATCCTAGCTCCTCTCACACCTGGGAGGAGCATAGCCCCTTATCAGCCATGCCGGGGATGGGGACAGTCCTTGTGCCAAGGGAAGAGAGGAGGCTGTGAAATGCACAGGAGAGATCTGAGGTGACCAAGGACCTTCAGAGCCACACAACTACTCTCGTCTCAGGCTCTCAGCCAGGCACTCACAGCACCTACAGAACTAACTCCCTTTGGGGAGAGAAATGTTCCACCAGGGCTGGGTGCAGGAAACTCAACAGGCCCCGAGAGGCAATAAGGAAGCCCGTGGGATGCGTGGCTGTGTACTAGGGAGGGCTCCCAGAGATGGCAACGTTTGAGCTGGGCCTCAAAGGCGGCACAGGATTTTTCCGGATAGGATACGGCAAGGAAGGGCATTTAGGCAGAAGGAATGGGATTTGCCTGGAGCATGCTATGTCCAAGGAACTGTGAGTGGTATGTGCTGGAATGGCCAGACCATCAATTAAGGGGATCAGGATGGGGGCAGGGCAGAGGCGTCCCTGCTAGGGGCTACAAAGGGAGGAAGGAGCTAGTTGTGCATGAAAAAGGAAGTTTTCAGGCAAAATGAATCTTAAATTAAAAATAAAAACCCTCCCTTTATGACCTTCAGTGTGGTAAGAATTAAAATTTGTCACTCAATGTCTCTCTTTTCACATTCCTGAACTGTTAGACACGTAAGAAATTTTTTGCATCTGGCTTTTCACCCTTTAACATTAACATAAGCATTTCCCTAGGTTGTTGTAAACTCTTTGTCAACATCACTTTTTAGTGGCTGCACGATGTTCCATTTAACCACTCCCTGTTTGCTGGATAAGCAAGCTGTTCTCCATCGGATCATAAACAATGCCTTTTCTGAACTTCAGATCCTAACCTTGGCATGGATCCTGAGGACAGGGATTAGAACTGAAGAGTGTGAACACAGGTTAAGACCTGTGACACAGGTGGCAGACTGCTTTCCAAAAGGCTGTGGGAGAGGGGTTTTAGTACTGTGACGGACACTCGGATTCTAGAAAACCAGTCTCAGAGCGGGGTGGAGGGGAGGCACCTGCGTCATCCAAGGGGCTCCTGCCAGGGGGAGGGTCAGCCCCTGAGGTCAGGACGTGCCCAGGGCCTGTGCCCTGTGACTGGGTTAACGCTGAGGCTGGGGGAGGAAAGGCAGCAGCCCTGGACACATGCAGGTCTGTCGCAGCCGTACAACCAGAGGAAGTGTCGGCCTCCCTCAGTCCCAGTAGGTGCTGCTCTGCAGATTGTTTCTAAGAAAATTCCTTCCGAAATCTGAAATCTTGGCTTTAGTGAACTAGAGCATTACCAACAGGACCAAGACCGAGTCAGACAATGAGATCATCTGGGCCATCTCTGAGGGCTGGGGAGACTGGAACCAAACCCTGGAAGCCAGACCCGGGATTTCCCCCGGCCCGGCCTCCCTTCCCTCCAGGACCCCATCACCTCTGGGGGCCCAGCTGTACTAGAGGAGAGGACAGCCCAGCTGGGTTATCAAGTGAAGCCCTGTGGTTTACCTGGGCAGGCAGGGACCAGTGACTGCCTGCCTTTCCCAAAGGCGAGCGCCAGGTGCAGGTCAGTGGCTGCCTCCGCGCAGGGCCACTGGCTCCTTACCTGCCAGAGCTGGGATGGTGACCCGGTTCCACTCCCAGGGCTGGTCATACTCGTCGGCGGGCCTGTCGTCATCCTGGGGCAGCTTGCTCTCCCGCAGTCGGGGGCTGACCGTGCTCTCCGAGTCTGAGTCGACACTCTGGCCCTCGGGCTCATAAGGGGTGTCGTATAATTGGATGCCTTTGTGCTGGGACCGGACACTTTCCTGCCTCTGAAATTCTGCAGGCAAAAAGGAAGGAAGCAGAGATGTAATGGATGCACAGCACACACTTCCTCACCTGGGATCTGCCAGGTGACACCCAGAGGAGTTCAGGGCCGCCAGCCAAGGAGGTGAGGACTGCACAGGAACTGGCCCCTTTCTGTGTTTAACTGGCCTTCCCCGCCCCTTGAAGGCAGCGTCTCTGCTCGCACTGGGCAAGGCTCCCTCACAGAGCTCTCAGCTCTACGGCCCTGAGGACGGAACAGTCTCACTGTCACTATCCGCGAGTCTATCGCAGTCTTCACAGGTGGGGCCCAGGCGTGCACATGGTGTTCCAGGTGTGGTTCGACACCGCCTAGAACAGACGGAGCTCTCACCCAGACAGAGCTTTACAGACAGCTTTACAGACTGAGCACATCTGAGAGACTGAGAGCAGATGTCCAGTTTCATTTCTGAGTAAGGAAGGAAAGCTCTTCATCTTCTGGAGAGGATGACCCGGCTGGACTCTGGTGTGGGCTGAGGCGGACGGCCTGTCTAGATGAGGGCCCAGACAGGGGACACTCATTCCAGCTGCTGCTCACTCCCAAGAGGCCAGTGGTGGCTGAAAGACGGATGTTAGGATGCTACAATCGGGCTGCCGAGTAAAAAGGGTCACTTGCTTTGATCATAAAGACTCACTGTGTGCAGGGCCCGCATGGGAACATGGGGAAGGGTGGGGTGGAGGCTGCTCTCAGGAAGCCCATTGTTTCCAGAAGAGGTACAACAGACACCTAAGTCACCACAATACTCCACGGCCAAGGGCTCAGTGCAGGGCCTGTGCGGGGCAAGGCAGGAGGAGAGAGACCATATTTGAACTGACAGCTCTGACAAGTGGAACCAGGTGAGGGACAGGGTTCCCTGTGGTGGGAACAGGGCTTGCCAAGGCAGTGGAGCTGGGAGATCATGCTCACTGTTACTTTCTTGTTTTATTGTGGTAAAACATGTATAACATAATATTTGCCATTTTAATCATTTAAGTGTGCAGTTCAGTGGCATTAAGTATATTCACATTGTTGTGCAACAATCGCGACTGTCCATCTCCAGAACTTTTTCATCTTTCCAAATTGAAACTCTGTACCCATTAAACACTAACTCCTCATCTCCCCTTCCCGCAGCCCCTGGCAACCACCACCCTACTTTCTGTCTCTATGAAATTGACTATTCTAGGGACCTCATTTAAAGGGAATCATATGGTATTTGTCCTTCTGTGATAGCTTATTTCACTTAGTGTGATGTTTTTAAGGTTCCTCCATGTTGTAGCATGTGTCAGAATTTTCTTTTTTAAAGCTGAATAATATTCCATTATATGTCCATTCACTGTCCACTTTTCCTGGAACACTGGGTCCAAGCTGGTGAAGACAGTGGAGGTGAGGCTGATACAGAAGGGGTGGGGGTCATGAAAGGGAGCTGTTTAAACAGACTCTTGAGGCATTCTGCCATCAGAGTTCCAATGGCATAAAGATACAGCAGAAGCCCACAGGAGCTGTGTGCCTTGAAGAGCAGCTGACATGACACGAGCGACGTCAGCCCTTCTGAGCAAGAGCGCTGCTTTTAGGCTGGGCCTCATGATCCTAGGCCAGCTCACGGGGAAGACAAAAACCCTAGCCCATGCACACACCCGGATACAAAAGAAGCCAACCGAGGCCATGCCAGGGACCTTCGGTGTTGACACTAAATGATATTACAGTAGGATTTCCCAAACTTCATTCAGTCACATAGTGACTTCATGATTTTGCCGTTTTTAAGCACCGAGTTATTATTTACCATTTTTATTTATGTTGCCTCACGTTTTAGAGTAAATAAATTCATTTAAAAAGGAAACTTTACATCACTATCCATAAGCCATTAACCTTTATCAAAAATAGATGATAAACACAAAAAGAGTGAAGGAGAACAAAGCCAAGGAGGCAGACACTACCACCTGCCCGCTGGGAGGCCAGCCCAGGGCTCTCTCTGCTGGAAGGGAGATGGCAAACACCGGAGAGCTGTGGGGGAGCAAGACTCAAGTGGAGATGCCTTCTTTAGCAAATAAGAACTTACTCTGTTTAGAAAGAGAGAGAATGAAAAGGGAAAAACCTTCTCAGGACGTGGTTCTCAGGCCACCTACAACCCTGTCTCCTCTGAGATTTGTCCCAAACTTTGGCAAAACATGGCTTTATTAGGTCCCTCGAGTAGACTAGGAGGATTTATTAGTTTTGAGGATGATGCTTCCCTTTTTATGGAGGAGGAAGAGGAAAAGAGAAGAGAAGAGCTACGAAAGGTAGGACTGTAAGACCTGGTCCCTTTAAGGTGAAGACCAATTGTAAAGTACTGTACACAACCCTGTAAATCACGAAATCTATCAAACTATCTGACCTGTTTTATGGGGTCATTGTCATCCACCTTACCCCCACCCTGGTTCTCAAGTACGCAGTCTAGCCTCCTGTCTCTGGGAATTCCCAGGGCTGAGGACATTGGGAATGCAGCTGATGGGCACTGAGCTAGGAAAGCCATCTTCCTCTTCATCCTACTTCACAAGCAGGACCAGCAACCACTATCACGTACTCTACAGTTTACAAAGAACTCTGCACGCAAATCACCACTTAATCTTAGGCACCACAAAGCAATTCACAGATGCATCTCTGGGGGCCCCCAATAATCAGAAGCGCCCTTGCTGGATCTCTCACAGAGCCCGGCTGCAAACAGATATTCAATGAATGTGGGTGGGATAAATGAATGAAAACTGACAGCCTGAAACCACTCCTTACTCCCCAATTCCAGTTAATTTATGCAAGTCCCTGACAGCAGTGATAAAGTACTTAGAACGATATACCAAACGCACATAGTTTAGTATAACACGACATTCAGAAGAGACATTCTACATAAATACCAGCCTAAAAGGAAAACACATGCAGCGAACAGATTAGCTATTAAATGAGAGGGGCTTGTGCACACACCTCTCATACATCGATTTATTGTTCCAGCAGCATCTGCACCTTACCAAAGCCGGATTAGTAATAGCATGCAGTTAGGGCAGGGAATGTTATAATGGCAATCATTAAAATGAGCTTCCCCCTGTATTACATGGTGAATTCAAATTTTCATTAATGCCCCAACAACGGGGAACAATTAAGTAAATTATGGCATGCTAACTGGATGGAATATTAAGCAGCCATTAACATGATAAATCTGAAGATTACGTAGCTACATGGAAAAGCGTGCATGAAATTATGCTAAGTTAAAAAGTAAAAGACTGTTTATGTGTTGAGCAAACTGTATAATGTGGGCTTTCTAAACAAGTCTTAGGCAATGTGAACAATGCCCCAAAGGGAATTCTACTCCTTGCTTAGGAATTGCTGAATACCATCATCTCACACTTTGCCCATAATATCTAAACTCCGATGACAGTAATGTTGTAAGCACAGTTACACATGAACAAGGGGCCAAAAACCTGATACAGGAAGGTAAATAGCTACAGCATACAGGAGAAGGAATCATTGCAGAATTAGTTTTGAAAGTTGTTTTCAATAATAAATAAGGATGCTAGTAAAGAAAAAATTAAGACAGGAACACATGAAAATAAATAGGATTTTATGCAGGTTGGGCTTACAGGGGCTGTGCGTATTTCAGAAGCAGCTGCCTTTCCCTGAGAAAATGCCCACTTAGGGAGTAGCCCTCCCAGGAGAGATTCACCAGGAGCCCCAAGAAGTCAAGGGCTATCGAGCCAGGCCAGCTCACCACTCACCATCTCCTGCCTAATGACCAGGCCCATCCTCCTCATTACTCAGACTGATCTGTGACGGTCCAGAGACTGATCTAATAGGGGAGCTGGCGACCATATGTTTTAAGTCACAAGTTATCTGGACATCACCATCTATACATTCACGGAAAATGACCTGTAATATCGGGTGGCAGGCTGTGATTTCATGCCTCTTAGGCAGGGAGCAGAAACATTAAATTGACAGGGTGGAGATTTGTGTTGACCTCGGGAGTAGAAAGGTTTTCAAGTGGAACTACATATGGAGAAAGAACAGCAAAAAAAAATAGAGCATTTTCTTTAGAATCCGAGAATGTCAGAATGGAAAAGGACCCTAGGCGCATCCCCCGGGGGCACAGAGCCAGGACAGTGGAGCAGGTGTGCTGACCAAGGGCTGCGGCCGTGCAGAGGCAAGACCAGGGCATTACCTGAACAGACGATGATCTGAGGGAGGGACCCAGGGCAGAGCTTGGTGCAAACCAGGAGCCTCCTGGGTGGATTTGACGAGGGTTTAGACTTCCCCAAGTCCACAAGCAACACGCTATACTTCACTCCAGTGTTCACCAACTCTGCCTCCCCAGCTCTTTTTTTTTTTTTTTGCTTTGGCTGCCAGGAGGCTCAGAGGTAATTTTGATGCTTAACTCCAATAGCTAAGTTAGCTTAGATACTGCATAGATTCACTCACCCTTCCTTCTACCTGGATTTTAACTTCTATTATAACAGCCTTATTATATACATTTCTTTTTATTATGGACAGCCTCAGATCTATATTTTGAAAGCAGATAGACATCTAAAAGAAAAAATACACAACACACTTTATGGTAACTATCTTTTACTAGTAAGAAGACTAGAAGAAGAGAAGCCTTTTCTTGACCTCTTTACCTTCCCTTCAGGAACGGAAAAAGGAGGGCAGGGCTCGGCTTCATTCTCTGGGAGACTGAGGCCGAGGAGATTGGTGCACATCCCTGGTGCACCCAGCCTTCTCCAGCAGCACCAGCATCCACCCATCCTCACACCCAGCCAGGCATCTACTGAATGTCCAGCAGAGAGCTAGACAGAGACGAATGGGACACAGTCCTGGTCCTCATGGAGCCCTCAGCGAGAGAGGGTCAGAGCCTCCAACACAGAGACAGCTCAGGGTTCTCAACAGGGAGCAGATAGGACACTACAACTCACGTGTGGGAAACCTGGGCAGGCCTGAAAGAAGTTAGACATGAGGTCGTGGCATGGTGGCGTGACAGGGAAAACGGGCGTTGGATGGAAGAAGGCCCAAAGCAGACGCACAGGGGCTGGAAGCACAAGGTATACACAGGGAAGGTGGGCTGTCCAGGGGGCCCAGTGGGAGAGGGAGCTGGAGGCAGGTGGAAGCGGGTTCTGGACGACCTTGAACACCACAGGACGGCATCCCCCAGAGTGTCTAAGGAGAGGCGCTGTACAACCTCTGGGCAGGGTGGAGCTGGGCAGGGAGATACTGGCACAGACGTGCAGAAGCCTAGCTGGAAATGACAGACGCTGGGCTGCAGGTCCCTCATCTCTAATTTTCCCAGCTGGGCTTGTCTGGGAATCTACACCAGATCCCAAATCACAGGGTGGCAGAGCTCAGTAGGGATGTGTGGCCCATGGAGGCCTCCATTCCCAGGCCCTGCCGCCACCTCTCAGCCCAAGAAACCTCTACTCAGCCAGTGGTGGGCGTGCCCGGCTGTGCCATCAGACCTCTCCCACAGGGCTTTGAAGTCACTGGGATCTGTGCCCGAGATGCTAGGGATGTGGGTAGACTAGACTCAGAGGTCTAGGGCTGCATTACTGGCAAGACACACCCGCCACTGACAGGCTGCCCTGCACCAGCCTCCTGGATGGAGCAAAGCCCTGGGGCCAGATGAGCGACAGGTTCAACAGCACAGAGAGGTGGCTGAAAACACTGATCCTGCCAGACAGCTTGGGCCTGAATCCTGGCTCCAGCAGGGAACCGGGGTAAGTCACCCAGTCTCCTCGTCTCTGGAGGGAGGGTATCAGTGTCCACCTGGAAGGATGCTGTGAGGATTAAATGAATTCATACACATGCAGTGTGTAGAATGGTGCCCGGTGCACAGAAGGCACTCAAAAAGCATTATTATTTCAGTTACCACTAGTGGGGGCTTCCTTGGAACATCATTCCAAGACCCCTCCTCCTCTGAGATCACGCTTCAGCCCCCAGAGCCACAGAATGCCTGCTTACTGAAATCTAACAGGCCAACCCTGTGCTGGAAATGGCAGGGTTTCAACACCACCCTCTGAACCGCCTTCCATCTCTGGATCCACAACTTCCGATTTTAGCTGCTGCTTTGCTACCTCGCCCCTCCCCGTGGGAGCCGTGCCCCGGACCAGCCCCGTGCATAACGTGCACACACGGGGGCGGTCTCCGTGACCAGGAGTCTCATCACCACACTTCACAGACGGGGAAACAGGCCTGGGGAAGGGAAGAAAGTAGTAGGGTTGAGGCCCCAGGTCCCCTAACTCCTGGACCAGGGCTCTTCCTCCTGCCTCTCCCAGTTGCTTCCTGACAGCTCTTTTATCAGACTGTCTTGTTGTGAATCTTCTGGAGGCAGGGGCATCAATTTCAGTCGGGTCTGAGGTGTTAAAAAGCACACCCAGGGCCACAGACCGAGTGAGGAGCTGCACAGGAGCGGCAGGCGGCTGCTCCTAATGAGACACGCTGCCGAAACCCGGCCACGCTCCGGGCACCACACCAAAGGGGACACAGGGGACATGCTCCCCTCCTGAACTGCTAAAATGTCTGCTGGAGAAAGATCCTCCTCCTAACGGGGGGCTTCAACAGCTGCTGTATTCAGGTGGCCCTGGGAGGCCGCGGGGGCAGCCCGGGGCAGCAGGAGTCTCTCGAGGGGACGCCGCAGGCCAGCAAGAGCAGGGCGGCCCGGAGACAGAGCCTGCAGACAAACCCAACCCGACGCAGGCGGGAGGCCCCTCCTGCCCCCCTCTATCTAGTCCGGTTTCCGGAGCTGTCTAGAAGCCCGGAGACTTACTAATTAGCATTCTCTTACCATCTCTTTTCCAGGCGTACACAGTACACCCCAGAAACAGAGGGTGGGCTCTGCAGAAGCAGGGGGTGTGGGACAGGAACAACGGTCACGTCGGAGGGAGCGGAGGGGGCCTGTCACCGCCCGGCGGGACCTGCCCTGCTTGCTCTTTTACGCTAAGCCCGAGGGAGAGGGAAAAGCCGGGGGCTGAGTCAGGGAGCCGGGTTTGCCCCCTTCCTCGGTCATGTGTACAGTGACAGGGCTTCCCTTGAGCCCCCTTCTGTGGCACCAGAGGGGAGACAAGCCTGCACACCTGATGACACCAAATACGCTTTCCTCACAATTTAAAGGCCACCCCGGCCTCTTCGCAGAGCTCTGGGGCGCTCTCTGCCCTTCTGGCCGTGCCCTTCAGCCCTGCCTGTCACTCTGCCTCTCCCAGTGGCTGCCTTTGCATGCGGAGCCCCCTGAGCAGCTGTAGGCCTGAGTTCTGTCGCCATCCCCCGTGGAGACTCACTGAGGCGAACCCGCTGCTCCAGGCTCCGGGCTGTTCCCGGGCTCAAGGGAGTGCACGAAAGAGTCTCCATTTAGAGCAGCAACCTTCTCAGGAGACAGCCTTCTGGTTCCACGTCGACTATGAGACCTCAAATCTTTCCCAAACATCCACTGAGCCCTTACTGTGTGCAAAGGTGGACCCCAGGCCAGATGCTGAGCACCCACATGGGGTTAGACGAGGCTCCCACCCCCCTGCAAAGAACTCATGGGTTAGCAGGAGAATCACAACCCCATGTCTATAAGCACAAGTTACTAACAGAGTCACTGAGCACCTGCACAGGCACCATCCTGGGCATTGGTGTAGATTGCTCCTCATCCCCAGACACTGAGAGGCAAGAGTGACTGTATTTTACAACGCAGAACTCACCCAGTTCTGCTGGCCCCAAGGTGGGGGGTACAGACAGTGGTACGGACAGTGGAGGCAGAAAGCAAACACGGTCCCAGGGATTTCAAAAAACTTAGGGAGAAGGTGGCATTTCACAGAATCCCAAGTCCTAGTGCAAGGAGGCCCCTCAAGGGTCAGGGAAGCCGAGGGACCTGCCTGGTGTCATGGGCAGCAAATGGCAGCCCCAGGAGCAGAATATCTCAAGGAGAGGAGGAAGATTCAGCCAGGTGGAGATGAGGGTGCCAGGAGAAAGGGCAGCCGAGGCAGGACGAGCACAAGTAAAGTTGTGGACAGAGGAAAGCTGGAGGGACTTGTGAGGTGAAACCAAATACTCTGAGATGCCTTGAGCCTGGTGCTCAAGAGGAAAAGGGATTAGGGAGAGGCTAGAAGAAGAACTGGGGCTGGGCTATGGCAGGCTCTGAAGCCAGAGGAGGAGTGCAGGCTCGAAAGGGTAGGAAATTGGAAAACGTGAACCAGGAGTCTTCATCAGGTTTGCGCTTTCACACAAAAAAAGCCTCTTTAGAAGCGGCAGGAGACACCAGGTTGTGGCAATTAGCTGCTGATGACCTGAAGGTCCGAGCCTCCAAACAACTAGGGCTCCACCCTTTCCAGAGGTGGACAGAGGATGCCCACGACTCCAGAAAGAAAAGCACAGTCTTGTGAACAGCCCCCAAATGTGGAAACGTGAGCATTTCCCTGGATGAGGGGCAGAGGTCAGGGTGGCACCAGCATCCTCAGGTCAACCCTGAGAGGAGCAGGCGTCCCCTGAACTCTGTGCTGCAGACAGAAGCCAGAGCCCAGCGGGGACTGCCTGGGGCCTCGGCAGACAGAGTCAGACACAAGTCCAGTCTCCTGTCTTCCGAGGATTGATGGCCATACTTATAAAGAGAGCCAGCCGCCCCACTGGTACAATCTTCCAGTCTGCTGGGCACGGTGAGGTCTCAGCTTCCAGAGAGGCCTCGAGGCCACATTCTAATGTGATAAAGCCACGGGTGACAGGCTTTCCAGCCAGACCACGGCTACACCCCTCACCGAGCAGCGTCACTTGCACATTCTCATGGAGCATCACAAAGCGAGCCTGGGAGGAGCCACGGTCACACCCAAGGCCCCTCCCCACCTGTCTGGTAAGAAATCCACAGCTCAGACAAGCTGAGTGGTTCAGTCCAGGTCTCAAAGGCTCAACTCTCAATAATACAGTAATGACCATCCTAAGAATTACTGAGCACCGAGTGCATCCTGTGTGCCAGGGTCTATGCTAAGCACACTGCCTCCAGTTCCTCGTTTAATTCTCACAACAACTTGGGGGTGCTGTTGACAACGCCACTTTAAAGATGGTCACACAGTGAGCCAGTGATGGAGGCGGCCTGGCTCCAAAGCTCATGTTCTTAACCATGTAGCTGTCTACACCACCTTTCCGACCCAAATCAGTGCTCCCTCGACTCCACCAGGTCCAAAATAACATGAACGTGCTGAGGTCAGCAGGGGAAGCAAGTGCTGAAGAGCCGAGTGCTAGCCCCAGCTCGGTCCTAGCTTCACCGTGCTGCGCGACGCCAGGCAGGTCCCTCCCTCCCTCTGGTCGTCAGGTTGCTTGTTAGTTGGGGTAACCTGGGTCATCCCAAGGTTTATCTGACTAGGACTACACGGGTTCCTACAGAAATTATCATGGTCAGGCAGTCTGGGAGGAAAGCCAAGGGTAGTATCATGAGAAAGAGAGCTGCCCATCAAGGAGGTATTCAAGCGCATTCTAGATCTTTAGAGGGCTGGCCAACACATGCTGCTGGCCCTAGGCTGGCTGGCCCTAAGTAAGTGACTACAAACTGGCATCGGGTACAGGGTGCCAGCCTCCCAGGGCACAGCCAGGGCCCTCTTTGGGGCATGACCTTTCCTTCCTCCTGTACCTGATGGCACCCCTTGCTACATGCCAGGTTTGCGGCCGAATTGGTCAAACCTCACCCACACCCATCTGGTGATGGCAGCTGCCCCGGGGCTGGTCACAGGGTCACTGGCTCATGCTGAGGGGTGTTGCTGGCATCGTGCCCCGTGCCCAGAGCAGCTGCCCGGCCGGAAGCAACTTGCTGAGATCTGGCAATCTCTCTGCCCCAGCCTTCCTGGCTCTGGAACTGCTTCAAAAGGAATTAACGCCCCGGGGACTTGTAGACAACCTTGGCCTTCTGGATGGTGATGTGACTGCTGGCCTGGGATCAGCCTGGCCCTCCGCTCACCAGCTGTGCGACCCTGGCCAGCCGCCTGAGCCGTGGGGGCTCAGATTCATCCCAGGTGAGGTGGGAGGGGGTGAAGCAGATGATCTCGGTGGGCTTTCTAGCTCCAGCGTCCCTCAGTCTGACTCCATGAAGACTGGATGTGCACTCGTGCATCTTGTTCCAGCACTGTGGCTCTAGTATACAGAGAAGGGGACATATACAAGAGCACCCATCCTACCAGTGTGTGGGGTCCCCGACCTTGGCATCCTAATCCAGCAAACTCCTCCAAAATTCAGCCACAATATGCAACAGGAACCCTGCCGGAGGCTCTCTCCCAATACAAAGTTGTGCTTTCCTGCCTGTGATGATTAATTTTATGTCACCTGACTGGCCCACAGGGTGCCCAGATATTTGGTCAAACATTATTCTGGGTGTTTCTGGGTGTATTTGGATGAGATTAACATTTAAATCAGGAGACCAAGTAAAGCAGATTGCTCTCCCTAATGTGAGTGGGCCTCATCCAATCAGTTGAAGGCCTGAATAGAACAAAAAGGCAGACCCTTTCCCAATTAAGAGAGACTTCTTCCTGCCTGACAGCATTTGAACTGAGACATGGTCTTTTTTCCTGCCTTTGGACTTGAACTGAAACATTGGCTCTTCCTGGGTCTTGAGCCTGCTGGCCTTCGGACTGGAACTACACCATCAGCTCTCCTGGCTCACCCTGCAGATTTCAGGACTTGCCAGCCTCCATAATTGTGTGAGCCAACGTCTTGTAATAAATCTCTCCTATTGGTCCTGTTTCTCTGGAGAACCCTAACCCACACCTCTATGAAGAGGCCTTCCCACTTGCCTAGCATGTGGTCCTGGGATGGGCTGTTGTCTGTTCCCCTTCTCAAGAAACAGCTCCTGCAAAGACTGTGCAGGAACACACAGAGCCGGTCTATAAGAAAACCTCTTTATCACGGCGCAGAGGGATCTGCCACTTCTCCTGACCCCGAAGAACTACGGATGCAGCCAAGCACCAGCTCCCTGAGAGGTTCCTGCATTTCCACTCTCAGGAGGCCTAATAGTAGCAGAGCCACTATGAGACGAGAGAGCTCAGCAGAGATCCCTATCTGGCCCAGGAGTGACCACCTGCCTGGGCCAACCCAAGCTTAACAAGGAAGGCTAACAGCAGGACTCGCACATACTGAAGAGCACTTTCTGGTCCACAAAGCCCTTTGTGCTATCTGGCTCCTATAACCATCCCCCTGTAGACAGGTCCTGGTAGGCAGAGCTGGCATCCCCACTTAATAGGGCAAAGGGGAACCCAGAATTGAGGGATCTGTCAAGCCACAGAGTGAGAAATCAGCACAAGTTCTACCCTGCTGGGCTTTCCAACTTTACCGTCACATCTTACATTTCTTGGTGTCACAGCACAAAAAAACATGACGACGTGTTTTTTGCTTTGTTTGAAAGAAAAGTGGGGAAGGGGAAGGTGTGCCTGGGGTGCTACACACAAGAATTAGGAAGCTGAAAGCTGCCACTGCTCAGAATGCCTTTGAAGCGGCTCTTTCCCGTCAACAGGTATTACAGATTACACCATCCACACAACCATCTCAAGAATTATTTGGAAGGAAACATCTGGACAACGAATGTTTTTATGCTGGAACACACAAGAACAGGCCTTCCTCAGGGCCCTAGAAAGGTGTCCTGAAGAGACTGCATCCTGTGAAAGCTGTCATCAATGCCCAGAACACGGGGGCAGAGGCACCTCGAGGTTCTGAGTGGAGACAGACATCTCCCTGCTTGTAACCTCTTCCAACTGGCTCCCTCAGAGACGCCCCAGCCTGAACACTGCTGCCCTAGAGCTTCAAGTGCTGGGCCTCTGGTCTTTGGGACACCATGTACTGAATCCCCACCGCATGCCACAGGCGGTGCAGTGGCTCACAAACAAATCCGACACCCCACTGGTGCTTCCCTTGCAGAAGCTAGGAAGGAGTCCCTGATGTCTCTCCCCACCCCCCATGCCCTCCACGTTAGTGGTGAGAGTTCCTCAGCCCAGGGGCCCAGAGACTCTCTGTTATCGTCCAGCCATTTGTATGCTTAGCTCCCGCCCCCACGCCAGCTTCTGAGGGCCGGGTCAAATGCCACTCATCTTGACACACCCCCTAGCACAGAACATGGCTCCACAGATGCTCTGTAAATACCAGTTGAAAGAACAACATAAACAGTCATTTGCAAATTCAGAATTTAGCACAGAAAACAATATTTTTAAAACATTTGTCTACTTTAGGAAGGGAACTGTATTCATAGACTGGTGGAGGGAGTATAAACCGGAAATGGCCTTTTCAGAGATAAAATTGGTGGATCTAACAAAAATTAAATACCCTATGACCTGACGTTCCACTGCTGGAAACTGATTCTACAGAAATGCCCAGACCCACACACAGAAATAAATGTATGTGGATGTTTGCCTCAGAATGCAAGAACGAAAAACTGGAAACAAGCTGAAAGTCTACGAATAGGAGAATGACTGAGTACACTGTGCACAGTCACGTTACAGAAGCATTCGGAAGATCTAATGACCTCGGACAAGATCTGTGATGCAGAACAATGTTAGGACAGCATTTATGTGGGGACAAAAATGTCCTGTGTAGACGTGTATTTTTGTAAGGAAATAAGAAAAGGACTAAAGAAATATACAACAAATTATTAATGATAATCCTTGTCTTTGGAGAGAGATTTCTTTTTATTTCCTGTACACCTGTACATCAAATTTTCTTGCCCAGTGGACATATTTTTTTAATGTAATAATTAAAAAAAATTTTTAAGGAAGTTTCACGTGCAAACGTGGCACATGGAACCATCCTCTTTATTACCGTGCATGACAACACTTGTTGAGTGTTCACTCTGAACCCGGCATGGTGCCGGGAGCTCCACATTAACGCCAGGACAGGTGAAGAAACTGAGGCTGCAGCAGAAGAGCAGATGACGGAGGTCAGACAGCAGGGCTGGGGTCGCTGGCATCCACTTTCCTCAGGGCCTGTGCACTGTTCCATCACTCCCCGCCGCTTTCGGGAGGCACTGGGGCTGCGGAATTCCCTCACCTTCTACTTAATGCTTTAGAGCAACGGCTTCTGCTTTTGTGACTTTGTAAACAATTTCCATTTCACGTCATGTTTACACATTTGAAGTTTAGGAAAGAGTTCAGTGGAAATTATATGTTTTGGTTTTTAACTCCAAGATGTATATTTTAATTGCAACATGGCCCCAAAATATGCCCCTGATCATCGTCAGGGGGCACTTGACTTTTAAAGACACATTGAAGAGCTATAGTTACAGTCTTGGCACCACCAAAGACGAAAGCTTTCCCCAAACACACAGCTATGAGGACAGGCCTAATCACTTTTCAGGACCCACGGTTTCACTGGAAGGGGCCCCCACTCTCCCAGGGGCTTGACAGCTTTTCATCTAAATTACAAGTCAAGGTGATTCCCATCAACCAACGTTGATCGGCAAGCCAAAAACCAAAAATCAGCCCAAGATGGGTGAGAGCAAATAGGCTGCCCTTTGGGGCAGGGGCACACTCAGGGATGAAGTGGGTCTAGACCTCGATGCCCAGTGACAGAAGAGGCTGCCTCCTGAGAGGTGGCTCCTGACCAAGGGGATCAGAAGGGACTACAAGCAGCACAAGTTCTTGTCCACAGGACTGACACAGGATTCCAGGCTCTAACACAAGAAACGTGCTTTGGGAAATGGACTGGGAGTCCTGACTCTGGAAATCCATGTGGCTAGAGGTGGGGAGGGAGGAGGCCCGATACAGCAATGAGCATCACCAGTTCATTCTTCCACTCGCTCGCCCCACTGAGCACCCGGGGCTGCTGGTTTATGGGAAACGCTGATCAATCAAACCTGGTCCCTGCCCTAGAGGAGTTCACAGCTGAAAACACAGTCTTCTCTGGGGCTCCTTAGTTAGGTACTGCTTGGGTACCACCAGGTTGAGAGGCT
Source organism: Diceros bicornis minor (assembly GCF_020826845.1). Lineage (NCBI taxonomy): Eukaryota > Metazoa > Chordata > Mammalia > Perissodactyla > Rhinocerotidae > Diceros > Diceros bicornis. The sequence continues at coordinate 6,045,212 of NC_080767.1, read as the reverse complement.
CCGTTTTCATGGTGAGGCACAGGGAGCCATCAAAGGCTTCTGAGGAGGCCAAGGGCTGAGCAGGGCCCCAGGTCTGCACCACCGCACTTTATCTCCTCAGGTTTTAGACTGCATTCTCTGCCTTGCCACTGCACACACATATATGTACACAAACATGTACACACATGCACAGTCATACGCGCACCAGCTAGGCCCCCTGGCAGCCTCATGCCCGAGCCCCTCAGAGCCCCCACCCTACCCCGGTGAGCAGGTTTTCTTGGTGGAGGCGGGCGGGGGTGGGGTGCAGGGGTCAAAAGCATTTCTTATCAGGTGTGTGCACATGAGCGTCTCAGCCAGGAGCCAGGGGCACACGTGGTGAGTGACAGGAGAAGAGACTTCCATTTAGAAATGACAACAGCAGCCCATGTTACAAGCAGACACTAGAGGCTTGCTGAAGGCTCTTCCCTTCCTGTTTCTCGGAAGAGACGAGGCCCCGCACCTGCGGCTGGATTAAGTCTTGTGACCTAGTGAATGAGAACTGGGGGAGGGTGAGGCAGGAAAGGAAGCCTATTTGAGTGTGTATTAAATTAAAAGGAAATCACAGGAGGAAAATCGAATCATCTAAATAAGGCAGCTCCAACATTACTGCTACACAGAAAATACAAGCCCAGCAAGGCAAGGAAGCCAAAGTGGTACGAAACAGAAGATATATAGTTCCCACCTAAAAACAACTGGAGTACTACTGTGGACTCACCTTGGAGAAATGTGGAATTTCTGACACAAGCCTGAGATGGCTGTCTCACTTTGTAGGGAGAGGTTGCCGCAGTCTGCAATTTAAGGTTCTCTTCTAACCATGAAGCTGGTGATAGAGGACTGAGATAAAACCCAAGAGCATTCCCATCTGTTGGCTCTAAGACCTACAGAAAACTCAGAACTGAAAAGCTTGTGTGAAGCTGAGACCTGACGGGCAGTGGGCAGAACTCGGGCTGGGGATCAGGAGCCTGGCCAAGCTCACTGCCGGCACACCTTGGGTAGGGCCCTCCTTGCAGCTTCCTCGTCTGCAAACTGACCAAATGTTAGGTGGTCGATTGACTTCAGTTGTTCATTTACTTACTGAATCACCCTTTTTCATATTGTTCCTTCCTTTTCACATTTTATACTTACATACGGCTGTAGCAGCTCAGTAGCACAGGAGAGCAGGCAGTGTCCATGGGATCTGGATTTGCCTCTCAGCCGACCACTTCTGAGCTATGTGCCCCTAGCCAGTCCTCCAACCTCTTTGGGCCTCCACTCCTCAACAGCCAAATGACGTCACTAGATCTCAACGAGTAACAAATGAACAGCAACGTGCACGTGAATATTATTGTCTTCTGCCCCACCCCTCTCTCCAGTATGCTTCAAACCTTGACTATCTTGGAATAAATGCAAATATAATTCAAATGATTAACCTCCCACTTCCCCCGACGACGCACCACTTCAATCCTAGGTACCGGATATGTTGTATGGACCGTAGGCAAGTATACGTATTTTGGAACCAGACTCATGAGACTTAGGTTCATGCCCTGGCTCGGCCATTTACTAGCTCACACCCTGTGGGAGCGACTTGCCCCAGCAGAGCCTCGGCATCCTCTGTTGTGGAGTGGGGAGAATACTAATATCAACTTCATGGGGCTGCTATAAAACAAAACCAGACAAAGGATATAAAAGAGCCTTGTCAACCATAAACCCCTATGCAGATGTTACAGACGAGAGCGGCATGTACATACACGTGTGCAGACAGATACACAGCCTCATTTCTGGCTGACATCTGGTATAAAGGACTCGCCGTTCCATCAGTTTATGTCCACGAGAGGAAGACGTCTCATTTCATTTTTCTTTTGTAATATCAGTTGTGTACAGTGCCCCTCACTGATGCTGAACAAATAGAATCAACTTCTATCTCACTATTCAATATTTTCTATATGTACCCCCAAAAGGAAGGACCCTGCAATGTGACAAGGTCCTGAAAAGGCATGATCTGATTCCAGGGTTCAGAAATATGACATGTTTTTTTTGCATGGCACCTACCACCAAATGATCTGGAAATGCTCTGGGAAAAGGAGTGCCTTTATGTTCTCTATCAACGCCCCCACCACTGGAGCCGAAGCTTTCTTCCCGAGTGTTTCATTAAGTATATCATCTGCTCGCGTTTGGCACTTTTCCATTAGCTGGGAACCTACAAAAACTGATGTGGTGTGACAGCTGAGTCGCTGCTGCCAGACAAGCCTCCTTGCTCAGAAACAGGGGTGGGGGTGGCAAGAGCCAGGAAGGAGAAACGGGGGTGGAGGGGGTTGGGGGTGGTGGTAGCTGTCACGTTACAGCTGCACCACGCAGACACACTTCAGATTTCACTCACGTCCCCCTGACGGAGGCACCAGCCACAGGCCACATGACTACCAGGGCTCCATGCTCATCCTTGTCCTGGTGAGACAAAGCAGCCGTGCCTCCCCGGGGATGTCCTGCCCTCCTGAGGAATCTCTCAGCTCCCTTTAGTGGCAGCTGTCCCCCGGTGGCTAGACCTGTCGGCCTCCGCTGTTCTGAGCCTCAGTGCCAGCGCAGAGGGCTGGCCCTGGGGTTCTTCGACAGCTCTTGGCAACTGGCTGCTGCTCCTCAACAGGCAGTGGTCAGAGCGTGTTCCAAGCCTGAAGGAGGACAGGACCTCAGCGGTCCTGCTGAGAAGCCTCTTGTCACCAAAGTCCATTAAAATCTCATTCATCCTCCACTCGGAGGAAGCTTCCTTCTGCCCAGCCTGCTTTCCTCACTGACAATGTAGAGTACATTAATAGCAGGAGTAATATCGTGGGGGGACAGGGAAGGAGGAGTGGAGAGAAGAGGGGTGCTCAAAATCAGGAGGAGAACAAACATATTGAGAAAACCCACAAGCACCTGCAGGGGCCCTAGTTATACACCAAAAGGGAGCTGGCTAATTCCCGTCATTCTCATCTGCTCTGTGGAGAAGGTCACTGTCGTTAGGACCCTCGACTGCACGTCCTTACCTCTGCCAGAAGGAACGGCTGAAGCTCAGTTACTCTAAGAGGCACGTCATCATCTTAGGCAGATGTCTTTCAGCGGCCAACTGGCTCACGTCCAACAATTCTATACAATAGGTCAGATCATTCGGTTTCCTGGGGGTTTAATCTACAACTAATTCCTCTTACAGGGTTTACCAGGAAGCTCCCACTGTTTAAAATGAGACATGCTGGGGTGCTTTATGGAGATTTTTCTATGTGGCGGACAACCTGAAATGGCTGTTTTGAAAAACGTCCAAGCTGGAATGGCCACAGCCATTCTGCGTGCCCACAGCCAGCCATGGACTGCAGATGGGAGTGGACACAGGGCGGCCGCCCGTCCACAGGCTTGAATGAGTGTCTCAGTTTTCAGGAGGGTCTGAAGTCCACCTCTGCCCTCACACCCAGGAAGAGCTTCTGAGGTTCTCGCCTGCATAACAAGCTTTGAGCTCAGCTGCGGCTCCCAGTGGAAACCTGCTCAGCAGGGAGCAGCAGCACTGGGGAGGATGGCCTTGCAGCCTGGCCGGCCCTGGGAGGGTCCCTAACCCAGGTCCCAAGGCCGGGTATGTGCAGAATCTGTGATTAATGCCACAGGTGTCCTGATTGCACAGACCTGCTTTAAGTACTTAAATAACACGGCAGTTCTTTGAAAATATTTGCTAGGTCGGTAACACTTAGGTGACAGTCTAAAACCCAAGTGTCTACAACACCGGCTGGCTCCGTCCCCCGAATGCGGGACAGATTTGGAGTCACAAACGTCAGCGCATCCTCTCCACGGCAGGCCTGGGTACCCCACGCCCCCACCAGCAAGAACCTTTCCTTTAGCTCCTCCTTTCAACACTCAAAGGCCTTCATGGGCAGGCTTAGATCTCGCCTCCTTCAAGGGCTGGCCCTGACCACCCTGGGAGGCATTCTGCCTCTGCCGTGCACTTGAGCCCTGATTATCCGTCCTGCTCACGTCAATTAATCAGGTGAGGCCTCGAGACATTTCTTCCAGTGCCAGCTTTTACTGCCACGTGACTGTGTCCTCAACCTCTTATCCTGGACTGATTTTTCAGCTCGACCTCAGTTGTAGAGCAGAGGCTCTATGAGATCAATGCGTGCACCTCAAGTGGCCCAGTGCCCTCCTGGTACCAGAGAGATCTCAGTGAGCTCGATGATTTGATTCAAGGAAAAGATAGCTGAGGGGTGGGAAGTGGGTGGGGGAGTTTATGGTTCAGTGACTCCCAACAGTCCTTGGGGTAACACCCAAACTCCTTCCAGGGGCTCGGAAAGCCCTCCCCACGAACTGGCCATCAAACACGCCGGCAGCTGCACATCACCCTACGTGTCCTGATGCTGCAGCCACGCTGCCCACTCGGGGCTGCTCTCTTCACTTCTGGGCGCGGCACAGGCCATCCCTTCCCTCTCTTCCATATCGCACCCACCTCTGAGCCTCCTCAGGACCCAGCGCAGCACCTGTGAAACCACTGGTGGGTCCCCAAGGCCACCACGCTGGTCCCCTCCTCCCAGCCTGTCATTCAAGACTTGGTCAAGCTTCAACTCCTGGGAGGCCTCTCCTGATTCCTCTGTCCTTGGGACCCGAGTGATGGCACCAGCTCTGTGGGACCTCCACCCCACAAAGTGAAGTCTGAGACACTTCGGTGCCTGACCTGGGTCCACGGCTGCCTCCCAGGGTCTTGTTTGTGTCAGTGTCCTTGGTGCCTGGTACAGGAACTGGCTTGGGGGCTGCAAACTGACCACTGAATGGACAAAACTCTCCTGGAGCACTGCCACCCCACCCCCATCACCTTCTCTTTGGGGCAGACCTGAGAGGCCCCGGCACTGATGTCCAGCTCCATCCTCCCTTGCGCCTCAAAGGCCTGCCACCCCGGTCGTGCCTGGAGTCCTGTGCCTGTCACTCCGCAGAGATGGAGGCTGAGGCAGAGATGGGCGCTCGCTGCATTCTGCTGTGGTTGAGCTGCCCTCCCTTGTAAAGCGACACCTGCTCACCTGCCTTCTTGTAAAGAGAACACGATGGGGATTCACAGCTTTCCTGTCACTCTGAGACCTCAGGGCACCAGTGACCAGCACCCAACAGCTCGGAGGGAGGCAGGGGCCAGGGCCAGGGTCAGACCAGACCACTACCCTGCTGGCCTGGGCTTCCTGACCACAAATGGCTCCATAAACTATAAACTTCCCAGAACCGCAGACACCCCAGAACTCACGACATATCCCCTCAGAGCAAGTCTCTGCATCGCCTGTTTTCAAATTCAGGAGAGCACGTGCTCCAATAGCCTCAAAATCATTCTTTTTGTGGGTGTGTGCTCATTTTTCAGGGACAAACAGGAGATCCAACAGTCCAACTGATTAATACGTTTATAGCCATTAAACCAACTTCAAAGGCAAGCCCAAGACAGATGCAGGCGATAGGCTCATTTTCATCCCATTTCCACAAGCTCTTCCCCAGTACCAGGCCCTGTGCTGGGCTCTGGGGAACTGACTGAATCACCCAGGCCCTGCCCAGGCTGCTGGAGGAAACCAAGGCTCACCCAGGACTCAGCAGCAAGGCAGAACAAGAGAGAGGGAAGAGCAGTATTAAGCAAGTCCTGTGAGAGCAAGAAGCCTGGGGAAGGCTCCTTGGAGGAGGTGACAGAGAGAATTGACACAGGAGAGCAGAGCGGTGTTGAGGTGTTGCCTGGGGTCCTCTGAGGGGGATGCAGAGGGAGGTACGGCTTGATAAAGGCCGGGGAAGTCTGGACTAGGATCTGCAGGACCCAGTGAAGGTCTCTGAGCAGGTCAGCAACACGATCGGCCACGCCTCGGAAAATCATCTGGTGACAGTGAGAAGAAGGGATGTGGGAAGGGGGAGTTGGGGAGGCTGGCCCGCGGCCTCTCCTCCTTGGCTTCCCTCCTCTCTCTGAGAGCACCCCCTGCCAGCGTGAAAGACAGCACGCTGCGGATACAGGGTACCCAGCTCAATGGCTGGTCCTCTTTACTCGGACGATGCACGTGCAAAATGACAGCTCTTTAAAATACATTAAAAAACATTTATTTAAAAGTAGGTACGGTGAAATTATGCTCCATTTGGAAGCAGGCTTCTGTGGAAAGACATCCCTCAGGGAGTCTGGGGTGACTTCACCTCGTAAATAGGTTCCCAGGTTGCTGAGTGGAAGCTGCCGACAGCAGTGTCACATGCCATGTGGACGTGTGATCATGACTGGTGACACGTGAACAAAGGCACCCGAAGATGGCAGCCACACCCAACGGCCGGCATGCGGGGGGCTTTTGTTCCTGGGAGTTTGTATGGGATCTGTGGCTTCTAACACCTTATTGCTCCACTGTCACCACCAGAGTGGGTCAGCACCGAATCACCCCAGGATCAGGCTGAAGCCTTAGTTCAGAGACGGGAAAACTGAAGCCCAGAGGGGCACTGCCCTGCCCACACTCAAGCGAGGAGTCAGTGGAGCCAGGATGGGCTCCCGAGTCCTCCAGCTCACAAATCCTCCCCCTCGCCACACCACACCCTCCACTGCAGCCCTGAGCTCTCTGGCTGTTCAAAGATTTACAAGGTTTTCACTGGTAAGATCACAGCTCTGTGAAGCTAAGTGAGATGAGCCTGCAAGGCTGGGCCCTCACACAGCTGGGCCCTCCACACGGTCCACACTCCCAGAGTGGCGTTTCCGCTCCCCTGTGCAGCCCCCAGGGCTCAGGGCTTGCATGGGGAATGTCAAGGAGACACCAGAACAGGTGTCCACGCCCCTGCAGTGGAGGCAGAAAGAGGCGAGAAGTCAGGGAGAACGAGGCTGCTGGCAGACCAGAGCATCTGGAATTTAGGGAGACCCCAGGCTAAAGCAGGGCCTCTCACCCATGGGACCATCTGTCCAAGTCATGAAGCTCTGTATTAAAATGCAGATTCCTGGGCTCCAAGGAAGCCTGGGAGGGGTGGGGCCTAGGAATCTGCATTCTCAACATCACCCACCCACCTCATCCTCGCATCCCCATGTGACTATGGTACAAACTGATGTTGGAAAGCCCTGCACTCATGGGTCCTCAGGGCAGCTTGCCCTTCACCCTGACCCAGGGGTTCAGCGACTAGCTGGAGTGGGGGGCCTCTGGGACAGCAGCCCTGGGGATGGAGAGCCAGCGCAGGTGGACTACTGAGCTTCCACACACCCTGCCCTGCGCGCTCCTGCCCTGGTGGGCCTGCTCTGAGGCCGTGCGGGCCGAGTCTGTCTGCAACACAGGCTAACTGCACAGTCCACCCAGGGACTCGCAGACGATTTGCCCTCCAAAGTCTCTGGGGCTGCCCTCGTCACAGCCCCACACAAGTGCAAGGCGCTCTGGCCCTCAGGAGCCGGGGCTGAGCAGCTTTACTTGCCACAGGCGAGTCCCAAGAACGAGTCGGGGGTTGGCGACGCAGCCCGGCTCACCATCAGGGTGCTGGGCTCCAGTCCTGCTTCCTGTGTCACTTCAGGCAAGTCCCTTGATCTGTCTGAGGCTTCATCCCCTGACCTACATCACAGGACTAGCAGCACGTGCCCTGCCTACCTCCCCAGGACGGCGTGAGAAGTAAGGAGCATGGACGCACTCAGTGCGTCAACATCGACACAGGGTTACCGTTACGTGGTTTTGTGCTCTTCCTTTTTTTTTTTTAAGCACCAGGAAAAGGTCTGTTGTTTTATTCCATTTTGGAGATCAAGTCAACTCAGAGGTAAACGGGCATTATTTGTCAGCAGCAGGCAAGAAAGCACTTGCGTGGCTCCTACCTGGCTCGCCTCTTTCTTCTGGAAGAGAAGCCAGGGTCCTTGGTAGGCAACTCTGAATGGCCTTTTCATAAGCTCAAAATCTCAAGCGTGTGTGTGTGTGTGTGTGTGTCGTACTCACACAGGGAGACGGAACCACCGGTCAGGAGGGGAGATAATCGTCAGCACGTCTCCCTGGCAGGGGCACTGTCGAGTAATTAAAGGCGGTGATTACAGCTCCGTGCCTGGTGTCAAACTTGGGGCTCTCTCCAGAGACAACTACGCCCTTCCGCGCCCTGTGTGCGGACACACACAGGCTCTTTGTGCATGAGGAGAGCCTAGGCAGCTCCGTCCCTTGGCCAAGGGCGGCTTCTGCTGGCCAAGCCCTTCGATGGTGTCATCTGGAAGCCTCATCGAGGAGAGTTGGGTTGGATACTCTCCGAGCTGGGTCCTCTGCAGTCAGTCCTCCCCAGGTGCAGGGGACACAGGGGAAGCAAGCAGCCCCTGAGAGCAGGAAGGAAGGAGGGCCAGCTGTCTCCAAAGGGTGAGGTTAGTTCCCCTGGAGGCCTGGTGCTCGCCAGCACACAGGGCTCTCTTCCAGCGTCCACTAACGAGTTAGAACAAGGACCGAAGCAGTCAGCAGTTCACCCACACTTACCCACGGAGGCCTCTGTAGACAAGAGGACCCCTTCCCTCCCCCTCCAGCCTGTGAGCTCTACAGGCAGGAGCTGGTATAACTGTCTTCATCCCCGTGACCGGCCCCCCCCGCCCCACCCGCAGGACTTCATTCAGAGCACAGGCTCTGGTCATGGAAGAAAGGGGCCAGGGGACAGGGACTGATGTGACAGAGCAAAACCTGAGCACTGGACTTGGTGTCCCGACACCAGAGCTCACGTCTGGCACTGCTGCTGGGTGACCCTGGGCAGGCTGCCCCGACTCTGGAGTTTGCAGTTTCTCTGTCTTAACAATGAGAATACCAGGGCTGCCCTAGCCCTGTTCTGAGGATGAAATGAGATAATGTCCGAGAAAGCGCTTTGCACTCAGTAAAAGGAGAAGTAAATAAACTGTTACAACAATAACCCCACACATATTCCTGATAGCCAATGTCCTGGAAGAAATGAGAGAAAGGGCAACTAATCTAACCTTATTAATTAGAAATTCCCACAGACCCCGGGATTTCCTGAAACAAAGACACTTTCCTTGAGACTCTTCAGCCCTGGAGAGGGAAACACACCACTCCCTGCAGACCAGCCCTGGTCCAGATGGACAGACCTAGACGGGGCTCCAGCAGGGGAGGGGGGCCTGCTTCATTCTCGCCCATGGCTGACAGAGCTGACAACTCCCAAGGGTGCCAGCCAACGCAAAACCTGAGGACGCACAAAGGGAGGAAGAGGGGTTGTTTATAGGTGAAGAACTCTCCAGAAACAAGGGGCACTGGTTGCAGGAGGCTTGGAAATATTACGGAAGCACGTGGTGGGGCCTAGAAGGAGCCCCGGGCTAGGACTCACCTCCCAGCACTCCCGGGGCAGCCCCCGCCCCGCCCCCAGGCCTTCTGTTTCTTCATCTATAAAACAAGGGGCCCCAGACAGTCCACCCTAGCGTAGCTTTAAAATCCTCCCTCTACGACGGACGGTTTCCAGAAAGGGGAAACCCGTTCAAACAGCACGGCACACAGCTGAGGGCAGGGTCGGCAGCACCAGTTCCGCTGACCCCAGGACTCCGCGTCAAGCGCCCGCATGGCTGTGAGTCCCCAGAGTCTACCTGGACAAGGCGATTCCCCCTGGTTTCAGCCCGGAGACTCCGCACTTCTGCGCATGTCCGGGACTGAGCACGCGGAAGGGGGTGGGGCGTGGGATTGGGCTTTTCATTAGCACTGGGCGCCTCGGGAATTTACAGCAATTCCTGGTCAAATGAAAATTAGTTTCAAGTCTAGGGGGTGAATAGGCTGAGTATATTAATAACAAACGAACACTTCCTCCTAATTTCGGGGTGTAAATTATGAACATAATGAAAACATCGCCTAGTTTCCTCTGAGGCTCAACTCGACAAGGTTCCTTTGCATCGCAGCCGGGGCGGGGCGGGGCGGGGCGGTGAGAAGGGAGTAGGAGTGGGCGAGCCAGTGGCCTAAGTGCCTATCCTGGGTGGGTGCTTTTCAAAATTCTAAGGCCCCCTCAGCAAAACACAGGGACCTCCCTGGGGTCTGTGGGGGCCAGTCGTCCAGCTCCGCCTTCCAGATCTACCCTTAGAGCATGGACCTGGGCCATGCCCCTCGTTGCCTCTGCTCCCCCCACCCTTCCCAGTTACCAGGTGAAGTCCCCTCTAACCCACGCCCCCACCCCCAAGCAGACCAGAGCACGCCCTACCCCGCAGCCCCCAGGTACCTGCTTCTGCGCCCACACCTGACACTTCAACCACTGACTGCAGTTACACCTCCCACTAGAATGGCTCTCCTGGGGGCAGGACCAGGTGGGCTCCACCGCCCAGCACAGCAGGGGCTCAACAGGTGCCAGGCAAAGGCCCCTCCTCAGCTTCACCAGAAGGTTGGGGAGAGCAAGCTGGGGCAGGGCTGCCCCTCCTCTATCTTACCAGCTCTGACACTGCCCCACTTGTCCCCGCCTTCCCCCAATGGCAGCTGGGTTCAGCATTAACTCTTTCCTTGGCAGAGACTCTGAGCAGAAGCAGCTCTGAGCAAGGGAACAGCAGTAAGGCCCTAGGAGAGGTCAAGGAAGGTGGGGGTGGAGTGGGGGGTGCTGTCACCCACTGGCTGTTTTTCAGTTCTGCTGGGTTGTGAAGTTGTTACTGGGGTGGCCCCTGCCCCACTTCAGCCTTCTGCTTTTTGTTACTGGGGAGGCCAGGAGTTGGCCCCCATGGATCCATCCAGTCTGACCCCACCGCTGCCCATCCCCATCCTCAGCCTGGGGTCCTCCCCCTACCCCACTGACCTCCTGACCTGCTCCTGCTTGGCCTTCGGAACACAGCTCCCAGGAGGCCAGAAATCCTCCCTCACGGCCCTGGGCAGTTGCTCGAGCCTCTACGCCCGCTTTCTCAACGGGAAAATGGAAACAATCCCACAGACTGCCTCCCTAGGCCTCAGGGAGGCTGAGGAGGGGAGCTCTGAAGGGCAGGAGTCCCGACTAAATGCTAACCCATCTGGTTCTGATCAGTACTGCAGGAGCTTGGTTGGGGGAAGGAGCAGGCCAGCGAGGACGGGCGTGTGCAGAAGGGCTTCGAGGCAAGGTGAAGGCCGGGCTGGGCTTAGAAGGGAAGGGCACAGCACAAGCAAAGGTCCTGAGACAGAGCCCAGTAAAGAAGAAATCGACAGGAGACAGACTCTCCTCCCACCCACATGGTGCCAGGATGGTGCTGGCTGGGAAGGTTAGGTGGGGTCAGGCCAGAGGTTGTCCCAGCTTTGGCAGGCAAATTGCTAGTGCTGAGAAAGGCACGATGAAGGCTGGTCGTGTGACAAAGACGAGAGCTCAGGCACCAGCCCAAGGCGGAGAGGGTAGGGACACCAGGGGCCAAGGGAGGGCGACAAGGAAGCACAAAGATTTGGAGGACCCTTAATCTGGTGACGGGATGCCAGACAGAGGGGCTTCATGGAGGACTCTGTGGTTGGGTTCAGGGACACGAGTATATGTGCCAGTCCTCACCTGGAGACTCAAGGCCTAGCGGACGGGGGTGAACTTACAGAGGCACAGGCCAGCAGGCCTGAGCCCAGGATCAGAGAGAGGGACATGTGGACCACTGGCCAGGGCCCAGAGGTGAGCCAGCCAGGGAGATGATGAGACCTGGGTCCAGGACCTGAGAGCCTTTAGTCTTTGGGGAAGAGTTTACTAATCACTTGCACAACATTCCACCAAAACCAGCAAGTTCTGACCTGGGGTCGTTCTTTACCGGAAAGTTCCAGGCCAATATCTCAAACACTGGGCGCCGACAGTTTGAGGGCAAGAGTTCGTAGCCCTGTGGACCCTGCTCGCCAGGGGCCCTCAGTCCAGCAGATAAATTAGGGTGCAACCTGTTAAGTGCTGTCTCAGCACAACTGTACAAAGAGTGATTGTGGCAGCTAGAAACAGAGAGGCCAACAACAGAGCTCGGGCCCCAGGAGGGGACCCCTCCTCCAGTGCATCATTTTTTAGGTGGCCAGGTACAATTACAAGCCTGTGTTCTAGAAGGGAGAGAGAAGTGGCATTTTATTTATTTATGCTCACGCTGCCTGTTTCAGAAAAGGACCAGAGGCAGTATACCACGTTCAAACACACGGACCAGCCAGCTGCAGGAGTAGACAGGCAGGGCTACCCAGGAGGAGGAGGAGGAGGAGGAGGAGGACTGAGCCTGGGGCACCTGCCCAGCTACCCCACAGGCAGAAAGACTTTGCATCAAAAAACGCAAACCTGTTATTACTCTCATTTCTCTCTCACACGGCCAGGCAGAGACTCCGCAGGGCGAGGGAGCCTGGAATGGGGCACAGTTCCAGTCAGCCTCCATGACTCAGCTTTCTCATCTGCAAAATGGAAATAATCACACTGCTTCTTCCCAGAGCCTCAGGGATATTCCTGGCATAATCTATAAAAGGCCCCCTTTAAATACAGCCCTCTGTCATCGTTATAAGCTTCCAGAAAGCCGGCCTGAGCTCTGGTAGGGGAGGGAACTAATTAATTAGTCAAATAATAGGTTGTGGGACAAATCACTGAATCTCCTTCAGGGTTCTGCAGGGGCAGGAACCTGGTTGGCAGTCTCCTTGGACGGCCCTTGCAAACCAGCTCCTCTCTCCAGGCCCCCCCCAGGGTGGACCCCAGGAGCAGTTCGAGGTCCTCCTCTGACCCGACTCCAGCACCCTCCAGAACACACAAACACACAAATGCAAATGGACCCACGTCTGAACCTACTGACCCACCCCCAAGAACCTTCCTTCCCCGTCTCGTCTCAGACAGGACAGTCCCCATCTAGTAGCTGACAGCTCATCCTCCCACTCACCAACATCCCAGCTCCTCCCTCTCTTACGCACTGCTCCCTAACGGCTGGCACACTCTTCCACTCCACCCCCCTACTCCCGCCTGCAGCACCCCACAGCCACAGCCCAGGCTCTGGCCTCAGCCCCCTGGCCTAGATGACTGTCGTAGCCACAAAACCCCAGAACCAGTCTCCCAGCCTCTTGCTTCTCTCTGTTCGAATCCATCTTCCACACCCAGGCGGGCAGGACTTCCTAAACAACTTCCTGACCGCGTCACACCCCTGCTCAGGAACGGGCAGTGCTTCCCCACAGCCTCCGCGCTCTGCCCCACACAGGGTGCTGCGGGAGGAAGATGCTGGGTGCTTTGCTGCAGATCCACCTGGGTCTCCCTGACTCTATTTCTAGACAGGCATTTCCATTAGTTTTTGTGCCTTCAGCTCTTTGAATGTCTCTCTGGGATTCTGGAAGACAAGGGGCAGTGATGGGGAGGAGAGCTCCTCTATTTCACAGTCCCCTTCCTTTATTTCTACCTTGGGGAGAATGCCTGTTTCTCTCAGGGCTGCCAGAAAAGAGAAGGAGTGAGGGGCTGCATTCCTGGGGCTCTCGGCCCTGGCTGCCAAGTGCTCAGCAGGAGATTCCAATCAGCATCCTGAGCCCTCACACCTACGAGGCTGGGTGCCCGCACACAGGACAGTGCTCACTGCTCTGGGAAGACCCATGGCGACTCCCAGAGTCTGTGCTGCTGCACTGAGGCCACAAAGAGAGAGGGACACAGCTGCCAGCCACTGGGGCAAAGCTGTGCCCTTCGTACCCCAAAGACAGCACTGAGACCACCCTACCTCCTGAAGGTGGCCAGGGCCCTGGGACAAGTCTCCACTCTGCTCCTGACTTTGAGAAAGTCCCTGACCTCCAGGCCCCATAACCCAGAGCTGCAGGGACTGGAGGCTGCTGAGCGTCTGGGATAGAGAGTTCTGGAAGTGAGTTTATGGAATCAGTTATGTCGCATGCTCCCCTTGATCTGGCACCTGGAGTGTAAGCTTCACGAGAACAGGGACTTGGTCTTGTTCACTTGCTCAACCCCTAGAGCACAGAACAGTGCCAGCACCCAGTAGACACCGCAAACAACCACCCAATGAGTGAAGGCACTGCTCTTTGTTCCCCGACTGAGGCCCGGGACTCCAGGCAGGTGGTTCTTGGCAAAATGGGGAAAAAGTGTTCACAGCAAGGAGTTGTTTACAGTTTGCTTCCTTTTCTTTCATTTCTTCTCCACGTAGACTTGTATTCCTGCAGTCATTCACTCAACTGGAGAAGAGTTACTGGGCCCAGAGGAGACAGGAAGATGGGTAAGACCAAGTCCCTTCCTTCAAGGAGCTCTCAGCCCAGGGAGGGAGCAGGGAGAAGAGGCACAACCAGACACCTCCACGCAGTCTCCCTGCGCGGAGACAGAACTGGTTTCCAAGACAGAGCAAGGCACCAAGGCTCTCCTGCCTGACTCCCACAAAACTCCCAACCAGAGGCCAAGCCAGCTCCGTCCCCACCTGCCCACCCACTTAGCAAGTGGCTAAACTCAGACTTTCCGGATCTTCTGAGGCCTGGAGGTCAGGGACTTTCTCAAAGTCAAGAGCAGAGTGGAGACTTGTCCCAGGGCCCTGGCCACCTTCAGGAGGTAGGGTGGTCTCTGTGCTGTCTTCAGGGTATGAGGGGCACAGCTCTGTCCCAGTGGCTGGCAGCCGTGTCGCTCTCTCTTTGTGGCCTCGGTGCAGGAGCACAGACTCTTTAGTCTCCCACCCAACTTCCATCCAGAGGCCAAGCCAGCTCCTCCTCCACCTCCCCACCCACTTAGCAAGTGGCTAAACTCAGACTTTCCAGATCGGGCAATCTTCACGGGACATCTCCGGGTTCCTGAGGGCGCCCCAACATGTCTGTGGACAGCCCTGGGTCCCTGGAATGAATTAGTACACTCACACATTCAACTAATCTTTACTGAGCACCTACTTAGTGCCACATGCTACTGGGGTCCTGAGGTTCTGGCAGGGAACAGAGTTCTGCCCTTGTACAGCCTGCATTTTGGTGCGAGACAGACTATAAACACGATGAAGTATAAGTAAAATATGTAGTATGCTAAACAGCGATCCGTGTTAAGGAGCAAAATTAAGCAGAGAAGGGGTGGGGAGTGTTGGGGACGGGTTGAAATCTAAGGTAAGTGGCCAGTGACGGCCTCGCTGGGAAGGCCGTTCTGAGTCAAGACCTCAGGGGGCTGTGCTCAACGCCACCCGCTCTGTGCGGCCCACATGGGCCTCAGGAGGCCGTACCACCCTCTCCTCTCCTCTCTCTTCAGTGTCTCTCTGCTTGGCCTGTTTTACACGCCAGAATCCGTGCTTGTCTGGGTCCCTGTCACCCTCCCCCACGTGACAGGGCACCTGGAGGGCAGGGCCTGTCTGGCATACAGCAGGTGTGCCATCGTGGCTGTCAGCCTTCCGTGCCTGCTCCAGTCCTGCTGCAACTTCCCTGAAAAGCTGGGCAAGCTCAGTGTCAAGGGTCAAAAGAGAGAGGGGCATGGGGGTGACAGGACAGGAAGCGACTGCCAGAGTGGGCCACTGGTCACCATGGAAACCCGGCTCAGGCTCCCCTCCGCTTCCGCTCCCCTCCCGCGGCGGCTTCCCCGGGCCTGAGGCTCAGCAGGTGACCACCACCAGGCTGGGTGTGTGAGCCCTGCTGTTTCTCAAGAATAGGAAAGTCCTCGGGTGACTAATACAAACTCTATTTACACTTGATTATCTCCTTCCTGTCCAGTAGGTAAGTCATTCTGGTAAATGATAGACCAGCCAGGGAACTCTGCACCGTCCATGACCAAGCCTTCTATCTGCCAGGCAGGAGGGTGTAAGGGCAGGTTTCAAAACATTTCAAAACTAGGCACAGGAACCCTAGGTTAGAAGTCAGGAGACCGGCTCTGAGGCTTGCTGCTGTGTGACCTTAGCCAGCTCACACCCCTCTCTGGGCCTCGAGCAGAAAGAAGATGCCAGGCCAAAAGGACTGCTCTTCAAGGGTAGTTCCATCCTGACATCCCCCAGCCGGGGGAGAGCTGTGACCACCAGGACAGGCTGAAGCCTGAGATGACTTGGGGAGAGGATGGACCAGGGAGCAGCACGGGGTCTGCAGAGAGCGCGAGGCAGCAGGTGGGAGGGGAGTGAAGGGGTGCGGGGATGGTTCGGGGAGCAGAGCTGCGCAGAGCAGGCCAGGTGAGGAGGAGGTGAGTGCAGGGACATTCAGGGAGCAGAGTTCACTGGCACCATGGAGCTGGGAAGGGCCTGGACTCAGGGGCCGAGGCTGAAAGGACCTTTACTTTCCCAACTACCAGGAGGACAGGAGAACAGCTCTGCCTTGAACCAGGTGAACGAGTGAGGAAGGCAGAAATCTCAGGGAGGGTGGCCAGAGACCGCCTCTCTGACACCCCATCAAGACTCAGAGGTCCCCTTCTCGAGTCTTCAGGGGGCTTGATTCTAGAATTCAAGAACAGCAGCTCCAGGAAGGGCCTCTGGAGCCTGGCTGTCCAGAAGGGTGCAGACCTGTAGCTCCCAGCCCTGTCTGTCCAGAAAGCTGAGAGGGCAGCATGCACGCTCCCGGGAGGCTGCTGGGCCAGCTCTTCCTTACAACCTGGCAAGAGCCAGGCTGGTGCCACGTGGAGGGGGTGGGGGTGGGGTGGGAGGAGGTACAGTCCTAACCAAGACAGGTGGAGAAGCCCAGTGTGACCACAGAAACGAGGAACCTAAGGGTTTATAAAGACCCTCATGGCACCTAGGGAAGAGGACAAAATCTGATTTTCCAGATGAGGGAACTGAGGCCCAGAGAGGGGAAGCAACCTGCCTCAGGTCACACAGCAGACCAGGGCAGAGCCAGAGCTGGCACCCGTTTCCTGCCTCCTTCCTCCTGAACTAGGCCACAGCTGGAACACACAGACTTGAACATGGTACACACCACCATTCTTTCAGAAAGCGTGTTGCTGCTAGAAGAGGCTATACCAGTGGAAGAGAAGATACAAAAGGATGCCCCCCGGCCTTTCACATTGGTGACTGCCTTTATCTGGAGGGTGTCTGATAGCACATGAAGTTCAAAAGGGCAGAGGCAAGTTGTGAGCAAGGAAAACAGCCACGTCAGGGCAGCGGGGTTCTGTGCGAAATGGCTTTCTTTTAATTTTCTCTTATTATCCTATAAAGTTGATTCAATAATAAAAACATGCTAAGGACCTTTTAATGTGTAATTGCTTACATATTAAAAATTATGTGAAAATGCTTTCAGTTAATGTTTATGTGATTCATCCTGTGAGATGACACTTTGAACAATTTTATAAGGGATGGTGGTGGGGGTTCACACTAAAACGGGGGGCCTAAGTAACTATAAAATTCTGAGTTATTTCTGCAGACCCTCTGGGAGCACAGGACGGACGTGCGAGAGTGTGAGCTGCAGGCTAGGGCCCCAGAGGGCGTTGCTTTTCCTGGTTTTGCCACTTAATTAACCTTTCTGAGACTCAGCATTCTCATCTGTGAAATGGGATGATGAAAGTACCTGCACCTCACAGGCTCCTTGTGAGGATTAAAGGAGCTAATCCCGGAAGGCGCTTGGAGCAGTGCCCGGCGCACAGAAGCCCTCTGCAGAAACCAATGACCACCATCCCCATCACCACCACCACCTGGGTACCGCTGAGAACTCCTGAGGCTGAAGTTGGGGGAGGAAGAAGCCCAGCTGAGAAACCTTCTGTGCCTGTGGCCTCACTAGGCTCACGACTCAATCAGTCTTTGCAGGCTCTTGCCCCATATGCGCCTCCTATCATTATCCTATCAAAAGCCTCATCTCCTGTCACTCCTCCAGCACAAAGGTCCCACACTTCCATGCCTTGGCTCAAGCTCTTCCCTCTGCCTGGCTGCCAGACTCAGGTCTCATAACCACCACCTCCTACCCGACTTGGATGACCCAAACTAGAAGCGTTGTCCCTCCTCGAACTCCTGGAGAGTCACCAGCTCACCTCCGTGCACCAACCACCGACCACCCAGGGCTCTGCCTGTCTCCCTGCTTCACGGATACTCCCGGGGGCAGAGGCAGTACCTGCCCAAGTTACACGGTCCAGTCTCCCACACCACAGGGCGTGGCAAGGGCTCCAGGCCAGGCTGACCAAGCGCACTGCAGGGGGCCTGAGGACCACCTGCTCCAGTGTCTGCTGGTTTGGCCACCCACCTCCAGGTGGGCAGGGGCCCCTACAGGGATTCAACAGCACAGAACACCCAGTGAAGGACCAAACAGGCCCTCTGCCCCCCAATAACAATAACCTCACATACACGTACAAAGCTTGTTCTTCCACCTGAGACTCACCTCAGTGTCATGTGCCCTATTTTTACAGTGAGGACACTGTGGCCCTCAGTAGGTTAAGCATCCGGACCCACCCAGGCACCTTAGTTGGCCTGACTCAGCCCAGCGCCCTTCCCATTGCATCAGCAGGTCTCCATGCATCTGGGGACCTCAAGCCCAGGATCAGGGCTCAGGGAAGAGGAAAGGATGGGCTGAGAAGCAGGGTTTGGAAGGAGGCAGCCTGATTCTATTGGGTCAACAGGAGGCTTGGCCTGGGGACACCAAATACACAGACACCGGGGCAGGAAGGAAACCCAGAAGTGCTCTGAGTCTTCCTCTTCAACTTACACACAAGGAAACTGAGGCCCAGGTGGCATGGAAAAGGACAGCCCAGAATCTGACCTCGAGAGATGGGCAAGCAAGACAAAAAGGGGAACCAGGACTGAACAGTTAGCGCAAGCCAGGCTGGCGCTGAGAAAGGAAGCTGCCAGCCCTAACCAGATCCTCTCCTACTCAGAGTTGGTCTCAGGTGCTCCCTTTGTGGAGCTGGTCCCGGGCAACTAATGAGGCAGTGCACAGCGAATCATGACGTCTCAGAGCTCAGGGCTGACACAGACCCCAGAGGTCACTTGAGCCAACCATGCATCTGAAACTACCTTTATGTCATCTCCCAGTGCTGGCTGTCTTGCCTCTGCTTGGATACCTCTAAGGATGGGCAACTCACTGCCTCATAAGACAGCCTCACATTTAATCAGTGGGTTAAAAAAAATCTCAAAAGGATTATGACTTTTTAAGCCTGTTTCCCTCCCTATAAAAAGGAAAGCTTGGACTGGGTCACTGGCTTTCCTTCTGGGTTCCATAGAGCCCTCGAGTTTTAAGGAGGTACCTCCAGAGCTGCTAGTGGAGTGAGAGAGACAATGGGGGCAGAAAGGGAGGCCCAAGCGATCCAGGGGCCCTGGGTTGTGAGGTCCTGTGGAGAGGGAGCCTCCATCGCGGAGCCAGAACTCAGCTCCTGTGGGTGACACAAAGGGGAGCCTGGAGAGAGAAGCTGAGGCACACAAAAGGAGCGGGGTGAGAGGAGCCCCCGGGGAGAAGGCGTGCATCTCCGTGCCTTCCATCCCAGCTGCAGCCGTGGGGCTGGGCTGAGTTCCGTTCACAAAAGCCCACCTGCCAAAGCTGCCCAGCACCTGCTGCATGGAGCCAAGGGCGCAGAGAACAAGACTGCATCAGGTAGTCGTAGGCCACATCCGCCATGCTGGGGGGCCATGGAGACAATGTCCTGCACGGTGGTTAAAAGAGGGCCTCAGCAGTCAGCCCCACAATTGACTACACAGCTGGGCATCCTTGGGCTAGTTACTTAGCCTCTCTGTGCCTCTGTTTCTTCATCAGTAAAACGGGCACCTACACTTTCAAATGTGATGGTGAGGGTCCAGTGAGAATTCACATCAAGTGCTGCTAACAAGCATGAGAGAACCTAGCAGCTGCCTCCATTGTTGCTGTGATGACCAACGCATCATGCCACAAATAGGTCACAACAGAGGCGTGGAGTGTGCTGCCCAAGGTCAAACAGCAAGTTCCCAGCCAAGAGTAGCCGGAAGTACTCCCGACCGCATGCTCATGGCTGCCTCGCAGTGGGAAACTGAGGCCCAGGGGCCATTCGGGTAGCAAGTGGCCATCCCAGATCTGCTGGACTCCAGCCTGGGCTCCTTGTGTGCCAGTATGGAGAGGCACGCCGTCTCAGGAGGAGGGCACGTTCCTCCCAGCGGAGTCATTCTTATGTTCTCAAGATGCTTGCCCTCTTCCTGGAAGGGACATGCACATACACATAAATGTCACAGCAGCAAAAAAGGGCACCCTAAAGGCTGAACGCAACTTGTTCTGTGCCATCCCCTGCTCCCCTGCCATCACCAGCAACCCCCTCTGTCCCCCCATCCGTACCCCCCGTCTCCCCCACCACTCAGAGGAGCTGCTTCCTCGAATGTTGATGCGGCCGGCTCACCCAACCCCCGTCCCTGCCATCAGTAACGCAGTGACGTTACACACAAGGAATTCTGAGTCAAAGGGAGCTGCAGCAAGGTCATTACAACCAGAACACGTCCTGTTGAATCACCTATTTCCTTAAAAACATAAAATGTGGGTCCATTTGGGCACGGCCTACAGGCTAGGGAGAAAGCCCAGAGCAGCACATGCAAGGATGCTTCTTCGGAGAGAGAATGCATGAGATTTCAGCAGGTTCCTGGGGAACTTCACCTGCCCTGCCTGGGACCCGGCCCCCGTGGGTGTGCCTCATTAAAAAGCCAAAGTCCCACAGGACAGTTCTACCCGGGGGAATGGCTACTCACCGCTGAGGTCCACGGCAGCACCGGGGGGAAGGCAGCTCCATTCCAAAGACGCCAGGTAGTGGCGGACCCTCCGCAAAGTCCAGGCTCCCAGCAGATGTCCCTTCCCCAACCCCCTGTAGCCCCCTGTCCCCTTGTCCTATAGATGCAGGTCTGAGCCCCATCACATCTACTTGTGTGACCCCAGGGAAGTGACTTGTCCTCAGTTTCCCTCACCTGTAAAATGCGACAACACCTCCTTTGCAGGGACACAGTGAGGCTTAGTAAGCGCGTATGTCAAAGGGCCCAGGATGGCGCCTGAGGCCCGGCGGGGGCTCCAGCCTCAGATGGCTCCTGCCATTTCCTCGTGTCCCAGCTACCCAAACACAAACACGGCGCTTCCTTCAGGGCTCCACCCCAGACACTGCCCTGCCAAGCACAGGCCGCACTTGGCAGTCTGCCTCCAGCTTATCAAGTGTCCTTGGGCAAGTCCCTCTCCCTCCCTCGCCTCAGTTTCCCCATCTGTAAAATGAGGCTGTTGGGTTTGGATGACCTCGAAGATCTTTGCTGCCCTGACATCTGAATGTGCCAGGGTCCCAACGTCACTCCTGTAACCACCACTCCTTTAAGCCTGGGCTGACACCCACTGAATACAACACAGGCGGGAGCCGAGGGGAGCAGTGGGGCCACAGCTGGCCCTGAGGCCAGAGCTAGGCCTGCCGCTGGCACACCCCAGTGCTCCCAGGGAGCTGGTGTTTCACCAGGCCCGGTGGAGGTGACGGCACGTGGGTGGGGGGACTGCAGTGCAGGGAGGAGACTCCACCAGCAGACCTGCTTCCCTGAGTTACTCCCTGGGGACCCCGGCCCCAGCACATGCTCAGCTCTGCTCCTGTTGTCCCCAAAGGCTGCTCCGCCAGGAAAGATCAGGAAAGTGGGAGTGAGCTGAGGGGCGGCCCCACAGAAGTCTGGCCTCAGTCCCTCTGGTCAAGCACTCCCTGCCTGAGCCCCTCACAAAGTGGCCAGAGCATTGCTTTCCATGCACAGGAAGCACAGGAGGCAGAGTCCCGGAAGCAGGGCCTGGACTCGCAGCCAGACCCTTCAGCAGTTGCCCTACGCGGTCTCCACAGCCCTGCGAGAGCGTTCGGCACGGGCCTAGCATACACAGAGCGCTCGGTAAACGTCGCTTCCTTTCCCTTCCTTCCTCTAATTTGAGAGGAATCAAGAGAAAGTGCTCAAAGACATGGACACAAAATAAACAAATAAGAGGGCCACAGAGGAGGCATCTGTACCCCAAATCGCAAGACACACAGGCCTCAAAATAAGGTGTGGCTCTCGCCCTGCTCCTGGCTACCCGCCCACACGCTGTGCCCCTGCTCATGTTCTCGCCTTGTGCGGGGTGAGAGGGGCTGGCCCACACAGTGCTCTTCTGTCTCTGGACTATCCTCCTGAGCCAGGAGGACCCACCTGGGCGGTTTCTCCTCTGCCTGCGATGTCCCCACCACCAGGCCCATGCCCAGGGTCTGTCTGAGATGGCTGATATCTAGTAACTGCTCATTCTTTAAAGATGCTCCTGGTGAAAACAGGCCTCAAGATACTGCACACCCAGCCACATCTTCTGGGCCCCATACAATTGCTCTGATAAACTTTTGTCATCAAGGGCCAGTAGGAAAACAGCCACAGAGAGAAAGTCTCTGTATTTCCCATAACCTGCCACACAGACCAGGGCTCTTTATGCTGCTTCCAAGCCCCAAACAAAGATTTCCTCGTGTGGGGCCAGGGATAATTTTGTCTCTAATGATCTAGTCTGCCCCCTCTACTAGGTAATGAAAGCAAGGTGATCCAGCCTGTTTCTTTTATTGCCCTGGCTGCTAGGAAGCTCCAAGTTAAGTTTTCTATTTCAAATGCTGTATCAGAAATTCCTGATAGAACTTTCATCCCTTTTCTCCCTATTTACTCCTTAGGCCCTATTTTGGTTACCTGCACTTGGTGCCCTGGTATCTGGATTTTCACTGTGCTAGGGTCTTCCTGATGGAGGTGAAACATAAACTGGTCAACTGTGGTGAAGATTCAACACAGCGCTGCCCCCAGCTACCGCCTTGAAAGCACAAACTTTCCCCTGAGGCTGGCTGGGGACTGCCCAGAGTGTCCTCCCTACCTCCCTGTGGCTTTGCTTACCTGTCATGATCCTCTGGGCCTCATAGGGCTCCATGTAGCCAGCACTCTCCCCCTTTCCCGCTTTGCTCTTGGGATCATTCTTGGCATCAAAGGGATCCGAGTAGTCATCAGCGATGGTCACCTGCAGGGAGGAAGGTGGCAGGGGGGTGAGTCCACCTTTGGCGTTCTGCTTCACTTCTGTTCACAGCCAGGCTTTGCACCAACCAACACAAACCGAGCCTGCTCCATACCAGCGAGAAGGGAGGTGGGGGCGGCAACCAGAGCTGGAGCGTGCCCTCAGGGAGCTCCAATTCTTGTGAGGTGACAAAGCGCCCCACACTGGCAGTGCTCCATCGCAAGGGGGGCCCTCTGAGCCTGCGATGCAGTGTGGCCGCTCTGGGCACAGCGCGGTAAGAACAGAAGGCATCTGGGCGGACAGGCACCGAGGCAAGAACCTGGAGGGTGTCTTCAGGGAATGTGAGTTGCTCAATTTAATGGAATGGAAAAGGAGGAAAGTTGGAAACAAGCTCGCAAAAAGCCTAGAAACGCTGACATGCTCCTGGTGCTGGCCGAGGCATAGAAGAGCTTGTCCAGAGATAATTATGCTCAGCATTCCATTTTCACCACATCTGGAACACAACCATGCCTTGGGTAATCAGACAACAATCCGGTGAGATCAACGCACTGCAAAGATGCCTGTGGCCCCAGAAAGGCCCACGGAAAACACAACAGCGGCTCAGGGATGATGGACAAACCACCAGGGCAGAAAGGGCTTGGAAGACCCTTCTGTAACAGATGGGGAAACTGAAGTCCAGAGGGGACAGGGGCTCGGCCAAGACCCTCAGCCAGATCCTCTACCTCCCAGGGCTCTTCTGGGCCTCCTCACTTGTCTGTATTCCAGAACACCGGGAAGTTTCACAACAAACAAAGTGAGTCACCTGGGGCTAGACAGTGGGGGCAGGGAGGGGAGTCCCGTGAGAATGTGGGAATCTGGGATTTGAACGCTTCAGAGACAAATTCCACATTTCCCCTGGAGAAGGGTAAAAATTCTCAGTTGGAGGCTAAGAGTAAAAATGGCAACTTTTCCTCCCATATCTTACTTCCTAACCTTCCTGAGGGGCACACTTACCAGAGGGGAAGGACAGGAACCCACCAGCACCGTTCCCTTCAATGCATCCCCGCTCCCCCACAACTGGCTGTGATTCTGTCCAGTTATCTGCCCCTCTGGTCTCACATCGGACAAAGGGCAAGTCCTCAGCCTGGGGCCACCGAGCTGCCTCTCCCGGAGGAGGAGGTGAGCATTTCTCTTAACCTTTGGGGTTATAGGAATTGTTATTTAAATTGTGGGTTTAATTAGAAACCACAGGAGCCTCCTCTCTCCCTGCTCCTGGAATGTAAGGCATTTGAGGGGCCTGTAAACAGGGGAGAGAAAAGCCCCCCTTGTCTGCCTGGTAAATGGCACTTTGTGGTAGCAGCCCTGGCAGGCGGAGCGAGTGACCTCCAGCTGCTGGGAATGTGATGCCTGTGGAGGGACAGTGGGCAGCAGCCCCAATGCTGGCGTGTGGCCGGGAGCCGACAGAAGGCACAGCACACAGCGGTCACTGCTCTCGGAACAAGAGCGAGCTGATCAGTGAAGCCACGGAGCATGTGCGCAGCGGCCGCCGCCCCAGCACTGCTCCACCTCGGCCACGGGGCAGGCTCCGAGGCCCAGTGGGGCCGCCTCCAGATGCTGACATGGTAATGGTGGCCTTTCTTGAGACTTACGAAGCTCAAATGACACCAGGCAGGGGAAAGAGGGGGTGGGGAGAGCTGGGCCTGGCAACGTCTCTCACTTGATATTTCTACTCTACCATGTGCAGAACACATTAGGGAGAAAATTACACACGTGAACCACCGTCCACAGAACAGCTCAGACGCCGGTCTGGTGCAGGGTTTTGTGTCTCAGAGCGCAAGGGAGCAGAAGCCCAAATGGAGAAAATGCTGAACCTGCTGTGGATGACACCTCATCTCATTTCTCGACCCGGCCTTCCTTCCTGTGTCTTTCCAACCTGAACATCCTCCATCTATTCTGCAGTGAGGATGGGAGCAAATATTTCTCCAAGAAAGCAAAATCATTTAGGGAGAAGGCAGGGGAGGAAGGGGGCTGCAGTCTCGGTAATCTAGAAATCAACATTCCAGCTCCTCTCAAAAGTCCTCTGTAATTTGCAGACACCGAGGCTTGCAGGATATAAACCAAATCTTTGTTCGCCCTGGGACGGGAGCTCTGGGAGGCCTTTGGTTCAGTAGGTACTATCTGTATTTTCTAATTAAAATGAGATCTGAGCTTGGGCTGTCATAGGGCCCCCAGCTGCCTGCCCTGCTTACTTCCGTTTCAACAAGAATTTACAAATCCTAAAACCAGGAGAAGCCCCTGGTCTCTGCTGACATACGGTTACAGTTACACCTGCTGACAGCTGAAAATCCTTCTGTTTAAACAAAAAGTTTTACAATTTTATTAGTTTAAGAAGCAAATAGGAAGGTTCCTAAAATGATTATTTAATCAATTTGCTTTCAAGCTTCAAAGTGAGGTTAGCAGAGGGGAGGGAATTTGAGGTTTGAGTAACCTGAAACTCAGCAAACACTCACTGAGCTGTCTGATCTTTTGCAAAATCATGTCCTGGCTTCTGGAGTAAAAATTTAACCAGGTGTTAGGAGAGCTGAGCGGGCAGTTAACCAGAGCGCCATGTGCCATGCCATGGGCCCCAGCCACAAGCAGTGGGCGGTGTGACCACTGTCCAAGCTGCCCAGGGCTCACTGTGTCAGGACAGCTGGGCAGGGGGCCTGAGTGACGGCTGCTGACTTTCTGATTAAAAGAAAGGGCATGAGTTTCTCCAGATGAGGGCATGGATTCCTGCTGGGGTTGCTTTTGCTTTGCTTTAAAACACTCAGCAGACAAGTCCCTCAAATCTAATTGAACAATTCAACCAAAAGGGAGCCAGCCCGGACTTCTCTGCAGGTCAGGCCACCTGGGCACACAAGAAGCTCCCCTTGATTTTCATCTTGGATTGGTGAAGACCTGACAGGCACTGGACCCCTTCACGTGGCCTACTCGTGGTCCCACGGGGCAGGCGCAGAGTTGAGAGTGGAACCCAGGCCATGACTATGGAGCTGAGCAGCTACAGTAGAAAGATGTGCTGTCCAAGTGCGGCTGCCTAACTAGCAGCCACACTGGTTTTCTTGGCCTCCTGGGATGGGAGTGCTGGTCCATCTCCGAAAAAGGAGCCAAGTTATGGCTGAACCCCAGGCAAGCCTTTTCTTGTTTTCAAACAAAACTAGAGACCCCAGGTCAGCCCAGTGCCCCTAAAGGACTTTCACAGGCCCATAAAGCAGCAACACCAAGGGTCCTTACGAGACCTGCTCCAACCTCCCCTTGTCTTGTACATGGCCCACTGTAGCCCAGAGGGTTCTAGAATTCCACCAGGCCCACCGCCTCTCTGACAAGGCTCTGTGAGCTGGCTGCAGACTGGGAGTTGGCTCCACACACCTCCTTTCTGCTCTGTGCACACTGCTGGATGGAACGGGCCCTCCCTCCCAGCAGTCTGAGGCTGGGTGTTTTTATCTCGGAGATTTAGCTTTGGGATAGGAAGTAGTCTTCCTGTTCATCCCAAAGGGAAGCACTAGAGGAAGGTGGGTGTCGCCACTTGGCCACAAGTCCATAATGCTTTTGCAAGACAAGCTGCACCTGTGTGGAGAACGGGGTCCTCTCCACATGCTCCAGGAGGAAAGATAAATTGGTTGAGCCACTTTGAAGGATAACTTTTGGCAGAATCCATTAAAATCCACATGGATTGACCCAGCAGTTTCACTTCTCCGTATTTACTCCCAAATATGCACAAGGAGACATGGGCAAGGATGCTCACTGGAGCAAGTAATAATGAGAAACTGCAAGCACCTGCTATATCCATCAATAGGAGAACTGCGACATACACTGTGCCCGGTCCATACTACGGAATATTATGCAGCAGATTAAAAAAAAAAAAGAGCAGTCACTCTATGTGCATTAACATAGTTCTCTCCACGACATAGCTTTGAACGGAAAGAAAGCAGGTTGTAGAATGATAAATACAACGTGATACCTATTAATGAAAAATAAAACAGAAACCTGTATCTCGATTTAGTGTAAAGAAAAGGTCTGGGGAGATACACACTTCAAACTGACACCTCCTCTGGGAGGAGGGAGAGACAGGGAATGGAGGGGTTGGAGGAAGTTTCAAACAAAGAAAACTTATTAATGTATTACATGCAAAACTCAACTTCTACAAAAGCGCTCCTCTTCATAGGCTATTTCAGTTCAGTAGATAAACTGTTTCCCCAACTGGCCTGAAGATAGGAATGGCCTGGAGCGCTTGTTAAAAACAACAGATTCCTAGCCCCTGTAATCTGTGTATTTAATAAGCAACCCAGGTGATTCTTATCAGGAAAGTTTGGGAAACATTAAGGTAGAGCCAGGCCCCTCCCCAATCAATCTAAAGCTAAGCCTCCTAATGTTACTCTGGAATTTCACTTTTCCCAGATATTTCTCAGCCCTGCTCATTCAAGTGGTGCCAGAAGTCGGTATTAAATGCAGCTCTCTTGCTTTCACCCCTGAGGGTCAACTGGATAAGAGATGACACAACACGCCTTGGTCCATCTCCAGGATCTAAGATGTGGAGGTAATGGCCTCCTCTGCGATCCTGAGGGCTGGCCCCAGATTGAACAACGTGGCCTGGCCCGTGCCGGGGGGACACTACAGAGCAAGATCCTGCCCTGCCCCATGAGGACGACACCATCCCCGGCCGTGAGGCTGTACAAGGCTCTCTGTTCTAAAGTCTACCTGGCTCTCAGCAAACTTTCCAGGGAGGGCCAGTGGGACTGTGGTGAGGAGCCACTACTGAACCAACCGGGGCATCCCTGCTGGAGTCACTCAGACCTGCTAAAAAGGAGGGGTGGAGAGGTGGAGAGGCCCCCACCTTCCAGGAGCGGGAGATCTGTGCCGTCCCCGCCGCCCCGAGGGCCCTCCTCCGAGCCCTGCAGTCGCCTCCACGTGCTCTGCTGCCTGTGGAAACCAGCAGCATCAGGCTGCCCCAGCTCAGCCACTTGCTGGATGAGGCAAGGTAAGTCTGCCAGCCCGTGCTGCTCTGCTATCCCTGGAAAGTGAGGGGCAGCACCCCATGGGGTCCTGGGTCCTTTCCAGGCCCATGACTTCTTTCTGCTCCACTCCAAAGCAAACTGCACACGAATACACCTGGGATTGTTCTACATGGCCCTAGTTGGACCATTTCCTCATCAATTCGCCATTTAGACTGTACATTACTTTCCTTAACAGTTTGGGGGTCACAGGTCTCTTTGGGAATCTGGTAACTGATCAAGTTGTGGCTTCCTCCATCACATTTATACACGCCCACAAAGTGTTGGGCGCATTTCAGAAAGGTCAGGCGCCCCAGGTTAAGACCAAGCCCCCTTGCATTCGAGCCACTTGAAAGAGCAACTAAGACGAGATGCACTCACTTTGCCTTAGTGAGGTGGTGGGTGCTGACTATCGTACTTCAACACACACGATTCCCCTGGCTGAAAATATGGTATGGCGTATGCCTGGCCTGCCGTTTGGCTGTGTGGGGGCACTAGGAGAGGATGGCCTGGGGCACTTTGTCTTGGCTTGCCAGCTTGAAACCCAGGAGCCACACAGCCCTCCAGAGCAGAGGCAATCTGGCCCTCTCGCCCACTCTGGGGGTCAGGAGGGCTCCTGGAAGGTGAGCAAACAGCCTGTGGGGCATGAGGTGGCAGCAGCAGCCAGAAATCCTGGTCCTCCTTTGGGACCCACCGTGACACAGGCCCTAGCAGGCCTAATGTCTCCACGACAGAGATTCTGTTCCTATGCTGACCAAGAGATGGCATTAACAAAACAGGGTTTAGAGGGCTTCAAATGACCAGAGGGCTGCCCAGAGAAGAGGCAGTGGATAGATGTTCTGCACACACCCAGAAACCATACAGAAGCAGGCTCAGTGAGTCAGGAAGGACATCTAACAGCCAATAAAGGGACATGCTGCCTGGGAACGGGAGCTCCTGCCATTTGGGTGTCTGAGCAGAGGCTCTAAGGTGGGCGTCTGCTTTGGGTGGAGGTCAGCTCACTGGCTACCACCCGTCTGGGCTGTTTTCCTAGCTGGGCTGTTTTCCTAGCGCAGCTCTGCTGCCCTGTGGCAAACTCTGGCTTCAAGGAAGGCCAGGGTGGGTGGCTGTTTGCAGAACCCCCAGTGTGACTGAGTCAGGCAGCGTTTCCAAGGCCCCAAGGCTGACCAGTGGCAGCTGGGCTGCAGCAGCTGCCCGGGGCTGTGCAAATACACAGAAAGGCAAGTGACGCGGCAGAAAGAACACTGCCAAGCAGGGACAGCCCAGACAAGCAGATTCTGGAGCTGAGCTGGCCTATACCCTGGCTGGGTAACTCTGGCAACCTGCTTTATCTCTGCGCTTCAGCAATTCACTTGTGAAATGGGGCAAAACTGTTTGCCTTCTCAGCTTCACATGAATGTTGTGAGGAGCAAAGAATGAGATGATTTGAGGACATGTCAGTAGTTGCCAAAGAAAAGGCTATGGTGGCACTTCCTAGGTGCCCAGGATCGAGCTAAGTGCTGGAGTCTCTGCCCACGAGAAGCTGAAAATCGAGTGGGGAAGACAAAGACTCGAGAAGAAATCGCCGTCCAGGCCCCAGTGATTACACAGAGAAAACTGGCTGCAATTAGGCATGACAATAGCTGTCATATTTCCCAACCACAAAAAGAAAGCTGTTTGTGAACAATCCTTTTCCCCCTTTTATGCTTTCGGTAAGATGCACCTCGCAGTCGGGGCACCTGGCCAAGAGGCAGAGAACCTCTCGGGACCCTGAGGGCCACCTGCCTGTGTGCTGAGAGATAGCAGGGTGTACTTCTGGTCTATGGCCCACGTCCTGGGCTCCGAGGGGTCCACGGAACCAGGCTGCAACACACACAGGGCTGTGGGGCGCCCCACAAGGAGACACAGGCAAGCCCCCTTGTTCACCTCTCCCTATCCCTGGCTTTAACCATCACAGACCCACTCTCCTCACAGGCACGCCAATAAATCATTTCTGACATGGTAAGGAAATTAATTTGGGGAAGATTAATTAGCTACATTCACGCATTCGGCCATAACTCCCGGAAAGCAGGTGGTGGGGAGGGCACTCTTCCACACTGACCTAGGACTGGTTCCCTTTCTCTGCTCTGAGGTCTGACTCGGCCAGGCAGTCACCTCAAGTCCTAAGCCCCTCTTTCACGCATGGAAGTCAAGTGCTCTGCCCACCCACCTCCAGTGGCAGGGAGCTCACGACCACCTAATTCAGTCATTTGGGACGGGAGTCACATTAGAGCAGTCTTCCTCTGCAGCCGCCCTCCACTGCTTTGAGCAGACCTCGGGGGATCTGTTGTAAATGCTTCTTTACAGACCAGCCAGTTACCTGCTTCTACGTGTCAGGAAGTGAGGGGTGTTTCAAAGTGGTCTCCACTGGTCTTTCCAGTCCTGCCCCTCCCATGGCCACAGCTGCTTGCCTAGACACCTGCAGGCTCCAACTTGTTAGGAAAAATGCATTCCAAATTACAGCCTCTGTCAGCTCCTCTCTGCCGGCTTGCTCAGCACCCCCCCACTCCTCACTCACACACACCCACCCTCCTTCAGTTTAACCCTGTGGGGAAGGATGTGGATCCTGGGTGGGAGGGCGCTGGAGAGGAGCCCAGTTGGGCCCTGTTTACCCCAGAAACTGGCTGTTAAGTGGTAGGGACTGGCTTCTCAGCATCTCTCAGGTTCTATTTTGAGTTCAGAAATAGCTCAATCCTAGAATTTCATAACTCCTTTCAGCCAGGGCCTATAGACAGAGAATTCAGTGCATCCGTCCTGAGGACAGAGGCACCCAAGGGTCTGCAGGGTCACTACATGTGAGGTCAGAGCTGAAAGGGCCCTGGGAGATGGTCTCTAGTTCAGCGGGTTTCAAACTTTTATGTGTGTAATTTGTGCAAAGGAACTCTCATATGGAACCCCAGCATGCACCAATATCTACAGTCTGAAAACCATGAATTTACCGGGGAGCAGGAGGCCCCAAGGGTAGGGCTGAAGGTCAATGCTATAAACAGGTAACCAAATGTTTCCTAACTCCAGGTCCACATTATTTCTGCAAGACCTGTATGGCTGATTTTTATTTTAAAGTCATTCCTAAAATTTTCATGGTGTATCCATCACAACTGCCTCCCGGGAAAAGCACCCTAGCACTTCCTGCAAGGACCACCACTCATCCCGCAGACGGCTCGGTCTGCTCGGGGTCACCCTGAGCCTCGCCTCCTCTCCTGAGCTCTGGCTCAGTGCTGCCCAGCCCTCCTGCAAACCCCGTCACCCTCCACCCACCTTTCTTCCAAGCTTCCTGCTCAAGGGGGGACCAGTGCTCCTCCTGGGGATTGGGGCCACTGCCTAGAAAGTGCTCTCAGACTCGCCCTGGGGCAAGAAGGGTAAGATGGGGATTTCTCCTTTCCCTTGCAGGGCACTAAGGCCACAAGGCCAGGAGGACGTGCCGTCAGGAGCAGGGGCGGCTCTGAAAGTCCTTTACCTCTCTGTGCCTCAGCTTCCTCATCTATAAAATGACAACGAGGGGAGGACTAAATGAGCCAACATCAGTGATCTACTCAGAATGGGGCCCGCACACAGCGAGCGCTCAAGAGATGTCAGGTGCCATTCTCAGTATCTCAAACCATCTCGTCTTACAGAAGAGGAAACCGAGGCCTAGAGAGGGGAAGGGTCTGGCGGAGGTCACCTGGATATCCAGTACCACAATGCTCATCAGCAGGGTGACAAAACCACACCCCCTCCAAATCCCAACCGCAGGCAGGACAACCTGTCATTTGGTGACCTATGTATTTATAGCCTGCCTGCTTCCAAAATGGGTTTCAGATGGCTGAATTCCGAGTCATTTCTCCATTCCCGACAGGCCTGGCCCACCTGCCACGCCCTTCCCCCAAAAAGGATCGGGACTGCCCTCGGGGCTTTCTCACGGTGTCAGAGGCTCTGAACAGTATGAACACCTTCTCCAGTGCACTCACAAGAAAAGTATGCAAAGAAAAACAGCAAGGCCGAGAAGCCAAAGGCTGTTCCTGAGGGCTGTGCCCCATGCAGGGCCTGGGGGTGAGCAGCAGGGGCTGAGCGAGGGGGCTTATCCCACCAGCACGTGCCCCGTGCTCAGAGCAGAGGTTACAAGGAGAAGGCGCTCGGGCCTGGTGCAGCCCAGGCAATCAGGGCTGGCGCACTGCGTTTCAATTATCAGTGACAGTGGCACAGGACCTGTACTAAGTGAAGGGTCGTTTCTCTCCAAATGGGGCCCATTAGGATGATGCATACACATTTCCAACACGGGAACTGCAAGGCAGACCGAAGCATCTTTAAGACACAAGCAACACTAAACAGCTGCCCTCCCCCAAGTCACTACCTTTTTATTGAGGACACGCAGCATCGGCTATAATTACCACTACCGTATTTGAGGGTTCCCAATTACATTCAGCTTAATAGTGGGTATTCAATAAATGGTGATTCACTTTTTAAAATAATGCCATCTTCTCGAATCCTCCAGCAAACTAGCCTTGATGAACTCTTTCTCACATGCAGTCCTCTAGGCTAAGAAACTATCCTGTACCCCAAAGCACTTTTTCTCATAGGTACTTGGCACCTTCTAATGTACAGGAAAGTGACTGGGGAGAGGGCTCTGCACTGTCACACTGTCTGCGATGGTGTCAATGGCTTGTTCAATCATATTTACCCCGTGCTTATGATGTGCCAGGCAAGGAGCTCTGAGCTGGGATGCAGCGTGAGCAAAGGCAGGCCTGTTCCCCTGCCCCAGGGGAGCTTCCTATCTCCTGGGGAGGACAGTGTTACTCAGTTCACCTCTCCGGGGAGGGTGGGCATGGTTAGAGGCAGGAGTTACTCAGTTGGCATGTGCCAGGCACAGCAGTAAGTGCAGGGGTGAAGGGGAGGCAGGTTCTGGAGCCGGTTCCCTCTATACCATAGCCAGCAGGGACCCCACAAGGCATGCTGGGCAGGAGCGGGGCAGGCAGGGACATACAGGGTGGTCCTGGATTCAGAGACCCAAGCTTCAGTGCTTCCTGGCTTCTCACCAGCTGTGGGCTCTGGGCGTGTCTCCTACCCACTCTGGGCCTGAGCTCTCCCACCTTCACTGGGAAAACATCTTCCTCCCGAGGTAGGAGGAGACGAGTCAATGGACCAAGGGTAACCTAATGGTTGCACATTGTCTTGGCATGGGCGAGGGCACGAGAGAACATGGAAGGATGCTTCCTCCTCTGAGACGCCATAGGCCATGCACCTTAGTCTGGGTTCGCCCAGACGCAGACCCTAAAGCCGGGACTCAGGTTCAAGAAGCAGTTTATTTGGGAGGTAACAGTTACAAGGCGTGGGGAAATGGGCCGGGAAAGGGAAGGCAGCAGGAAAGCTGGGTACTCAAGCCAGCTACCAAGGTGGGCAACCAGAGCTTCACCCAACAGGCAAACTCTGGGAAATCGCGCACAACCCACTCCTCAGAATTACTTTACCAAAGGCGAGGGAGCCCGGGGCCAGACACCAACTACCTCCTGGGGTCGCCGCTGGAGGCTCTCTCGGCCTCCACCTTTGGCCTGCCTCACGTGTGTGGGAAGGGTGGCCGTCTCCATTCCAAGTTCTGCACGAAGCTCTTGGGCAGAGATGTGGGTACAGCCCGCTGGAGAAGGCCAGACTGGGGAGGCAGGAGGGACTTGGCGGAGCCTGACAGCTTCGGCTGCCTAGGACTGGGAAGAGCCTCCCGGAGAGGGAGGGAAGTGAGCTAAAGGTCCCACCTGGTAAGTTTACCCCAACTGAAGCAATATGAGGCCAGTCAGATTGACCCGGGCTCTGACAACTTGGCCCCCAGCCGGCCCACATCACTGCTCTCCTCTGAGTCTCCGTTTCTCATCTGTGAAATGGGAAGAAGGGTCTCCCTGTCCCACCTCCCTCCCGGGGTTGCGAGCAGATAATGGCTTTGCACATGCAATGGAGACTGTACAGAATCATGGACTCAGGCCCTTCCCAGAGGCCACTCTCCCTAGTGCAAGCAGCCTCCCCACATGAAGCCCTGGGGGTCCAGGGCCACAGTTCCACAAGGAGGAGATCAAGCAGGCAGCTCCCTCAAGAAGCACCTGGGCAAAACCAAATGCGGACCCTGATGAGCCTCTAGTCCCTGCAGAGGCCTGCAATGTCTCCCTCCGGGAGAGCCGGAGCTCCTGTCCAACAGGTGGGCTGGTGTACCAACTGAGTACCTGGGAAGGCCTCGTGGGCACAGACCCCAGCACAGGGAGCCAGCGTGTGGACAGGCCACAGCCCATCACGACTGGCTAGTGGAGTATCAGAGCACCACAGTGTCCCCACATCACCCATCCTGCAGCCAGGGATGCTGGCAACCCGTGCTGGCTCACAACCCCACAGAGAGAGAAGCAAGGGCCTTCAGTGACACCTTTCCTGACATAATCTAAAATCGCATCTCCTCCTTTGTGCAGACACATATGGCTCAGGCCACAACCAGAAGTGCAGAAGGGAGAAAACTCTGACCTGGCAATGCCCGTTCCAGGATGGGGTGGGTCACCTGAGGACGCCCACTATGCAGCCAGTAAAAGAGGTTACGGAACCTTTATTGATTAAAAAAACAAATCTTGGCACTTCAGCAATTGACAAAAATCAGGTTTCAAAACAGTACTTAGAGGAAGATTCCATTTTTCTAAAATATAACATCCAAAAAAAGAAGTATGCTTATGTACATAGAAAAACGACTGGAAAGAAATACAGTAAAACACGGCACACACGGACGTGCACACTTGCTCGCTCCCTGCGAGTCACCTGCCTGTTCCGCAGGCTCCTCTCTGATCAGGCCCTCTCCAGTGCCTGGGAGATGGACAGTGGACACAGGACCGCTGAGCTTTCTAGGCTCAGGAACACATTCTTCTTCATCCTCTCTACTCCTGGAGCCTCCCTTCCATGGCCCCGGACCCCTCCCCAGCAATGCCTAATCTGTAAACATGTGAATGAGTTCAGACCACAGCAGCCTCTGTCCTGAAAAGCCCAGGGTGCGGCCACAGTGCCTGAGGCTTTCACCACCACTTATCCCCACCCCCCGTGCCTAGTGTCAGCCTGGCAGAAAGGGGAGGAAGCAAATGCTGGATGAGTCCATGAGTTAACAAATCAACAGAGGGCCTGTCGGGCCATTTCTCTCCAGGAGAAGCCTGGCATCCATGCCGACAAGGGGCCTCTCATGCTCTGGGGCACCATAAACATGCATGTTTTCACTCGAACACTTGCACACTTCCTGGCTCGGCCACTTACTGGCTGCGTGGCCTTAGGCAAGCCACATGACTTACCTGACCTCTCTATCCTTAGAGTCCTCATTTATAAAGTGGAAATAATACTAAGATTTACCTTATGAGGTGGCTATGAGAATAAGTGTCTTAATATTTGTTGAATGCTTAGAACCATGCACGTAGCACAAAGTAAGCATCATTTAAGTGTTTGGTAAATATACATATACATGCCTAACGTGTGCACCTACACCTGGACACGCATGTACACGCATGTCCATGAAGGCACACATGCCCACACTCTCATGTGCTCCAGCAGGGCATGGACCTTGACTTGTTTTTCCCAGACGTGCTATGAGGTCAGATGTGTGCACTCTACCACAGCCAAAGGGCAAAGAGAGAAGAGCTGTAGTCCACCCTAAACCAAAAAAGTCCAGTGAGCGAAGTCCAGCAAGGGCACTGCCCACCAGCCGTGACCGTGAACCCCGGTCATTTGCACCAGCCCAGTTTTCTGCCTGGCCCAGGCTCTTCCATGCCAGCTGCTGCTCCCATCAGAGGACACCTGCCCCACCCAACCCACTACCAACAGGCCTGGCCTGGGCTCCTGGGACAGGCGGCCCAGACCCACCGGTCCTCAGCGATGCACGACACCCCTCCATGGAGACAGGGAGCCACCAGAGCAAACACTTGTGGGTGAGATGGCAGCAAGAGCCCAGATAAACATCGCCTGCCCTGCCTCCTTCCTCTAGGTGTCTAAGAGGCCTCACCTCTATTATCCCCCACTGGCTTCTCTCTCTAACCTCCAGCTTCCTCACAGGTCTGTGGAGAGCAGAGGAAACGCTCTAACTGGGCCCTTTCAAAGGCCCAGTCCAATGCACCTCATTTCTTGGGTTAAGTGCTACAGGTTCTTATTTTAAATGCCAGTACTCTAGGGAGGTTGAGATTTGTGGTGCCCAGGGCCAGCTGCATGGGCATGTGGCCTATGCAGTCACATGGGCTCTGCACTTTGTTTAATGCTCTGTTGTCACCATCTTGAAACTATTAACAATTTTTGAATGAGGAGCCCCCATGCATTCTTATTTTGCACGGGGTGGGCCCCATAAATTATGTTGCTGATCCTGATGGTCCTCCACATCCAGAAGTTTCCACAGGGAGCTTGAGGCCCAAGCTCTAACCCCCTCCTCTCTCCAGCTGGGCACCATTAGCTCAGTCACACTGCCTGTCAGGACCTCAGTTTCCCCATCTGTAAAATGGAGAGGGTAGAGTGGGTCCTCAGGGCCAGAATCCTGGATTTCACGGACCACTATAATTCCAGACAGAGGAGGGGAAAGGACACAGGATCACAACACTAAAAGAAACCCAACTACCATCTGTCCTCACTGACATTTCCTAAAGGAAAGAACAGTAACAATAAACAGCAAAAAGGAAATTAAGAATAAAGTACAGTCCTTTAAACTCAAAGAATTTAGCTTCATAAAAAGCTCCCTAACTTTTCATTTTTCTAATTCCACTGGTGGTCACTATGCTTTGGGAGAAGCAGTGGGCCACATGGGTATTTCAGCTCTTCCAACATTTTAAAAATCACACCCTCCTTTGGGTTTCACTGGTCCGGGGTGTGTCCACCACTTATGGGCGCTGGCTTTCCCTGCCCCTCTCTCTCGGTGTCCCTCTCACTCCAAGCGCACGTTCCTGAACACCCCTGAGGACTCGCCGCTATGAAACACCAACACAGTGCTCGACAGCAGCCTCACGAAGCAGGCACGCAGTGGCCCCAATTTACTAACGCACACTGTAAAATCCCCTTCCCAACGGAAGGCCATAAATCGCCTGCCACTGGAAACGTTCTCTTCTTAAAGAGAGGCAAAGGGATCCTGGGCTGAGTCCCAGACTTATCAATTTCAAAAGAGCGCACTTCGATCCACTGCTGCTGCGTTAACTAAGTGATCGGGGAGGCGCAGCCCCTCGCTGATACTGTGGCTGTCACAAGACATCCCACCCCACCAGCAGCTTCCTCTCTTCACGCGCCTCTCAGCCGAGACCTGGGGCCATGGGGGACTCACAGAGACTGCCTCCTGGAGGCCAGGGTTCTCCGGGGCCAGGACCTGAGGACCTTAGTCCAGACCCCCAGGAGCCTGAGCATTCTAGAGGATTAGAACTGGCAGGCGGCTTCGAGGCGATGCTGGTGGTGGAGGGAGTACCTACCACATGCCAGGCCCTCGACTGTGCACTTTTACATACATCGTCCCATTTCGTCTTCCTAATTACATCACGTTCAGACGAGACAATCAAAGCTCAGAGAGGTTCAGTAGATTCCCCAAGGCCTCAGAGCACACAGGGCAGTGCCAGTTTCAACCTGGGCCAGCCTCACACCACAACTTCGGCTCTTCTATGCTGTTGCATGAGTTTATATATTCTGGGTTCCTTCTTGACAGCAGGAGGAAATCTCTGAAGGCAGGCTTGAAAGGAAGAGGAAGCTCTGCCAATTTGGCTCAGAGGTGCCAAGCTGGGCAGGGGCCGCCCCTGACACTCCCTCAGTCAGCTGGAAGTCTCCCTTCCTCCTCCTCAGCTGCCCTGGGACTGAAGCACACCTGCAACCTGCCCGGCCACACCTGGGGAAGCGGCTGCTTCCGCATGCAGCCTGTGCCCGGCTTCCAGCAACTACCGCCCTCCACTCTCTACTGCCTCCTCCTTCCTGCCTGGGGGACCCCACCTCCTCCCACTCCCCCAACCCACCACCAAAAGCAGCGCACGCTG
Source organism: Diceros bicornis minor (assembly GCF_020826845.1). Lineage (NCBI taxonomy): Eukaryota > Metazoa > Chordata > Mammalia > Perissodactyla > Rhinocerotidae > Diceros > Diceros bicornis. The sequence continues at coordinate 6,007,571 of NC_080767.1, read as the reverse complement.
CATCCTTACATTAGAGAGGATGAGCGCCAGCGCTGCTCTAAAGATGTTCATAGCAGCCAGGAGGCAGTGGAGAGGCCCTGGGGTCCCCTCCCCACACCCCGAAACCTGTGCACTGGAAGCATCACTCAGCACAGGAGCACTGGGTGAACCTCAATGTTGGCCCCTGCTGCATTAACAAGAGTTCATACTTGGACAGTGCCCAGTATGCAGCAAGTTACTGTTATTTTCAAAGATGACTGTAAAGCAAGTCTCATTTTCCTCCATGTAAAGTGGGAAATAATTTTATGGTAGAGTTGGTTCATTTTTCATCTTGTTAGGGTAAGCCCAGCTGGATTCAAAAAATCCAAGTGTCCACACATACAGTGAGGACCGGCGGAACTGTAGAGGAAGAGGCCCCGGCGCCGGGCCGCCAGCTTGAAATTCCTCCGGGCCTCGCAGCCCAGAGGTGGTGGTGATGGTGCCTGAGGTGGGGTGGGGGTCCAGGAATAACTCAAAGCAGTGCTGCCCTAAGATAAAAGTGAGCACCTTGTCACCTTTATGGGTGCCCCATCATGCCCATTTCTTGGTAATAACACTGGTGATTTCAGCTACCTGAGAGGGGGTGAGGTCCTTTCACTCCACAGAACTCAAGAGAATACACTCCCTGGAGACATTTAAACCAACACCCCAGCTGACCGGCCAATTCAAGGGCTTGAATTGAGTCCACCTGAGCAGTCTGGCTACACTCCCTTTCCCCCCACATTTCTGTCATGCCTACCCTCCGACCTGTGGGCAGCAAGTCTAAACAGATGGCCCCCAGCGCCCCATCCATCCTGGGTCCTCCAACTGGAGCTGTGGCGGCCCCAGCATCCCAGGCTTATGGACTGGCCTGGGCGGGCTGTACAGTTCCTGCTGCCTTCCGCACAGCCCCAGCCAGTCGAGTCTGCTCAGTGAATAAGGCAGGGAGGGCCCTCAAAGGCTGCCCACAGTCTTTTCTATCCAAGACACATCTGCTGTAAAATATCCTTCCCAGAACCACCTCCTGGATTTAAGAAGGGGAGAGGTGGCTTGGGTTTTAAACAGAAAATTGGGTTCCCATTCATGAACTCCCCACACCAAGGACACCTAACAGGTAAAACAGGTTCTGCCATTGATTAATGAGCTGGGGTAATGATGGGCTCACCTTGTGCCACTAAATATATCCACCTCGTTCCAGGCCCAGCAGTGTCATAAACCCGGGGTCCACAATGCTCTCTCATGACCACACTTCCCATCTGCCAGGTGAGAGGGCTGAGTGCATGCCTCTCACCCCGGGGGCAGGCCAGGCAGGCAGAGAGCCCTTTGGCAAGTCCACTGACACTCCACGGAGCCAACTGCAGGGGGGCAGGAAAGAGAAATAATGTCATAACTTGCCATGGGTGCACAAGAACCCAGGGGGCGGGGCTGCCTGGGACCTTTCTACAAGCGATGCTCTGCTCACATGGTCTAACATAGCTTCCCAGAGCCAACCTGTCCACTGGCTGTGGTGACAGTGGTGTGACCACCTGATGACTTCCACCACTAGGGAGGACACCGGCTTCCTCCGGTCTCCACAAATCAGAGGGCTGCTGCATGATCATGGTCAGCTCTGGGCCCTGCACTTTAATTAAGAGCTGCCACCAGGATGATCAAGAGCCTGGACTCCATGTCTCAAGAGCATAATTGCAGAGGCCAAGGAGTATGCATGTTCTAGAGAAGATTCAGGGGTATGTGTACACGGTGCAGGAAAGGTGGTTAATTCCTTGAACAGGATGCAGACATGATCCGTGGGGTCGGAGAGGACAGAACGAGGACCGATCAGTAGAGGTTATGGAAAAGATTTCAACTCAATCTCAGGAAAAACGTTTGACCAGACAGAGCTATTCAAAATAGAATAGGGTATTTTAGGAGGTAGGGGGCTCCTCGCCACAGGGACCTCCAGGCAGTGGGTGGATGAGCACTCGGCCAGCAGAAGGACCTAGACTAAGATCCTTTGCCACTGGAAACTCCATGCCCTCCCGGGATTTTTATGGTATCCCAAAGCATGAGACTGGGGCGGGGCGGAGCGTTGAAGGGTTTGGTCCGTCTTTCTCTCTTAATTCCACAAGAAGCCCCCAAGCCTTCCAGGCTTCAGCGCCCAAAGCGTACTGCTCTGCAGTACAATGGGGGCAGCAGCATCCAGGTGGAGGTGTCACATGGGAGGCGGGCATGAGCTCTGCATCTCCAGGGGGGACCCAGGCACTCAGTGCGAGAAGGGTCTCAGCCTAAGCTAAGATCGGCCCTCTTCCCCCAAGAGCCTCTGATAGGTTGGGTGCTATGGAAGAAGCACAGAATCAGCCCCAAACCACTTCTGTCCCAGAATTCAGCAATGCCCATGGTGGGCTAGGTCCTGGGGACAGACGGACAAATCGCTCAGCGTCTGCCCTCAAGGCCGGGAGAGTCTAGCGAGAGAGGTCAGCAAATTTCTTCTGTAAAGAGCCAAGTAATAAATATTTTGGTTCGCAGGCCACACAGTCTCTGTGGCAACCAGTCAACTCAACTGCCCCTGTAATGCAAAAGCAGCCATATACACAACTAAATGAATGGGCATGGCTGTGTGCCAATAAAAATGTATTTATAAAAACAGGCAGCCGCTGGATTTGACCCAAGGGCCACTGTCTGCCCACTTCTAGTCTAATCCACTGGTTCTCAACAGGCTACATATTAGAATCACTTAGGGAGCCTTCAGGAAACAACAATGCCTGAGCTCTGCCCTAAATTCCAATGTAAGTGGTCCGGGGTGGGGCCTGGGATCAGCGTTTCCTGAAAGCTCCCCTAGGTGATTGGACCACGCAGCCGGGACTGAGAATCACTGTCTCCAGCAGAAAAGAGGCGCGTGTAATCCCTCCATTATCTCACAATAATCCGCAGGATTTCACAAGCCCAGCCCAGGGGAAGTGACTCGCTCAAAGTCACACAGTGAGTCAAGAGGGAAGGAACCCCAGCCTACGAGCCCTCCCCTGGGCCCCGCAGACACAGACGGGCCACAGTCCCACCCAAAGCGTGGGATGCAGGGTGTTCTACCTCACGCCCCGGTTCCAGGAAGATGAGGGCCCCAGAGAAACAAATACCAGCCCCTTCACCCAGCCCTCTCTAATGCACAGACCTGGCCTCTCCCCAGACCAAGCCTCAACGACCTCAAACTCACACGGGAATAGAATCCCCAAACATCTCCATTTCTTTTGAGAAGCAGCATTTTAACCAAATTTTAAAGTTTATTAGCATCTGGGAGGAACAAAAGAGGACTGTAAAAACTGTATTTCCTCAGTCCTAACAAGCGAGGCCACAGGAAACTCTTACCAATGCCACCACTAAGGACCTGCCAAAACGTGCTGCCTGCCCGGAGCACTGCCCACGCAGGACTTGGCCACCAGGAACCCCCGAGCCCGGGGATGTTGCAAGAGCTTGGCTGAGGCTGGGCAGTCCCTGGCAGTGATGATCTCAACATCTACAGAGCAAACGTGCTCCGGCAGACCGAGCAAACCCAGGCACCCGCGGCCTTGCAGGAGCTCTGTGGGTGGCCAGAGAGCCTCTGAGCCTCAGACCCTGCTCCTCTCCACTGAGCCACGGGGACAGTCAGGAGCGGGAGAGAATAAGGATGGGACCAGCACAAAAATAATACAATGAACACTGAGAGCAGCCACCAGGGGCTACGCTCAGTTCTTTTATGCTCCCTATAACCCTAGGGAGTAGATTCTTATATTGTCCCCATTCTACGGATGAAAAAACTGAGGCACGAGGTGGCTGGGGGACTTGCCCAAGGTCAGCAGAGCAGTGAGTCAGAGCAGGATTCAAATTTGGCTGCTCTGTCCCAGATTCTGCTCTCAGTGTTATGCCTCGAGGAATTTAGAGTGACTCTACTCATACAAAGCCTCCCTGCAGAGGTGGTGAAACAGACTCCGAGAGTAAGGGGCCCGTGTGGGGCCACACATGGGGGCTGGGGCAATTCCACGGACCACCGCTCGGAAGAAGAACCACCCCTCCCTTTTCAAGGAGAGGGTCCAGCCTGCTCCTGTGACACATAACAACGGGCCCACACAAGGTACTGAGGGCCTGCTGAGTTGGAGAGAGCCAGCTTACAGGGCTCTCTTCCCAGGCCTGAAGGAAGGAGTGCCTGCTGGGAGACCCCATGTCACTCAGGAACTTCCTGTCACACCCCTGTGGTCAAGAGGGCTGTATGATTGTTAACGTCAACCCCTTACTGCTCCCCTACTCTTGTGCAGGCGTCACCAGCCCCTGGTTTGGTCTTTGCCCACGTTGTGCCCTCCAAGGGTGCTCCCTTCTGTAATCACTGCGTGGGCAAATTCCACCTAGTCTCTGAAGCACAGTGCTGAGAACACGAGCTCTGGAGTTAGATCTGAGTTCAAATCCTGGCTGTGTCACATTAAGAAGCTTGCTCACCCTCTCTGGGCCTCAGCTTCTTCATCTATAAAGTGAGGATAATAGCAGAGCCCACCTCAGCGCCTGGCTGCAGCAGGGGCTCAAGTGTATTACCATCACTGACTCAGCCCCCATGCCCTGTCCTCTGAGACCACCACCCCAGCTAGAAGTGAGCTCAGCCTCCCTCCTGAGCAGTAGTCCCGTCTGCACCTCCGCTCAGCCTCCCTGGACGGGCAAGGGGCGGGTCCCGTGCTGGGCCCTGGGACACGGGAGCAGAAGGAGACACTACTGCACAAGCTCCCAGGCCAGTCAGGGGGACAGACACAGGCTCACAAATAGCTGTGAGGGGCTAAGAAGGACATTTCACGCCCTGTCACACTCGAACAAGATTTAGAAAAACACCTGGCTCTCTTCCCACTGACTAAGGCAGTTGCACGAACTCCTGACCAGCTGTATATGAGTTTTTAAACATCAGGTCAAACCGCACTTGGAGAGCTCCGGAGGCTCCCAGAGCCCTCTCCCCCTCCCTTGATGACCAGTCTAGGTTTGGCGGTCCAGCTCCTGCCCTCCCCACTCTACGCCCCCATCCATGCGTGCCCCAGCCCGTGCAGTCCATGCACGCCAGAGCTCAGCACCAGACGAGGGTGGACACACAGGCACAAGGCCGGACGGGACCTCCAGACCTGAGAGAGCCAAAGGCAGGCCTTGTCCACGGTAACAGCAACGGATCCAGGAGCCCCAGGAACCAGCACTCTCTCCATGCACACTGTACCTCAGTTTACAAAACCCTTCCTCCGCAGCGTCACCTGCTCTTCCCAAACACCCAGGAAGTCCTCTTGCCATGATTAAGACCGAACTGGGGGATCCAAGGCCGGGCTACGTCTAATGCAAGGCCTGGCACACAGAGGTGCTCGGTAAGTGAAAAAGTAAACTTTACCACTGAGGAAACTGGCTCTGACAGGTGAAGAAACTCGTCTCAGTTCACAGAGCAAAGGAACACAGCAGGTCTGCCTGGGAACAAGGAGAAGCTGGGTGTGCAAGAGTGACAGTGAGCAGGGGCTGCCCACTAGGGCGATAGTGACTGGAAGGTGACAAGAAGAGTGGGAAAGGCAGATGCAGCCCCAGGGAGGGAGTGTCCGACCAAGAGAGAACAAACGCAGGCACGGGGAGCGAGCCAGAAAGGGGCCGGAGGAAGCGAGGAATTGGAAGTTTTTGAGACAGACTGTCAGCTGTGCAGAACATGTTTCTGACCTCCTGAAGCTTATCAGGCCAGGCTGGCAGCAGGGTGTGACGGCCCAAGACAATACAGCGCAGGAAAGGGTTTGCCACAGACCATTTTCTTCCCTTGAAAAATGTGGATAATTTGTTGTTAGAATGAAGAAAAGCATTCTTAAGATAAAGTGCTCTGTCAGATGCTGCTGTCAGACCTTGACACCTCCAATATCATCCCCAAACCAGGCAACTGGTGTCTTAAAAAAACAAAAGTCAAAACTCTATTCTGATTTGTCACTGCATTTAAATCAGAAGAAAACTGACAAAATGGACTCTTCTACAAAAAAGCGCACCTTGAATGATAAGCTCAAGAGAAAGCCAAACACAAGACTTCATCACAGTATGAGAATTACTCTGTCATCAGCCTGTCTGTGCTGCTGCAGATTCAACGTTGCAAGATCCCAAGAAAGGGGGTCGTGGCCCCGCGGCCATGGACTCCAGCCTATTTTGTGGCAAAGGAGTGTGTGAATGAATGGATTCCATGATTCTGGGCTCAAACACTCTGATTTTATGACCCTCTGCCCCTCCCCACCCATGTCCTTCCCCATCTACAGAGCAGAGGTCACAAAGCCACAAGGTTCCCTTGTAATGCTACTTCCTGTAGATGCCAGTCTGGCTTTCTGAACCACCTCTTTAACTTGACTGCACAACCCACAGTCGTCCAGAAACAGCTGATGTAAGAAACACCTCAGGGAAGCTCAGCTAGCTTGTAAGTCCAAGATGCCTTGGTGAGGGCCGTGCCCAGGGACCTGGTTCTGACAGGCCAGGCCGCCTCCAGGGTAGGTCACCGCTGAGGGGAGGGGGAGAGGAGGAATTCCGCCAGGCAGCTCTTGACAGAGGCGTCTGACAGCCTGGGCCCTGCTCTTGACAAACCCCTGGGCCACAGCTTCATTCTGAGCCAGAATCGGTGACTCGGGTTCTGAGCCACATTCTAGAGCTGCACCACAGATGGGAGTGTTGATAACGGCCTGATTCTTGCAGTGATTGTTCACAGAGGACAAGACTTGTTATCTGTCCCCAGAAATTCGCCACCACCCCCACAGTTCTCTCCCCAGAAGCTCGGTTTCCTCCGAGAAATGCAAACAGTGGCTGAACTTCCAGGCTCAGAGAGGCAGAGAGCCAGGAAAGGCCGGTGTGGTCCCATCTGGGCCACCGGCTGGCAGCACGTCTGACCTCAGGCAGGTCTCAGCTGCCTCACGGGGAAAACAGAGCCGATGGTCACAGATGGTCACCTGCGGGCTGTCACCTGAGGGCTGTCGGGAGGAAATGAGACCACGTGTGTGAAGCCACACAAAGGTCAGTGAGGCCTCCTCAGACACGCATTAGCACCTGCGCAGTGTGAGGTGGAGGAGGGGTGCAGAGAGGAGACAGGACCCCCCCAGGCTCCGGCCACTCTGCTGGAGATGAGACACGGTCTCCTGAAAAGCTGTCGTGGCCATTGTGCCTCGCACCAACGAGCCGAGCAGGCAGCTGGTGCTGGGGTGGTGGGACGGCTCCCCGGATGAGGGGGTGCCCTGGGCTCAGGCCCGAGTGACTGCACTGAGGCGGGAGGAGCAGCAGTAAGACACCTGGAGGTGTGGACGTGAGGGGGGGCAGCACAGAGACCAGGCCACAGCGCTGGAGGGGTTGTGTGGTGTTTCTTATTGTTTAAGAAATGGAGTCTGGGCGTGGATTTTGAGGGCTCTGCTTTGGGGCTTTACTGAAAACCAAGAACGTGTCAATGTTTTGAGGGAGGCGTAATGTGTGTTCAGCAAGATGAGGGGTGATGGACTGTGCGGGGTAGGGGGGCATGGGAATGTGGCCATCCCAGGAAAGGGGACAGGACTGATTTATTAAACACTTGCCCCAGAGATGTTCAGAGGGAAGTTCACTTCCAGAGGACCTGGTACCTGGCGAGCACGGAGCAGATCAAGTCCTAGGACATTTCTCCTCACTCAAGCCCTCTCTCCTCCAGGCTAAAAAGCCACAGATTAGTTTCTTCCAGCCAGGACGAAGGGTCAAAGTGCAGTCACCACCAGGTCCTTTGTTCTTTTTCTCCACGATCAGAAATAGGCCCTTCATGCCTGACACCCAGAAAGCCCTTTTCACTAACCAGGAACGTTCACTCCACCTTTGCCCATAGAGGCTCTACTGGAGCTGCATGCCCCCAACCCTGCATGCATACGGGTCACTCCACCGCCCAGCAAGGAGCTGTGTGTGGCGTGGGGCACAGTCACAACACCGTGCAATTGCACATGGGGCCAGCTGGGGGCATGACCCGCAGGTGGGGGACAAGACAGACTGTGTCAGAGTTTGGCCGAGGGGCAAGATCTGAGCTGACCCTGCATTTGCTAGGCAGGATGTGGGGGCGGGAGCGAGGACGGGCACGCCAGCTTCAGGAACGGGCATGGGCAAAGGTGCAGAGGGGTAAAAACCCAGTGAGTTTGGGGAAGGACGTTCTCCGGCATCACAGGAAAAGGAGACCACCTCGTAGGGGCCTTGAATGCCAGGTAAGGCAACTCCATGTTATTCCTAAAGGCAGCAGGGAGCAGCTGCAGGTTCTGAGAAGCTGAGAGACCAGATCAGAGATGCACTTTTACAGAACGATGTGATGTCAGCCGTCCTCATAACGGGGTCGAGGGTGGGGCTGGTACTGAATGCACGAAGCACAGCAGAGGAGAACGAGTTCCGGCGGGAGCCCGCAGACTGCCGTGGCCAGCCCCAGCGGCTTTCCAACGGACTTTTTATAAATAGCGCTTTGGGCCTTGGTGGAAACAACCTCATTCTCTACCTATTTCCTTTTTCGTTCTTCAGTGTTCTCCTGAGTTTCTGAGTATGGATCTCACGAGGAAGTCGTTAGCAGATGCTGCGTCTGCTCTAATTATGGAGCATGCTAGGAGCACCACGGCAGATGAGGGGCTCGTGCCCACCGCCAGCCTCACAGAGGCACCAGGCGTCGGGCTGGAACAGGCCCTGGGTGGGACCGCCTGGGATCAAATGCCACGTCTATCCCGTGCTGGGCTGTTGTGTAAGTTACTTGAACTCCCGCGCTTTGGTCTCCTCATTGGGAATAACAACAGTCCCTACCAACAAGAGTCGTCACAAGAATGAAGCAAAGAAGAGCTCAGCCCAGCTCCTGGCACACAGCAGGAGCTTAATACGTGTTAGTGAAGCCAGACATCACCCACATCTTCAGCTGTCATTTAACTGCAGGCCTCACCTCCAAACTGTGCATATGCCCTTGAATTCCTGAGGGACTGTGCTGTGCAGGGACTGAGACACTGGGCTGGGAGCGAGGAGGCCCAGCCCTGCTCAGGGGCTCTCTGACTTTGGGGTAACTTCAAGCAATCACTTCTCCACCCCTAAAATGGTAACTGGAAATCCCCGCTCTCTCTGCCTCCAGGGGCAGCTGAAACAATACCAATGTGAGGGCCCAGAGTGAGCTGTCAAGTGCCCATGTGAGGGCTCCATGCTCCCCTACCTCCAACTTCAGCTGAGAGCGTAAGCAGTGCTCTGCCTCCGCGGGAGAGGCATTTCCATCTTGCCCATCTGTTGGCTGCCCTCAGAAATCACTGTGACAGGCTCTTCCCGGGCCAGCCTGAGGAAGCAGATGCCGCAGCCAGAACAGCAGGGGCTCATTTCCAGCCTGGCCAAGCATGGGCTTTCCTGGGGCGACCCTGCGCAGCCTTAATTTGACTTTTAAGTCAAATTCCTGTTAATTCCCACCATGGGCCAGGCCCTACGTTTTCCCTGGGTTCCCGCAGTGACACAGGCTCAACCAGGGGCCCCTTGGACCCATTACCACAGTACAGAACTGCCCGGCTAACTCTGTCCAGCCCCTTCTCGAAGCCACAGAAACAGTCCCTCTGCCAGATCACCCACGGCCCCACCCACTGTGAGCTCCACCCCACACCTTTCCCATCAGATCCCACCTGAACTTGCTGACTTCCAGGATTGATTTCCAGGATTTTGGCCAACCTGTGCCCTCTGCCTGGAGTACTTCTCACTTCCCCCAGACCCTTTTCAGGGCCAGGCTGAAACCTACTCCCACCTTTTCCAGGGAGCCTGCCAAATCCCCCTCCCAGAACCAATCTGATCAGACGCCCCTAACTCTGACCGCCTTGCTGTGCAGTGTTACACCTTGTGTCCGCTGCCCTGCCCTCCAGCCTCTCCCCACCCACTCCACAATGCCCTGTTCTGCATTCTCCACGGTGCGTGCCAGCGGGCTCCCCCAGGACACATGTAGGGAACTGAACCCCTAAAATACCCCCTAGGAACGAGGTAACTGCTCCGCACACCTAGATTCCAGGGATGGACACCTTAGCTGTGCATTTCCAATCTGAAAAGTGAGTCGCGTCCTCCCTGGAAAAGTGGTCTCTGGGGAGAGAGAAGGCAAAACCATTGAGCTGTGGGGCCAGCTGCCTCTGGACGAGAGAGGCCCAAGGTGACCGGCCAGGGAGTGTGGAGCTGGAGCAGGGGTGCTGGGGGAGAGAAGTCGAGGGTCGGTGGTTCCCCCTCCTCTGCCATGGGAACAATAACTGAGTCAGCAAGTCCTGAGAAGAGCCGGGCCGGCTGCCTGTAATCCTCCCAGAACGCGCTGGCGGCGGGGAACACTGAGGGGCAGGCCTGGTGTCAGGGCCACGGCCCCCAGGCTGGAGCCAGCAAGCTGGGGCAGCGACCCGGAGAGGCAGGCAAGCCCTGGCTCTGCTGGCAGCCCACTCCAACCCACCAGCACACATAAAGGACAGGGAGGAGGCTGGGGCCAGCTGGCTTCAAGGCCGGCCCTCCTCTCTCCGGCACAAGGAAGCGCTTTGTGCAGCCCAGACACCTCGTTATCTGGCATCTCAGCCTCACCGGAAATGGCAAATAATGGGGTGAGCGCGACACATGTTGTGCAGACGTCTCTCCCTGCACAAACCTGTCCCTGAGTCCCCTGCCTGTGGGGCAAAGGCTCAATGACTCCTTGGTAAGGCATCTGTGGCCCTTCAATCTGGCCCCAGCAAATCTTCCCAGAAAAACCTTTTAGTCTAATTCATTTATTCATTCAAAAGATATTTGTTGAGCGCCTACTATGCCCCAGGCACGAGGCTGAAGGATCCCTAAGTCCCACTGCACGAAGCCTGTGCAGATCACACACAAGTCCCTGGCTTAGAGCAGCGTGCACAGGAGGTGCTCCATACTTGGCAACTGTTACTAGTCTCATTCTCACCTGCCTGCTCACCTGTCAGTCTCACCACCACACCAGAAAGGCAGGCACCACAGCCACTCCGCCTCTTGGAGGCCCACCGGGAGCCTATAATTTAGAGTGTGTGGGCTGCTCCGAGGGCACCGGGGTTTCAGGTACTTCCCTGTGCTGGAGTTACTATAGGTTTGGGCACTCCAAGGGTTTCAGAGCAATTGGGCCCCCAGTCAACCTCTCTGAGGCCACTCATCTGACAACATTCCTGGGCCCACTTGGGTCAGGCCCTGCGTGAGGTGCTCTCACTGTGGCTCTCCAGGAGCCCTGCAGGGACAGAAACCATGACACGTGTGACCACTCCTGCCACAGAGGTGTGGACACGTGTACGTGGAGAGAGGAAGGGTGGGAGATCGGGAAGCCTTCTAAACGGCACGACAGCTGAGCCGGACTGGAAGGACGAAGACGACAAAGACAGCACATAAAGACACAGGGACATGTAGGTAAAATCCTAGCAGAACGCAAGAGGTTTCCACCCGGCTGGCCAGCAAATGTGGAACAAGAGGAGGCCTTTCAGAGAGGGAAGGGTCAGCTTGAACACTGTGCTGCAGGTCTAGACATGACAGAAGCCATGAGAAGTGTTTAAGCAATGACATGTCAAGAGTCACTTCTGAAAGACAGAAGATGAAGGACCCACCAGTGGAGTCCAGACTCAAGCAGTCCGGGATGTCAGGTACGGGGCTTTTCTTCTGACAGCATCTGAGAAAGCCATAACAGCAAGCAATCTGATGACATATCAATTTCCTCCACCCTTATAATAAACCAGACCATACAACAAGAGATCCTACACAGGACAGCACAGTTGTAGGAAAGAAGGGTGCATTTTTAAAAGACTCATACTTTTTGACATGAGAATGTGGGCAATTTCTGTGCGGCTAAGTATTAGTCACAGATCTTATAGCATGTTTAGGTCAGAGACAGCCTGTAAGAAACTAAGGAGGGGACTTCCACAAAATCAGGAGGTCAAAACAGGGATGTACAAAATGCAGAGAGAGTAAGTCAACATGGGCTGTGATCATGAAGAGATGTGCCTCATGTTTCAGATCAGAGGTCTGCAAAGTTTTATTTCGTAAATAAATTTTTATTGGAACACAGCCACACCTGTTCATTTATATACTGTCTATGGCCACTTTCGCACAGGGCGTATTTGAGTAGCTGCAACAGAAAATGTGTTGCCCCCAAAGCCTAACATACTAACCATCTGGCCCTTTACAGAAAATGCGCTGACCCTTGTGTTAGACACACAGGAACTTACACATGCAAAGAAGAACAAGAGGCCACCCTGGGAAGCAGTACACTTATTCCCAAAGCTCCTCTCTGAGTAGAGCCAGAGGAGGCCATATATCTCTTTGAACATCTTGGGGTGCTAAATCCTCCATCCTCTAGAGTGGATTTAATTTCTAGAAACTGCCCAAGGCTTTTCCAAACCAATTCAGGTGAAAAGGTGGGTGATCAAGCCAAGGAACGAAACATGCAAGCTTGCCAGGGGCAGGACGCGTGCCTTAAACACTGGATGGATTGAAACTGCAGTAAGAAATGTGGTTTCTTTATAAAGTTGCGCAACTTTATTTCTTGTGTCTCGTTAATTGGGGACAACAGTCATCTGATGTTTGGGCCTTGGCCTGATAATAAAAAAAACCTCAGTCGCTTCTGACTGCCTCTTACAAGACCAACCACATTCCACAGGAACCTGCGGCCTGGGGATTGCTGTTATGGGCTGGCTGTCCTAGGAAGTCTTTGCAAAAGACAGGGCCTGGTGACAGACAAGAACACCTGGCCATTTCACAAACGGAGACACTGGTCCATAGGGGGAATGGGACTTGTCTAGAGTCACCCAGCCATGGAACCTGAAGATTTAATTCATCCAGAGTGGCTACAGTGTTCCAGGTTCTGAGCCAGCAGCTGTGGGGGTAAATCAAAAGTGAGTACATGTTCTCAAGTTGCTGAGCCCCTGTACCCAATGAGACGGAAATGTCAACAGAAACATGGAGCTTTGATAGGCCTTGGCCATGTCCTTGACTCGAGTCTGTTTCCTTCTATGGAAAATGGACAATTTCCTCTTTGCAGAGTTCCTGGGAGGACTATAGAGAGCTGGTGGACCTAATGCACCCAGCAGAGTATAGCATACAATGGGTGCTCAACAAAAATCAGCTCATGATCTCAGGCATGAGGGCAAGATATTTCCTAGTTGCAACATTCCACCATGCTCACCCACAAGCACATACACACACACCCTTCCAGACAGGAAACTCTTCAGGACTGCAAGGCTTCACTGGGCACCTGTCATGTGCGGGGCCCGCGTCTGCCTGCCTCCTACGGGGAAGTTAACAGAGGGGAAAACTGCAATCTGCCTTTGAAGCAGCACCATTCCCAAGCCGAGGGAACGGTCCCCTCTCTCAGCTAACTCCTTCAGCAGAACCACAGTTGTAAACACAGCACAGACACAGGAACAGAGAACGGCAGCAGATGAAAAGCAGGCTGCTCTGGCTTTTGGAGGCAGCCAGGATAGGGGGCAAGGGAAAACCCCCACACCTTCCCGGGTCAGGGATAACGCCAGTAAATCCCTCCACGCTGGCCCTTCTCCTTTCATGGAATAGCCCAATGCGCCACTGGGAGTTCAGCCAGAGGGTGTGCATTGCAGCTTCCTGTGCCTGGCTACGCAGTTCCGATAACAGGTCCCTGCCCAAGCAAAGGCTGTGACCACGGACACAGACAGATGATGTCCTGATCAAGCACCAAGGGCCAGCCCTGGCACCGACAGGCAAGCCTGGGGAGCTTATGTAACAAAGGGCTTGTCACCACTTCCTGTGATCCTCATCGTCCACATTCCAACACAATGAGCTGCTCTCTCAGCCCTGGCTTTGAAGTTCAACAACTCATTCAGGCCGGGCAGGAGCTCGGCTGGCAGGCAGAAAGCCTGCACTGGCTCACTTTCTCAGTCCCCTTTGTGCTTGACAAATCACTAGTCTGTAAAAAATGTATCTTTGTGATTAAATAACGTTTGTTTTTAAAAACTGAAAAATAGCCAACCTTCCAGTGACAACCGCCATTCACCTCTGGGGCTACTTACTTTCGGCCTTTTTCCTACATATGTATGTGGGAATGCAGTAGGGGGCAGACACAAATATTCAATTTTTTATATCCTGCTTTAAACAAGTATTCCGTAGTGAGCCTTCCCCCTCCTGACTGTTCTGCAGTTGAGTACTCAGCTCAGCCTTGGTTGGCTGCATTCCTTTCCACGATATGCATGGGCCACACATTAGCCATTTCCCACGGCTGGATCTTTAGGTGATTTCCAGTTTTCCGTTTTCCCAAAAGCTGTAGGTTACTGGTAAGTCAATCACTGTGACTGTCTTCCCTCTGTCCTTAGGACAAATTCCAGGAGGGGGAACCAGTGGGTCACACAGGAGCGGGTTTTAAGCTTCTCCGTGTTGCTCCCTCACTGTTTCCTGTCCCTCTTTCTGACTCAGAACCAAGTCTATGACGTTTTTAGGGCAACTATGATTTATAATGTCCTTTCACAGTGGCCCTAATGGCTGACCTCATGACAGGGATGAACATCCTCATTTTAAAGACGGGAAAACAGGCTCAGAGAGGTCAGTGACTGTCCAAGATCACACATCCTCAGCCTGAACGCAGACTAAGCCTGAGCAGTGCTCCTTCAGTGCCCCACACTGCTTCCCTCATAGGCCCCTAGGCCAGTGTTAAGCAGGTACTGGGGGCGGGGGGGGGTATTTTAAAATCAAGTGCATGGCAATCTACCACACACAGCTTGCTACAAAGCCCCAAGACACATCCTGTAATTTGGGGTCCACCTATCAATGCTTTGACCACCCATCCGCAGACCAGTGCAGGGAAACGCCTCCGTCCTTCAGCAGAAGGGCTCAAGGGCTCTTTTATTCAGCAATGGGGAAGGTTCTCTTTCCCCACTAAAGAACTAAGGAGTAGAATATGCCCCTAATGGCTATAGGAATAAACTTAATAATGACAATCTGACTCACTTGTCTCTGATTTTTAGACTGTGAATGCAAGATGACCTTAGATGTCACATTCAAACAAGCCTTTGAAATTCAAATATACACTCTTCTAAGGAAGCTCAGCTTCTTTTTACAGGAGAAGCCCTGATTTCCCTTTCTGAATTTTTTAAGGAAAAGTTAAAGAAGACAAGAATGAATGGACTTCTTGTTTTGGTACCCATTACAGATCTAAAGTCCCCTTCCCACCCATAACTATAAGGTGGCCATCAGCAACATCCAAGATAAAATGACTCTCTGAATGACTGAAACTTAGGTTCAGAGTAAGCAATGTTTGAGCACAAACAGAACTACAAGCCACTGAACTTGAGGAATCCAATTTGAGCACTCTGAAGTGCTTGCTAGGTTGTAGAAAAATAGGTAAAACCAGAAGAAATCATCAAAAGCAAAGGGGTTATGATATTTTCTGGGATAACCATTCCCCGAAGGATCAGACGGGTATAAAAAAGGCATTTCTAATGCAGGGGGAGAGGAACTGAATAGCACCAAAAATAAATAAATAAATAAATTGAGAAAGCGTCCTTAACCCCATTCACTGACTCTAACTTCTTCCCTCCAAACTGTCTAATCGGCCTCCTTCTGTGAGCTGTCACTATCAGCAATTTCTGCTTCCTCTGGAGGCTTCATGTCTAATAATCTTTAAGGACTCCTCAAAACAAAGGGTTTGCCTGGATGGAGAAAAGTTCCTTGGCTTTTCAAAACCAGGCCCACTTCTGCCCTAGTCTGCAGGTGATAAAGAAACAAATGAAGGGTGCAGACGAGAATCAGGGCGGGGTGGGACAAGGGGAGGGAAGCAAGACCCCAGACACATGCCCGGGTTGGGTGTCTGCTCTTTGACAATGCTCAGGCCCAAGGCCTGTGTGCGGGATCCAGGCTTTGACAATGTTTTCAGCTGTCCTGTGGGTGACTAGGAAGTGATGACACGTATTCCTGCCATCTTGTCACTTTGCAGTCACACCACAGATGGCTTTCAGATGGATCCCGAGCCCCGAACAAGCTCAGCAAGCAGGGGCCGACTGACAGCTGAATGCCCCAAGCGTGTGCCCCAACCGTGTGGCAAGAGCCCCCTGAGCTGGACTATGGCACATTATTCCTGGATTGTTATTTATAACGTGTCTGTTCTGGCCTGGGAGAGGCCGGCCAAGGGGCCTCTGTGATTCAGCAGTGAATGCAGAAGGAATTGGCCAGGATCCTCAGGGGGCCCTTCAATTAAGCCCAGCCAACATCTTCATCAAGGCTAATGTTTCCTCACCTCTGGGGAGCTGAAGGCCCCTGAGCATTACTGCTTCTCAGAGCCTCTCCCCACGGAGGACGTCCTCTGAAGGTCAGCATCCCAGCATGGCCAGAGCCGCAGCATTCCTGTCTCCCTATTGCACTCCCTTCTTCTGGAGGCTCTGACTACGCCATCAGCAGCTTTGTGGTAGCTTCTTTCCAACTGCTATTGTCTGCCCGACACCCAAGAATGCCTCCAAGTCCAGGATGTGCCGCCATCAGACAGGCCTCACGGTCAGGTGACCAGTCTTGTGGCCCCCCCAGAACAAACACTGCCTGCTCCCCCACCTCCTCTGACCCGCACAGCTCCTCTCATAGATGGGTTGTTCGGTGGCTCTGCCCTTTCCTGCTCCGTATTCCTGCAGAAACAAGCAGCTGAGGTGCCGTCTGGTTCGTACAAGGCCTCCTCCCACCCAACTCTCCAACCAGGAAGACCACAGTGGAGGTACACCTCCATTTCAGACCCAGGCCCCAGGACCCCTGGCACACGATCCCTCTGAGTCTGACAGAATGTGGACAAATGCTCTGGTGGACTGCGTAACTTACAAACTCCCACAGAGGGCATCTCAGCTATTGATAAGAGTGATCCAGAAAAATCCATCCCCTTGACAAGTTGCTCGGTCAATTTCCCTCCATTGACCGATGTCATCTGAGAGCTGCCTGAGCAGTCAGTCGCAGTATTTCACCACTTAAGGATGCAGACTGGGGTCAGGCCCTTGCTGCCTCTGCCTACAGCATCTGACGTCCCCCTAAGTGGGGTCCCCACCTCCAGGCTCAGCTTAGGCCTCCCCTCCCCCACCCTCTCTAACACATCTCTTAAGCTGCAGACAGACAGGTTTTCCTAAAGCACGGATCTGACTGTCACTCCCTTGTTCCACCGTCTCTCATCACCCACAGAGTAAAGGCCAAACTCTGCAGCCTGGCCCTTCGGGCCTCCTGACACCTGGCCTCATTCCCATTGCAGCGTCTCTTCCTGCGTCTTCTCACAGCCTCTCCTTCAGTCACTCGGGACCATCCACAGGGACCCCTCTTGGGACGCCCTCCTTGCATCCACCAATCTCTAAATACCCGAATCCTCCCTATCCACGAAGGCCCAGTGCCCGTGCCACCTCCTCCATGAAGGCTTCCCCATGCTCCTTTGGCAGCATTATCTTGAGAATGCATATGAAGAGTGCCTGGCCCAACCCAGATGCTTCATCAACAGTAGAAAGCTATGGTTTTTAAATGGCTCTGGCCTCATGGCTTTGGGACCACCAGGTGAGACAGAACTGACCTCTGGCACTGTTCCCTACAGCTGTGTAGCACAGAGGTTACGGCAGACAGAAGCCAGACTGACCGCCTGGGCTCGAACCCCAAATTCAGCTCTGCCCCTTACTAGCTGTCACGTATGAGAAGGCACTAAAAACAGCAACAAATCTCTGTCTGCCTCAGTTGCCTGACCTGTAAAATGGGACTCTCAATAGACTTTACCTCCTAGGGACTGTTATGGGGTTCAGTGGGGATCCAGGTCGAGTTTTTACTTCTATTCTCCTGCTGCAGGGAATCAGGGGTCAATCACAAATGGACCGTCAAGATAGGGAAAGACCCACTTTTTGAGGACGACCTCACCAGGCCAGAAAGGGCAGCCCCACAGGCTTGACTGTGGCTATTGGAAGCCCAGGACAGACAGTGGCCAAAAGAATATAAAAACATTCATAAAGCTTTTCCTACACACCAGCACTGTGCTCAGCCATTTAAACGAAAGATTTTACTGAATCCCCACAATGACCCTAGCTACTGCCCCTGAACCTGAGCCCCAGAATGCCTCTTCATCTGTAAAATGGAGATTCTAACAGGACTACTCAAAGACCTGCCGTGAGGCTCATACGGGGAAAGTGTTACGTAGGTTCATGGCACAGAGTGCACAGTCAGGAAACACCGTCTATTATTATCCCACCCACATTAGGACAGATGGGGCATTCCAGGCCTGGAGAAGTTAATGGTTTGTCCCAAGTTACTAAGCTTCAAGCACCAAGGCCAGGATTTGAGTCCAGACATCTGACCTCAAAGCCAATGCTCATTTCACATCACCACAGTGAACACCATCAGGGTCCTGCCATGTTTGGATCCACAGCTCTGGGCACCAGTGTGCATGGCCTCGCTGACTACCCCCCATAAAGGGCAAAGACCAGGTCAGAGAATGCTTGGCCCCCGACACCATGCCACCCTCAGCTGGGCACTTCTGCTCCACTGGCTACCTGCTCAGGGCTGAGAGCCATTTACCTGCCTCTCTATCCTGGCATTGATCTCCTTCTGTCTTGCATTCGAGATATTCCTGGGCCTTTCCAATTCCCCTTCTGGCTCTGAGATAGAGCGCTGGGGCTTCCTCACCTGACTGTCTGCAGGACTGAGCCCAGCACTGGAACATGCTAAAAAATGTCTGCTGCAAGAATGACTGAACGGTGCATCCTGCTTTCCACAAACGTCACTGTGTGAAAGCTGGAACAGACACACCAGATAAGGCCACACAGGCAGGGCAGACCTTCCCAAACATACCTAGACAGCGGCCCCCTGGCCCTGGAGGAGAAGCTTACTCCACCAGAGGTGAGTCAAGGCTTTTCTGGCCTCATCCCACCCACAGCGGCAGGTCTGGCATCCAAAGATGAAGTGCTAATACCCAGGTACTTCCCTTAGGTGTCAGGAGTTGAATGTGTAATGAGCACATGGGTATCTGCAGAGGAAAGGTGTCATTTTATAAAGACAAGGTGAAATCATCATTATCATAATAGCTGATGAGACCTAAAGACAGTCAGGGTGAGATGGAGTCAAAATATTTAATTCTAAAAAGGCACCTGAAGAAATAGATCACAGAACAAGCAGCGAGGAGAGGGTGTCCAGACAGACTGGTTATTCAGAAAAATAAAATTAAAACCCTACCTCATACCCTGAAATCAAACTCCATACAGATTAAAATTTCAATGTTAAAAAAGAAAAAGCAACCATCAAAGTATTAGAAGAAAACTTAGGTAGATATTAGAGCAAGGAAGACTTTTCTAAGCAGCACACTCAAGAAATCATGAAGAACACTGAAACCAATTTGACAACAGAAAACAATTCAGAGTAAGCAACAATAATCACCAGACACAGAATCGAAAAGCAAATTACAAACTTGTCAAAAATACTCTGCAACCCAGACAGCAGCCAAGGGGCTGCCATCCTTAATCCACAAAGAGCCGTTACAAATCAATAAAAAGATAAACCCTGCAGTAGAAAGGATGGACAGAAGATATAAGCACACAATTTTAGAAAAGAAACACAATGGTCAATGCACATGCGCGCTAATAACCCAAGAAACTGCAAATTAAACTAAATTGCATTAGCGTAAAACAGGCATAAACTTGTAAAGTCTTTCTAGAATACATGTATCCAAATTTTTACCTTCTTACCCAGCAATTCTCCTTCTGGGAATCAATCCCAGAGAAATAATCACAGACTTATGCAAAGATTCCAGTTACCAAGATGTTCATTACAGCACTGTTAAATTAGTGAAAACTAAGGAGAGCCTAAATATACAAACACGAATCCTGGAACAGACGTTAAATGACTGTTGTTGAATGTTTAAGAGAACGCAGACACCTTTCTATCCTTCCACATCTTTCCATCTTTCTTTAAGCAAAAAGAAAATAGATACACACAATATTATTTAATTTTTCTGGAGGGAAAAATGTACATATATGCATTGGGAAAAAGAGTGAAATGTTAACGTGGTTTCTTTGAATTATAGAATTAGAGTTGGTTTCTATTTTAGTTTTGCTTATCTGCATTTTCTATACCAAACTATCTTAGTTTTGTTAAAAGGGGAAGAAAAGAGTAAATGCAGAGATAAACATATGAAATATATCGAAAAACCCCAGCTCGCAGTTCTCAGGAACTGCCTCAGAACACAGCCAACTCGCAACCACCCTGCGCGGCAGGGCAGGTAGGGCTGCGCCATTCCACGCATGCCACGCAGGCCCCAATCACATGGGTGGCTTTGGAATGCTCTGGAGGGATTACAGGGCTGTCTGGCTTTCTGGGAGTGCACATCCAACAGTGAAGCTTCACTATGAAGAACTTTCCGGTCATTTTCATTTTTAGAATTTAGCCATGGCCTGGAGAAACCAGAAAAGTTCCATTCCTCCTACTTCTGTTTGCCTCCTCCCCGGAGCCCACGTACTGGTGAGCCCTATATAAGGAAGAATTCTCCCAACAATCACAAGTGCTCAGCAATGAAGTGCTCTGCTTAGCAAAGCACGCAGGCTCCAGCCCTGACCCTGGAGACTTAACCAGGACACTCACCTTCACTCTCCCGTGGTGCCCACCTCAGGCATGCAACACAGCAGACGGCCTCTTCTGAATTAGAATTGGGGCAATTTTAGACCAGTGGCAGGTGAGGTCCCTCACATCCAACCCCCTGCCACCAACCCCTATTGCCTGCAGTTACACCGAGGCAATCCCCAGGCTCTGGCCACACCTGTGTGTCCACCGCAGCACTCCTATTCTGACCTCCATCACCGGGGACAGGATCCCTTCTGTCTGGGATGCCCCATCTACACCTTCTTCTGGACCCACTGCCCATATGGCCTCCACTTCCTGGTAGTTTTCCCCAGCCTCAGATAGTGGCCACCCCTGCCTTTCTCCAGGTTCTTAGGAACCTCATGGCCCTGGAGGGCAGAGCAGAACGTGTCTTGCTCTTAGCCCCAGGACTCAGTTGCTGGATCAACCCCATTGGCTAAACTGTGGCTGCTCCTCCGGGGTCCTCCCCATCTCAGCTAACAGCAACTCATCCTCCGGGTTGCTGAGGCCAAAACCTTGGAATCATCCTTGACTCTCCTCCCCGTCTCACATCTTACATTACATCTGTCAGGAAATCCTGCAGCTCTACCTTCACAACACGTCCCGAATCCGGTCTCTTCTCATCACCCACCACTACCGCCCCAGTTCAGTGGCTGCAGCTCCCCCGAGCTGGTCTCCCGACTTGTCCCCTCCAGTCTACTCTCCACAAGGCAGCCAGAGTGATCCTCTCAAAACCCAAGTCAGAGCACATCATTTCTCTGCTCAGCACCCTCCACTGACGTCCCCTCTCGCCCAGTCACAGTGAGAGACTCTGTCAGTGCCTCCAAGGGCCGACACACCCGGCCTCCCCGTCCCACCTCTCAGACCTCATCTGCCCGCCTGCTCCCCATCTGCTCCACTCAGTCACGCTGACCGTCCTGAGTGCCCAGCAGGCATGCTTTTGCCCTGTTCCCTCTGCCCAGAACGCCGTTCTCCGGAGAGCTGAGTGGACCATGCCATCACATCCTTCAGCAAAGCCCTCTCTGAGCACCAACCAGAAGCAGCCCCCACCCCAGACTCAGGCCCACCCACGCCCCTTTATCCTGCTTGTCTCTTCCCCACACTCTCTACCCGACACACTACATTTGAGTGACTCCTCTCCTGAGAGGGCCAGCTCAGGGAGCACGCTCGTCATCTGTTTGCTCACTGCTGTATCCCCAGCCCCTGAACAGAACAATGCCCGGCACGCCGCAGCCTCTCAACCACGTCTGTGCGACGGATGAATGGGGAGAAAAGACTTGGAACGAGCTGTCACGGCCCAGCACGGATGCGGGGCCAAGGCTGGAAGGGAAGGCCCGGCAGTGGGCCAGCGGTGTCCACCTCCCCAGACCCCACCCCCCATCAAGTCACTTCCCCTCCTTAGGCCTGGGAAGCCCCTTTCTGACCATTACTCTTAAGTGCTGCTTGGAAAACCCAGGGCCTGAGTCATTCCCCAAGGCCCTGACTAATTCTGTCTCCATCCCCTGGACCCACCTCCAAGATCCTTCCTCTACAGCATAATGGGAAATCCAGAGCCTCCCCTTGGAGAAAATGGAAAGGACCTGAATGATTTAGAGGAAAATTCAATTCTTCCTGGCTCAGCAGTTGAGAAAGCGCAAACCCTCAGGAAGCTAGTGCCTCTGAAAGTGAAACATTAATAGAAATATTACTGGAAAATACCAAACAGGAAGAGAAGGAAAATTCCATTGTGGAAGCAAAGTCCTCTGCCATTGCTCCTTAATGGTCTCAGTAAAGTGTTTCAGAATCAAAACATGGAAAGAACCGGAAATCAATCAGGCTGTCACCCTTCCTGTGGACCAGAGGTTTGGCCAAGCCACCTCCACACCACCCCGGCCCAAAGGGCACTGGGCTCAGAACACAAGGTCAACAGCCTGGCCACTGGGTTGGCCAGTACCTGCTGGAGTGCTCACTCTGCTTCAGTGGCCCGGGGTTCGCAGGTTCAGATCCCGGGCATGGACACAGGCACTGCTTGTCAGGCCATGCTGTGGCGGTGTCCCACATATAAAGTAGAGGAAGATGGGCACGGATGTTAGCCCAGGGCCAATTTTCCTCAGCAAAAAGAGGAGGATTGGCAACAGATGTTAGTCCAGGGCCAATTTTCCTCAGCAAAAAGAGGAGGATTGGCAACAGATGTTAGCTCAGGGACAATCTTCCTCACCAAAAATAAATAAATAAATAGATAAATAAATAAATAGATAGATAAATAAATAAATAAAATAAAGACTCTGGATCTGGCTTCAAATCTCATCTCTGCCACTTACTGGCAGTGTGACCTTAGACAAGTTACTTAACTTCCCCATGCCTTTAGTTTTCTCATATGTAAAATGGGAATGACAGTAGCACCTATCTTAAAGGACTTGAGTTAGGGGTAAAAAGAATTAACACATATAAAGCACAGAGAACACTGCCTGGCTCGAGTATGTGCAATGGATGTACTGGCTAATATTACTATTGCGGAAAGCTCCCTCAATTCAAGTGACTGCTCTTTCTTTACGCAAATGCCTCCTCCTCCAAGAAGCCTTCCCTGCTTCCCTCAATTGAAATGAACGTCCTCCTCACCCTGCTTCTCCTTTGGCTCCATGGAATCAAGGCTCCGTCCAGAACAGTCTCTGTGCCAGGACGGCTCTCAGCTCTCCCACACCACTTTGTTTATAGATAAATTCTACCATGCAGATCTGTGTTCCAATCTTGGTTCCTGTGTCCTCACCAGAAGATAAGCCCTTCACGGGCAGGCACTAGTCACCCCCTGGCTCATCCCCGTATCCACACGGTTCCTGACAGTGGTCTGCATACGGCAATTCCCCAGCCAACAGAGGCCACACAGAAGTTACAAAGTGAGGGTGGCAGAGACCACTGCAGCCTCTGTCTCCACCCTGCAGGAAACTCACCCTTACTACCACCTGACCTCAGAGAGCTGGCAGGGGTGCTGCCACCAGCCAGCCAGCAGCCCAGCTCTCTGCTTCAAAGCCACAAATTCCCATGCATTTTCTAGGACCAAGCCTGACTACTCCTTGCCCACAAGCTACTACCCCTTGGCTCTCCCAGCACAAGATGTGACAGTCAGCTCCAAGCTCAACTGCCCAGCCGAGCACTTGACCAGGGCAAGTTCAGCTTTGCTACACGACCAGAGGAAGCCACGCCTGCTTCACATTTGCCTTTTAACACCTATTTTATGCGTCAGAAACGCTTGGGGGTGGGGAGAGGATGGGGTCAAGTCCGAGGAAATTAGTCACGTTCTGAGATTGTCAGATGAGAGGGTGGTCACCTGATCTCCTTTAAGGAAACCTAGGTTCCTTGCTGATAAGGGCCAAGGTGCCACTAGTTTTTCTTCTCTTGGAGCACACACAGCCTCAACAACCCTTGGAGGGAGGGAACGCCTGGTGTGAGAATGAGAAGACATGACAGTTACAAGACACACGTTCTGTGCAGCTGTCCCTTGGGAAGCGCCAACTCTGTGCAAAGAATTTCTCTATAAAATAACTCAAGTGCTGCATTAACATCTCATTTACGGAACTCAGAGGCAGATGGGGGAGGAGAGAGAAAGGCCAGCTCTGGGGCCTCTCCTGGGGACCCCCAAGCCCAGACAGAAAGGGATGGGAATTAGGGCAGAGGGGTGTAAGAGAAACATTAAGTGAAGGGAGGAGGAGACACATAATGCACATTTCAGTAAATATCAGAGCCTTACTATCTCCATTTAAATCACGGAAAACAGTGGGACAAATTGATAAAAAGCATGTAGACTCCGACCTCAGACTGCATGGGTATGATCCTGGTTCTGTCACTTGGTAGCTGTGTGTGACACTGGGCAGGTCATTAACCTCTAAGCCTCAGTTTCTTTATCCGTAAAACGGGGATAATCCTACCTGTGGCAGAGGGATATGACTGAAGGCCCTGATTAATGGCCTGCCTTACCCTGCCCTCTGCCAGGGGACTCTGCAGCTCCTCTTCTCTCCTCAAATCTGGGTTGGCCTTATGACTTGCTTTGGTGAACAGAATGCAGTGAGAAGGGACAGTGTGCCAGTTTCCAACCTCAAGAAACCTTACGGGCTTCTGTTCTTTCTCGGAACCCTGCCACCACCACAGGAACAAGGCTGGCCTGCTGGAGGATGAGAGACCACATGGAACAGAGTCAACTCGTCGCAGCCAAGGCGATCCTAAACCAGCCGACCCCCAAACATGTGAGAGAGCCCAGCGAGGATCAGCAGGGCTGCAAACCCACCCCACACTGACCGCAGAGGCTTGAATGGGCCCAGCTGAGACCAGAAAAACCACTCAGTTGACATTTGGACTCATGAACAATAATAAAGGCTGATCTTTTAAATCAGGGGTTGGAAACTACAACCCACAGGCTGGCGGCCTTTATAAATAAAGTTTTATTGGAACACTGCTACGCCCTTAATTTATATATTGTCTATAGCTGCTTTCGAGCTACAACGGCAGAGTTGAATAGTTGTGATGGAGACCGTCTAGCCTGCAAGCCTGAAAATAGCTACTGTCTGGCTCTTTAAGAAAAGTTTGCTAACTCCCTGGTTTAAAACCACTGAGTTTGGGTGATTTGTTATCAGTTAGCAATAGCTAACTGACACCATACCAAAACCTCTTCTAAGGTGACTGTGAGGACTAAACGACGCATTAAGGGATTAGCATGAAGCCTGGAGAACATATTTCTCTTCTGGGGAATCAATGGGAACACTGGATTTGCTATGCGGCATTTCTCTCACATCACTTTCAAGGGCTGGGACTTCAAAGGAGAAAGTGTCCCAAGCCAAACCACAGTTTGGCTCTTACCTTTTCAATCAATTACTTTCCAAGAACTGGAGAATGTGGCTGTTGAGAACTCATGTGTGACCGTGGCTTCAATCAAGCCACACATCAAGGATTCCACGTGAAAAGGACCAAAAGACAAGTCATAACCCCCCAGCAAGGCACACGAGACACTCCCTTCCCTTTGTGGCTCCGGCCTCCCACCACCCTCTCCCATGCCTCCAGGCCTTGGCACAGCTGTTCTACCCCTTCTGCATGGAGAGCCATCCTCCTCACTGCCCTGCCTGGGGAATTCCCACTCATCCTTCCAGAGTGTGCTCAAATGTTGCCTCCTCCTGAGAGCCCTCTTGGACTTCCCCAACAAAGCTGAAGCTGTGCCAGCCCTTTGCATACACTTCTGGCATTCCTCAGGTTGCAAAATGGTCTCTTTAGCTATATCTGTCCCCTCAACCAGACCCTGAGAAGCTGGTATTCAACTGCAACTGAGAAGCTCCCTTCTTGGAAAGTTGGCCACCACTTATTCTCTCTGAATTCCCCGTGCCTAGCAGGACACTCAAAAAAAAAGGTTAGACATGATATTATTTATTCCTTAGGAAACATGTTATTTAACTCAACTCTGTGGATGCTGACAAAATATAAAGTGTTGGTTCACATTAGCAAGTATTTAAAACTCGGGAAACTGATGTCATGATGCATCCTGACTTTCTGAGTTGTGGTGGAAACACCACTTGCTTAATTATGATAACAGAAACAGACGTCAGCAGAAGACATAACTGGACGAGACCTGTTTGCTACACAAAAGGAGACCTACCAAGTAACTGGCCTCTTTTGGCATCATTATTCTTTTATAAAAACAACCTGAAGGAATAATATTTCTACTTACTAAAGTTTTTTCTTCCCGGGAGCTCAGGCCCACACTGTCTCTCACCTGGACTGGACTGCAATTGTCCCCTAACTCTGGCACCATCGCCCCCAGATACGGCAGCTGTTTATAGCCTAGAAAGCTCAACGATGGCTCTGAGTCCACCCCCTCCCTGGCTCAACAGTCTTCAAGGACTCCCCTGTGGGGTTCAAACCAGGCCCCCACCTATCTCATAGTGCCATCTCTCATGCCCCAAGTGAGGACTCCCGCAAGAAAGCAAGCTCTGGTTTCCAAGAACACACTCCACATTGAGGTTTTATATACACACACATGCACGCAGATACCTACTCACACATGCACGCAGATAGTTACACACACACGTGCACACACACAGCACCGACACATAAGTGCTCCCGCAGGCTGCAGTCACCCCTCCTCTGCACTGAAATTCCACTTCAGTCTCTACATCCAGCTCAATGCCGCCTCCCAAGTGAAAACCTCACTCAATTCCCCAAGACAAAAACGCTGGGAAACACAGAATGAAAAGACAATGTGTCGATCTCCTCCAGAGGCTTAGGCCACAGATGACTGACAAGTCTTCTGCAGCCTTTATTTCCTCCTCTCCTAGCCTACCCCCGTAGGAGGGAGAGATCACTGAGCACAAAGTAAGTGCTGGGTAAGAGTCGTCTAAATTGAAACATGGTCCCTCTTCCACATAATTCTAAAAGGGAAAATGCCCAAGACTAAATGCTGGTGGTGGGTGGGGAACACGACCAGGTGTGTGTGCCCCAGGACTCACCTGGAGAATAGGAGGATGCCTAAGTGTGTGACAGAGGGAGGCAGAGCGACTGAAGGAGGCAGGAGAAGGGCCCCCAAAGATAAACCACTGTGGGAGGGCACTGGAGGCACTAAAAGAAGGATCTGTGGACCAACGGCTTATACTCCAGGCCACAGTCACTCCCACCTCAGGCCTGATGTCAACAACGAGCACAGGGCGCCGCACACAGGGGCATTCAACAGCCCCACGGCTCCTGCCCCATCCCCTAACAACGGACAAAAGGAAGCCGGGCCTCAGATGAAGTGGGATGCTAGGAGCGGGTTTTCCTGGATCCACGGGCGAGGGGCAGATGGAAGGCTCTGGGGTGTTCGGGCTAAATCTACAGTCTGCCTGGCCTTCCAAAAGCTGTCTGGCCGTAACTGATGTGAAAACCAGGCTGCCTCCTGGCTGCCTGACCAGGAATGCGGTGGCTGTTGGCCGAGGATTAGGAGGCAGCCCCACACAGAGGGCAGCGATGAGGGCGTCAGAGTCTCTGTATCCCAAAGCAGCTCCGACCAGCAGACCCAGAGGGAGGGTGAAGGAGAAGCCACTGGGGCATTAGTAGTTCTCAGAGTGTGGTCCCAGGATCAGCAGCAAACAACCCCTGGGAAACTGTTAGAAATGCACGTTCTCGGGCTGGCCCCGGGGCTTAGCGGTTAAGTGCGCGTGCTCGGCTACTGGCAGCCCAGGTTGGGATCCCATGTGCACACCGACGCACCGCTTCTCCGGCCATGCTGAGGCCGCGTCCCACATACAGCAACTAGAAGGATGTGCAACTATGACATACAACTATCTACTGGGGCTTTGGGGGAAAAAAAGGAGGAGGATTGGCAATAGATGTTGGCTCAGAGCCGGTCTTCCTCAGCAAAAAGAGCAGGATTAGCATGGATATTAGCTCAGGGCTGATCTTCCTCACAAAAAAAAAAGAAAGAAATGCACGTTCTCAGGCTCCATACCAGGCTTGGTGGATCAGGCCCTGAGGGGGACGGGTCTCGGCAATCTGTGTTCTAACCTGTACTGTGCAGGTGACCCTGTCTGGCTGCCTCCCCTCCTCCCGATTAGAAAGAACATCTGGTAGCCGCAACGACTTCTCAAAGGATCAAAGGGCTCAAAGTCACAACCTAGTAGGTGACATGCAGCCCAGAGATCTTTTCAAAAAAACGATATCAGCTCACATCACTTAGCAGCTAAATCCCTTCCCCGACCCTCACCATGCTTTGCCTACAAGGTCACCCCTGACCCGGGCCCTGCTGCCCCTCTGGGGTCCTGGGTCTAACCTCTCAAGTCCAGCCACAGCGACGACTTCAAGCCCTAGAGCACCAGCCTCCTCTGCAGCCAACCATGACCCCCTTCCCTTGAAAACGGCCCTCCCTGACCACACCCCTTCAGCCCCCCTGTAACACAGGCCCCATCACAGCACTCACCCAGAGGGCACAGAGAAGGCCTATAAGAAATACTGATGGTGGAAGGAAGCCAAGTCTTAAATAAACTTGACATTCCAGCTATAAAACATATTATTCTTCACTATTTGAAAGGGTCTTAATTGTAATTAGGAAAAAATGTTTACTAAAGTTTTGAAAGCCATAAAAGAAGACTTCAGTGAGCAGGCAGAACCACAAGCAGTGGGAGAGAAAGGCGATTTGCCCCCTGGGAGGTGGTCATGGAGTAACCAGGTGGACACACGAAGTCCAGCACCCGGGCTGTGACTCTCCCTGGGGAGCTAGGCCGGGCCGTCCTCACATCTTCCATGCCCAGGAACTTCAGGTTCTCCCGGGCCAGCACCTAGCCAAGCCTGGGCCACACATAAGTCAGCAGGGAGCCTTTTTGGTGTTATCCTCATGGATCAACCACAGCCCATGATCCCAGGGGCTCACAGAGAAATCTCCTCCTCCCCCAAGGCATCTCGCCCCAGGTGGGTGGCCACCTGGCTCCCAGGTCCTTGTCATCTGGGTGTGGCATCCTGGGTGCTTAGGCAGCCCAGACTCCACACTTCCGAGGTGTGTCCCCAAACTGGCCCCAGGGGAAGGTGGGATCCTGCACAGCCTGCCCACGCCGCCTGCAGCAGACCTAGCGGGGAGGGGATACTTGAGGGACCTGGGACTCTGGGAGAGGAAGGCAGGCAGAAAAATTAAAGGAGGGGCATCCCCTTACTCGTCCCGCCTGGAAAACAAAAAAGATCCCTTTCCAGGCACCAGCTGGCAGGTAGGAGCCTGTCTCCCTCCTGCCTGGACATCCAGTCCTGAAAGGAACTCAGACGCTTTATCAGTCTCCCACAGCCCACGCCTGGGCAAAAGTTTACCTTGGGGGGTGGGGGGAGAGAACAAGAGGGACAGCGGCCTGACAACCCTGGCAGGGTACTGGGCCTCAGATGTAATCACAACACTGCCTTCCACTAGACGTGGACAAAACAAGTATTATTTTATGGGGGAAGGAGTGCGCCACAGGAGTGTGAGGGGAGGAGAGGGCCAGGTCTGGCTGTAATTAACTGGCCTGCTTCAAAGTGAGGGAATCAAGACGACCCGATCCGTCAGGGAGGGCGGTGGTCACAAAGTCGTCCCCCTCATCCCTGGGGCAGTATGGGAGAGGCGGTCAGTAAGGAAGAAGGTGAGGATTGCACTGGGTGGGTCTTCGTCCAGCCGGGCGATTGACCGACCCCCTCCCGCGCGCAGCGGGAGGAACTGCCCGGTGGAAGTGGAGTGCTCTTGGAGACAGCGCATTCCAACCGGAAAAGCAAGCGTGGGGGTTCCCGGGGCAGCTCCAGTACAAAAGGCCGCCCTGATTTGGAAACCTGGCGCGGGGGATGGGGCAGGGCAGGGCGTTCAGAGGGATTTACATATGCACATTTAGAGACAGCCGGTCCGGATCTGCCACCAAGAGTGCTAAGCAATATCGGGCGAGTCCCTTCCCAGCTCTGGACCTCAGTTTCTCATCTACAGTGGGGAGAGGAGTAGACAAAAGTCAACGCTGTTCTAAGTCTGCGACAGCTCTGACTCTCTGACTCTACCCCCCGGGGCCGCAAGGGCTGGCTAGGTGTCTCTTTCTCGGGCAAGGCTGGGTGGGGCGCTCCCGTCAGGCTACTTCCGAAACGGGCACCTCGCTGTGGGCTCAGGGAGGGGACCTCTGGAAGCAGCAGGCAAAGAGGCTGTGTCAGGAGGCCGACGATCTGGGGGAAAGCGCGTGCGAGGGAAGCAGCGTGGGAGCCCTGACCCCAGGGTCTTAGCCCGCAGTTGACGCGGAGCCTCGGTTTCCTCGCGCGCACAGTGGCTCGGGAACCTCGCGTGAGACCAAGAGGCGCCTTACCTTGTCCTTCTTGCCGGCCCCGCTCTCCTCCGCGGCCGAGGCGGCACACTTGTTGAACATTTTCTTGCCTCCGCAGGCCGTCGGGCTCCAGGTGCGGCCGCCCGAGCAGGCACCCCCTGGGGGGTCTCCGGCCCCTCCCGCGGCGCTCTCCACCTTGATGAGGCGGTGCTTGGGGGAGATGTAGCGCACCTCGGCCGGCGTGGCGGGCCGCCGCTCGCTGCTGCTGCGGTAGAGGTGCGGGGAGCCCGAGGACGAGGACGAGGACGCGGCGGCGCCCGCGCCGGAGGAGGCGCAGCAGCAGCCCGCGGCGCCCGACGCGGACGAGGCGGAGAAGGCGCGCTGCCCCCCGCCCGGCTCCCCGCCGCCGCAGTAGTCCAGGCGGCACATGGCGCGCAGTTTGCGCAGCGACGAGCCGGGCCCGTTGTAGGGGTCCTCGAAGTCGCGCTCCTTCTGCGCGCGGTAGGCGCGGATGAGGTCGCTCGTGCTGCCGCTGTCGTCGGGCAACGAGCCCGACGAGGCCGAGAAGCAGGAGGCGGCGGCCGGACCGCAGGACGCCGAGGCGGCGGCGGGCGCCTGCGGCACGGCCTGGGGGGGCTGCGGGGGCCGCTCGCCCCGGCGCCGCTGCTCGCGGTAGTCGGGCCGCGGTGGCTGCGGGGGGTTCTTGGTCTTGCTGTTGCCCAAGCTGAAGTACTTGTTCAGCCACTTGGCCATGGCGAGAGGCCGCCTAGGGCCGCGGCGCGGGAGCCCGGTCCGCCGCCGCGGCCATTCGGGGGGCAGCGCTGCCGCCCAGGTCCGTCGGCGCCCCGGCCCCGGCGGGGGGCGTACGGGGCGCCCGCTCCGGACGCCAAGTTCAAGTTCTCTCCGCCGCCTCCTGCCGGCCGCTCCCGGGCTCGGGCAGCTGCAGCACCGCCCTCCGCCTCCGTCGCGCGCCGCTCGGGCTTCGGATCTCGCGCCCCTCACGGGCGCGTCTCATGGGATCCCGGCCCGCGGCCCCGCGGAGAGCGACAAGCCCGGCGCCCCCGCGGAGCGCGCTCCTGCCCCGTCGGAGCCGCAGCCTCCGCCTTGGTCTGGATCCGCGGCCGCTGCGGGAACTTGCCGGCGTCCTCAGGCCCCCTTTCTCCTTCCCGAGAGCCTGGGGCGAGCCCGGCTGCACAGCCGGCGAGCAAGCGGGCGGGAGAGCGAGCGAGCGAGCTAACGGAGGGAGGCAGCCGGCGCCCGCCTGTGCCCGTTCCGGCGGCGCCTGCCGCTGCCGCCGCCGCTGCCGCCGCCTCCCGAACCGCCGCGTGTGTGCCACTCGGGCCGCCAGAGCCCGCCCCGCGCCGCGCCCCGCCCCCGCGCCGCGCCCCGCCCCCCGCAGGCCCCGCCCCCGGAGCCCGGCCCCGGACCTCGGCCCCGGCTCCGCCCTGCGGCGCCCGGGTCCTCGCAAGGTGCCCTCCTCCCCTGCAGCACGCGCCGCCCCCCGCGGCCGCCTCGGCGCCGGCCCCCGGGTCGTGCCTGAGGGCGCCGGGGTCCCGCGGCGCTGCCGGCCCCGCCTCGCTCCAGCCCGCCGCTGCCTGGGCCGGAGGTTGCTAGCCTGAGCCTGCAGCGCGCAGAGGCCGCAGCCCCTGGGACTCGCGCGCGGTGCAGCCCAGGGATGCCCACTGTTGGTAGCCGGGGGCGGGGGTGGATTAACACGCGACCCTTCTAGTTTACAGCGCGACCCGAGCGGAGAAAATGCAGGGCCGAGACCCTTTAGGGACAGAGTGCCAATCCCTTCTTAAAGGGACGGAGACTCGGATTCAGCCCCCGTGTGCCAGATCTTCGGAGGAATCTTTATGCTAATAAGTGCGGTATTAGCAATCCCGATGACGGATGCGGCCGGGATAGGCGGCAGGGCCCGCCCGGCACCAATCCGAGAGCCGGGCTCCTGGGAGGTCGCACTGTTTGCTTACCTTTTCACCTCTGAGGAAGTAGCGTTAACCGTGTTCGCTGACAAGCGGGCGGAGCGAGCTGTGGGAACGTCCGTTCAATGCCTAAAGTTGTAGGAGCTGGCAAGGCGCCATTTAATCCAGGCCCTCATTTTACAGATGGAGAAACTGAGACCCGGAGGAATGTCGCCCACGTGGGCCTGGATGCCGGGTCCCTGGTCTGGTGGCTACAAAATGATGTTATTTCCACTAGTCTCTGGTTTTCAACTTAAGATCGTCCTTCGATTATTAACCAAAAATGAGGAAACTGAGGCTGAGGGAGGGGCACAGCTTGCTGGGTGAAGCTTTTCCTGGGAGGCGGCGTGCTGCTCGTTGGGATAGTACTTAGAAATCACCTGGAAATGAGGTGACTGCCACCGGAGCCGCTGCTCCTTTGAATTTGGCTGGACAGGCCTCAGAATATGACTTACCCTAAGGTGTGAGAACTGAGACCTGAGATTGAGGAATTCTCTAAGAATGCTAACTCACTAGGCCGATAGCCCAAATCATTAATAATCTCCACTTGCTACTTGTGTATTGTAGATGGGCTTTGGGGGACTCTGTTTTTTCCTGTATCCTGTAGGAAAAGTGGGACCGGTTAGAGCAAACAGCAAGGCTGGAGGCTCCTTGGCCAGGACATCGCCCCGGCCTTGCTGGAGGTGGAGGTCAAACTCTGAGTCTGAGACTCTTGGACAGGGAGAACCTGAGAGCTCTTGTCTCTTCCTCTGCCTGAGGCCACAGTGAGGAAGTGTCAGAACCAGGATGCCCACTTGGGTCTCACTCTGAAGCCTGTGCTCTGTCCACTCAGCCACACACTGATGCAGTGGAATTGACTGCAAATTGTCCCTTCGGGATCAAGTTCTTTGCTCTTTCCCTCTTTGGTCAGACAGGACTGTCATCCTCTATGAGCCGGTTAAATTTTCCAAACCCACTATATGACCCACACAGTCACAGACACCATCACCATCTACACAGTCCCTTCATTGCGTGAGATTTACTTATTTAGCATTTCACAGGAAATAATCTAGGATGGGTGTGTGAGATGTGTCTGGGGGATGGTGTGAGAACCCAGAAATTGACCTGGGCTAAGGTGTTTATTTTTGGGTATCTTTAGACTTAAATATCTCAAATTACCCTTTAAATCACTCCTCTTAAGTGTATAAGCACTTAATTATTCCCAGAGTAAGGGAGGCCCAAATAGAAAACCTGACAGGCAAGGACATCCTCATGGTAAGCCCCGCCTTTCAACCAGCCACAGATCCTCTCTGGCTCCCTCCCTACCCATCTCTGCTTTCAGGCTCAGGAAGGAGGAACAGCCAGATCCTGGCAAAAGGCCAGGCCGCCGGGACAAGAAAGTCCTCTCCAGGACCTGGAAACTTGTTCCCTGCGTGTGGGTTGCACGTGGAAGAGTTATCTCTGCCTTCTCCAAAGGTTTGGGAGGAGAAGTTCTATTTCACAACTTATTTTTTCCATTTCACTTTCAGCAGGCCGTGGGGTTAGACCCACTTTTCCATGTGATGCCTCTGCTGGGGTATAATTTGAAAGCCAAAATTATTGTAATGCTATAGTATTATGCCAAGACCTTCCAGAGCACTTGTGTATTTGCTCAACCCCTACACGCTCTGTGTATAATTAACCCCACTCAGCAGCCCTGCAATCTGGTGTGATTCCCAGTTTACAGATAGAGTAACTGGCCTAAGGTGGTATTTACTTCAAGCAGGCAAAAAACACATGAGTGTTTTCTTTTGGGAACTGGTAGAGGCACACCTTACAAGACTCAGAGTCAGAAATAATCATTCTGAAAAGAAACAGAAAAGTTTCCTAAGGATGATGTTGGAGAAGCAGTGTGCCAAATGGTTTGAGGAGACTGGGACTTGTAGGTAAAGGATCAGAGCACTACGGAGGGTTAGAGCTGGGCAGACTCGTTTCAGAGAGCCACCCACCCCATTTCACAGAGGGAAAACTGGGACCAGTGAAGGGAAAAGACTGAGTCAAGATGCACGGCTGGGATTGGCATGCAGTGTCTTGACATCACAAACCCAACACCATGCCCATCATTCTTGGCATTTTTGACTTTTATGTCCCCGATTTTCTTCCTGGAAGCGTTGGGTATGGCCCTGTTCCAGTTTCCGCCGTGCCTCAGCTTCTCACCTTAGACCAAGGTGGGGACATGGCAGCTCTTTCTCTGTACCCCCTTCCAGTATCTGGAGGTAGGCTATGCAGTTGGTGGATGCCGGGGAAAATGGTGCCACCAACCCAACAGACTCATCTACTTCTTTCAGTTCAGTCCATCAAACGTTAATGTCAGTCCTGCTGCGTGCCAGTCCCCAGGGCAGGGGTCTGGGCTAGAAGCAAAAATTTGGGAGTCATTAGTGCTCAGTGAAGATCTGAAGCAAAACCCTCAGTTGTCCTTGACACCTTTCATTCCTACTCCATCCAAGCCATCAGCAAGGACGATGCAGCATCCTACCACTTCTCACCGCTCCACTGTTTCCACCCTGGTCCGGCACTCCTTCCTCTCTTGCCTGGATCATTTCAGGCTCTCTTGCCCATTTCCCTGCTTCTGTCTTAACACAGCAGCCAGTGATCCTATTAAAAATGAATCTGATTATGTCCCTCCTCTGCTTGAATCCCCCATTAAATCCCCATTTCCCTAATAGTAAATGCCAAAATCCTTACGGTGGCCCATAAGGCCCCTTAAATTCCTGACCTTATCTTATAGTGTCCTCTCTCCTGCTCCAGCCAGTCTCCTCTTCGCTGTTCCTTGAACACTCTCACCTTGGGGCCTTTGCACTCCATCTCTGTGCCTGGAATGCTCTCCCCCAGCTGTCCCCAAGGCTCATCCTTCACTCCCTTCAGGTCTTTATTTAAGTGTCACGTGCTCAGTGAGGCCTCCTCAGGCACCAGATCTAGAATTGTTGTCCCCATTCAACACTTCTTATCCTTCTTCCCTGCTTTATTTTTCTGGATATCACTCATCTCCATTTAACACACAGCATCTTTTACTTATTTTTCTTGTTTATTCTTTATCTTGCCCCATGATGAGAAAGTGGTCTTTGCTCTTTGTTCTCTGCACATCTCCGGGGTCCAGAACAGTGCCTGACACCTAGGAGGCATGCGATAAATATTTGTCGAATGAATGAGTGAACATGAGTGGTTGATCATGGAGAGGAGAATGGCAGAGGGCTAAAGCTTGACATCTCCATCTGCCTCAGCCCTGGTGCTGGTGGCTGTTAGCTTTGCCCTGGAGGTGGGAGCATGTCAGACTCGCTGCACTTTCGAAGCAGGTGCATTCAGGGGTTCTGTTCCCAGACTGTCTCTTCAGTGGAGGAAGCAGAATGAGATTCATCCCTGTCTCCCGGCATCCAGAGGGGCTCCAGGAAAGTTGCGGTATCCAGGTTAAGTTACTTCCACACACGTCCAGTCGCGCTGACGTGCAAGCCTGTCCGAGGTGTCGCTGAGCCAGCTCTGTTGTGCTCTTCCCTGCAGGTACGACTCATCTTAGGAGTCTCATTACGGGTGGAAAGATAATCCTCTGTATCTAGATTAAAGGCTGTGTTTTGACCATTACCGCACACTGAGCATTGAGCCGACAGTTTAATTGAGCTGTTTATGCCGCTGCCTTGATCTCTTCCCAGAGCATTTACAACTAATTCCGAGTGTCTCTGCAAATTAAGTGGGCCTTTCCCGACATGCTTTACCTGTTGTTTGCCTGTGCCAATCCCACTTGTCCCTGTGTCACCCAATTATGGGCTCTCTCGCACAGCTGGCTCTGGCTGGGGCCACTTCCAGCCCACTTCCTCCCTGAGGTGGCCATTAATGAGAGGGCCCTGAGAATGACCACACCCCAGGACAGCTGCTGTGCTACCTGTGGCAGGAGAGGGGAGGTGGAGGTGAGACTGGGCGGGAGCAGAGATGACATAAATCATACTGACCCCTTTGAAGTCATCTCCAGGCAACTGGCAATAACCCCCCAACCAGAAGAGGGTACAAGTGTCCTTAGCAAAGTTAAGTGTGATGGAAGGAAAAGAATTCTGAGCTGAGGTCAGGACTCCTGACCGCGTATCATGGCTCTCTTTTGACTTCCACATGACCTCTGGGGCCTCAGTGTTGCTATTTATAAAATGGTAGCTGGCAGATCATTGTTTTTCATTCTGTGTTATGAAAGTATCCAAGGGTAGGGTTGGCAGATTCAGAAAAAACAGAACAACAGTAACAAAAAAGGATATCCAGGCAATATTTGGGACGTACTTATAGTAAAATATTATTTGTTGTTTATCTGAAATTCAGATTTAACTGGATGTCCTTTATTTTACCTGGTGATCTCACTCAGGGGTCCCTGTAGGGGATAAAGACGGCTCCCCATCCATAGCCCAGCCTCTGCTGATAGAATGGACAAGATCAGGCGTTCTCAACCCTGGCTGAATATGAGAATCAGCTGCAGAGCTTATATAATGCCCAGTGATCAGTCTGTGTTCCAGACCAATTAAATCAGAATTTCTGGGAGTGAATTCAGGCATCTGTATTTTTTTAATAAACTCCCCAGGTGAGTCCAATGTGTGGCCAAGTTTGAAAACCACTAGACTAGAGCAGGGGTTCTCAAAGTGAGGTCCCTGGACCAGAGCCCTCGGGCAAGGAGGAAGTGGAGTGCTGCAAAAAGGAACCAGACGGGGTGGGGAGGGGGCCATGCGGTAGGTCAGGCCAGGTCCCCAGGAGGCTGAGGGCAATGAGGATCAGGGACAGCTCCAGGGCTGGTCAGCGGAGTCAGGCACTGCTTCTGGGAGGAGCCAGGACCAGGGCCGGCCAGAGCTGAGGCAGGGCAGAGGAGACGGTGTCAGAGGCGGAGAAGGAAGGCTGTGCTTGTTTCGTTTTGCTTTGTTTTGTGTTCAGAAGCAAGTGGTGATCAAGAACAGAGCAGCGTTTTTCTGCAGCCGAGGAGGACTTAAATACCAGGCCCCTAGCGCCATCAGGTTTTCTTCTATGGGGGTCTCACAGTCACAAGGTGGTTGCTTTTGGGATGACAGGTGCCCAGGATGTGTGACTCTCCTGTCCTTGAGAGACATCTGGAGGGCAGGCGGCAGGAGCTGTGCGTTACTCGTTTCCGTCCAGCCCCGGTATTCGCTCAGTGCCTGAGTGACTGAGTGGAATTGAATCCAATAGAGACTTGACCAATCACGGCTCTTAAATAGGAGTTGTAACCTCAGGCCTGAGTGAGCCACACCACTGGGAGACCACAGCCCTTCCACAGGCAGAGGGCGCTTGTCACTCTGCTTGAACCATCGCAGACCCTCCTCCTTGCTGCCTCCCTTCTCCCTTCCATCCACTGAGCACCCCTCCTGTGTGAGGCCCAGCTCCCCACAAGGGCCTTGCGCACTGAGGGAACAACTGGAGAAGAAGGCGTAAAGGCAGCCCGTATTGGAACCTCCCAGATTTCACTTATGTGGGTTCTAATGTGAATGACTGTATGCGAGTGTGTAAAACTATAAATCCAAGGAGTTTAATCTGACTCTTCTCATCTCCAAAATAAACTGTGGAGTTCCTGAAAAGGTGAAATATTACTTTAAGCCGTACAGTTGGGAAAGTGATTTATTTCTTTAGTATTAAACTGCACAAAAAAATGTTCTGATGCAATTTCCATCCTCTCACTTTGGCTGTAATAAAGACAATTTTTAAAAGTCACTTTCCACGCATAATTTTCTCCCGTTGTACTTAATTTTTTTCTTGAATTAAAATGGTTACCATGCTGCCGTCTGAGGCTTTCCTAAGTGGGATGCTCTGGTCTTAGCCAGAGCCAGGAAAGAGTTACAGTTGGAAATGGCCAGCTGTCATCTCTCTCAGTTTAGGGGTGGGGTGGGGTGGGGTGGAGACTGCCCAATTGTCTGTCCTTCTCTCTCCCTCCCTAGGGCTGAGTGCAAGATGTCCCAGACCCTAGGGTAAATGCCTGCGGGGAGCTGCTTTGGAATAGAGGATTCTCAGGATCAGAGGGAAACTTTTGTGGCCGACTGATCCGAACTTCTGGGCTGAAGACAAAGGAGCCCAGCCACCTTCTAAACCAAACGTCCACTAACAAGCCCTCACAGGGCCACAGGGAAACGAGGTGACCACAGTCAGCTTCCTGCACCCAGGTGGCATCCAGCAGAGTGGCTGTCCCCGGAGAGAGTCCTGCAAGGCCACTGGGCACGGCTTGGAGAGTTCCTGGCAGATCTGGGGCAGAATCTAAGTGAGCCTCTCCGTCATGAGAATTTCTGGAGCTCTTGGATTTTACGAGACGCTGTAGAATCACGGCGTATTGTACATGTCTGGAGGGAACTGCGGGTTTTTGCAGCTTCTCAGAGTCACGGTGAGTGGAGGGGCGCCTTCTGATGGGGCCTCGGAGCCCACCCTGATCCCTTTAGTCCTAAGGTGCAGAGAGTGATGGATTTGGGGGCTCTAGACTGCCGCTCCCCTCGCTCCCAAGGTTGAGGCAGGATTTCATTCATGTACTTTGAGTCTGGGGCTGGCGAAGCACAGAGAGAAACATTGTTTTCTTCCTAAGTCTCCCACTTTCATCTTTTATGTATAACACAATTCATATTTCTATTTGCTCCCATTTGTGGACATTTTTGTGGTGCATATAACCTTTTTATGTTATTATTAGGCTCTAACCACAGGAATTCACTTCTCTCTTGGACCAATTTTGCTATGAAGTAGCACATCCACCACAGTGTAGGTCAGGGGTGCTCAAACTTGAGTGTGCCTCAGAATCACCTAGAAAACAGATTAGAATGTGCACTCCCAACACCACTACAGAGAAGCTGACTCAGAGACTAGTGGGGCCCCAGGAATCTGCATTTTTACATGAACCACAGCTGATTCTGCACAGATGGGCGAACGACCCCACTTCGAGAAGCTCTGGCTAGTCTCTGAGCCCCGATCCGTGGCATAAGCCAGCAGGTTGTGGATGGAGGCATTTCTGACTCTTGTCCCCCTGGTCTGGCGTTTAGAGGGTCAGCTCAGCCAGCCTGCAGCTCAGGCAAGCGCAGGCTGCGGCAAGCGTCCCCCAGGGCGTCAGGGTGCCTCAGCTGTGCGTTCTACAGGGCACATGGTTGTTCTGATTTATCCTGAGCAAATCTCCCTCAGTGTCCAGTGTAACGGATTCTGAGAAGAAGAGATTAGGCAGCAGGAAGGGAGAAGAGCAAGTGTAAACACTGGGAGCACCGTGCTGGACCCCCTGCTCCAGCCTTCACACTAATGGCATCTTCCTCAGTGCGTCCGCATGCAACAGCGTCTGTAGTCTCGCCTCATCCCGCCTCCCTGAGTTCTCTGGCTGCTTCCCGTGCGGAAGTGTGATCGCTCTGGATTTGGCTCTTCTTCCCTCTTTAGGGGGACAGACCCTCGACCGCCTCCATCACTGGAGTGTAT
This sequence comes from Diceros bicornis minor, assembly GCF_020826845.1. NCBI lineage: Eukaryota > Metazoa > Chordata > Mammalia > Perissodactyla > Rhinocerotidae > Diceros > Diceros bicornis. The sequence continues at coordinate 5,967,919 of NC_080767.1, read as the reverse complement.
GCGTGTGTCACTTAGAGTAGGGTGACAAACAGGAACTGCTCGAGGTATTTCAAGTAGGAAGGACTTTAATAAAGGGAATTAGGTGCTTACAACAAAATCATTGGAAAGTCCAGACAAACAAAGGTCAAGGAAGGCCACCAGTTTTGTCACTAGCTTTCAAAAGCAGGAATTTGAAGGAACTCAGGAAACCAGTGGGGATGACCCCAGCTGCCTCCAATCCTGAGGCCCAAGATTTTCAGGAAAATACTTAGAGGCCACTGCAAAATGTCACGTCTGCCCAAGCCTAAAATTTTACACCACCGCTGCCAGAGGAGCAGAAATCGGAGTTCTGCCTTTCTTCTGCCTTCCATGTCTTGGCACTTGCTTCTCCTTGATGTCGTCTGCTCTAGGTCTGTAGGCAGGGATTCTGGGACACATGCTTCCCAGGCTTCTAGCCCCTGCGACACAGGGAAGATCATAGAAGGGGTCTGAACCAATGAAAGTCTTTCCCTGGGGCTCGTCTGATGGAACTAGCGGGGAAGACTTTCTTTGGCTTCTGGGGTCACAGCTGGAAGAACAGGGAACCGGTTACCTTGGAGGCCATCTTCCCTGACTTTTGGAGGAAGCCCAGCTGTGGTGGAAGAGAATGAGGCCCTCAAAGGGGAATACCCCAGTGAAAACTGAGCTGGAGGAGGAGAGAGCGCGAGCCGATAGCATGGTGACACTGTGTCCGCCTGAGTCACACCTTTTAACGTTGCTATCCATATCCTTCTCAGTTATTTCAATCCAGACATTTATTTTTTGCCAAAGCTAGTGTAAGTTGGATTTCTGTTAATTGCAACCAAAAGGGTCCTAATGACTAGCAGAAGGGAGACGTGTAGACATCAGAGTCAGAGTGTGGTGTGTGCTCTGCAGAGAGGACTGGCAACGCCCTGTGAGCACCCAGAGAAGCTAATAAGGAAGGAGTTCATTTCTGTTTTATCTTGGAAATGGTATTTTAGCCATAATTTTTATCTTACTTGTTACTTCTCATGGCCTTTGCTTCCTTCCAGAATACTCTTCTTCTTTTCCTTCTTGTGATATTGTGATTTATAATAAGAAATATATATTTGGTCTTCATCCTGGTGCTTGTACAGAGCACCTAAAACCCTTGGAATTTCTTAAGTATTAAGAGGATAAAGGTGAAATGGGAGTCTTTTGTTATTCATAACAGGCCCCTTTCAACCACACCTAGTTTATGTTAATGAGGGGACTTTTGGAAAGCCTCTAAGGATGGGAGCTGGTTACCAGAGGAACTGACCATGTGATCAGAGAGTTGAAACTTTAAGCCAGTCCCCACCCCACCTCCAAGAAGGGGAAAGGGGCTGGAGGTTGAACTGATCGTCAGTTGCTAATGATTTAATCAAACGTGCCTAAATAATGAAACCTTCATAAAAACCCAAAAGGACAGGGTTCAGAGACCTTCTGCGTTGGTGAACATGTGAAGGTGTGGGGATAGTGGTGCGCCTGGAAAGGCATGGAAGCTCCCCGCCCTTCCCTCATACCTTGCCCTATGCGTCTCTTCCATCTGGCTGTTCCTGAGTTACATCCTTTTATAATACACCTGTAATCTAAGAAGTTAGCTTTTCCTGTGAGCTGCTCTTGCAAATTAATCAACCCTGAGGAGGGGGTCGTGGGAACCTCCAAGTTATAAACTGGTTGGTCAGAAGCCCAGGTAACTTGGACTTGCTGTTGGCACCTGAAGGTGGGGGCGGTCTGGTGGGCTCTGATGCTGTCTCCAGGTACAGTATCAGAACTGGTGTGGCAGAATTGCTTGATGTGTGCAAAACACACACATTTGGTATCAGAAGTAGTGCAGCAGTAGTGTGAGAGTAAAGGAGACACACAGGAGTGTTTTTCCTTTACACTTTTGTTTTCAAAATACTTTCTGTCTTCCCAACACCAGTTCAAATCTGCTCTCTCCAGGGGCCTCCCTAACTCCTTCATCCCGTTTCTGAATTCTTGAAGTTCTTGGCACAGAACAGTTGAACATCAAATTATTTTTTAATTTTTTGGGGTGTTTTGACTTCCCTATTGACTGTGAACTCCTCAAGGTCATAGGCTACATCTTATATCCTCTCTGCATCCCCCCATTGCCAGGTTTATCCCCACTGACTGGTACTCAATTAATCCTTGGGAGTTGATGGACTAATTGCTCAATGGAGAGGCTGAAGTTGCCAAGGGCAATTCCCTGGAGGAGTAGGAGTGGAGGAGAGGAATGCTGTCCAGGTACCAGCCATCCAGGAATAAGGAAGCCTTTCCAGAAAGAGTAATCAAGCTGGCTCAAATATGCTTGGCACACATAGGTGGACCCTGAGTCCCCAGCAGTGCACCTCTCCTAGTGCCCACGAGGGGGCGGCAGAGGGCATGGTCCAGGTATCAAGCTGTCCATATGGCGGCTGGATCAGCCAGTCAGCTAGCTGAGCCCTGCTAGAAGGGAGGTCTTGGTCCATGTGATATGCATGGGATAAGGTGGGCCTCCAATCAGAAGGCCTGGAAAGGAAGGTGCCTGGACCAAGGATGGGAAAGCCAAAGGATGGAAAAGTAGATGGCGGATGTGAACAGGCATCTAAGAATATGAGCTGGACCCTCCACAATCAAAGCTGTGAGTGAACTTTAAGAGATCTAGCTATTCTGCTAAGGACAAGGGGGTGCCTCAGTGCCTTGGCGAAGGAAGCAGGACGTCCAGGCATGGTATACTGGCCAGGGCAAACTCTGGGAGGCAGGAGTCCTGGAGTCCCATCTCTAAGCCTGTAGGTTCTCACCCTTTGTCTATGGCACCTGAAGAATGCTATTGCTGTGTGACCTGGGGGATGGCTTTCCCCTCTCTGAGCTTTAGGTGTCTCATCCTATACAGGGAGGATTGGTGTCTGGACACTCAGAGACCAGCTCTATCTTTGTACAGGGCTCCATGATGGCCAGGGATCATTCTAGCTTAAATCGTCTCTGGGGTTTTGTGAACAAAGCAGTTCAGTTGGCTACAAAGACATTTCTTCATTATCCCTGTCTGTGTCCACCTGCTTTCTTTAAAACTTTTGATGGGCTCTGACCCGTGGGACCAGGGTTGGGGCTAAGCAGTGTGACTTCAGACATGTTGCCCCATGTCACAGCACACATCAAAATACCCCCACATCCCACTGTAAATGCAATTATTTTTGCTTTAAAATAGTCTTGAGGGCATTTTTAAAATTTTGCTTTCAAGATTATTTTGCTAATTTAATTTTCAGTGGCTATGATTTCTCAGAAATCATCATACATAGTTAGGAATTCCTTGATGTGAAAGAATCCACTAATTGTTTTCAAATATAGTAGAATTTTTTACGGATACCAATTGAACAATTTAGAGAGTTGATATAATATTGTATTTTGCAGACATTTAGCTAAATTTCGATTTTGGAATTTCCATTTTGTATCTTGGAGTCAATAAGAATATTTGTGGCGTGCATTTTTTGAGACTCTTGAAAAGCTTGTATGTCCTCAGTCCTCTGTCTGTGGCACCTGATGATTAAGACCGTCCAGCCAGAAGCCTCTGAGACAGGATCGAGGGGTCATTTCTTTCAGTTATTACATATTATCTCGTGTCTTCTGGCCTGGGAGCTGGAGCAAGCTTTGAGTGCATCGACAAGAAGAGGAAGCCCCCTCCCAAACCCATCAATCTCAGAAACTTCATTGTGACCATATGTCTTGGCCCCGTAGTATAGGCAGGCCCCGAGGTGGCAGAATCTCCCCGCTCCGGGATTTTTGTAAAGATGGCTCCTCCCAGTTCTCTCAGGCGTGGCACATTCAAGCCAGACACCATCCCCATTGTCAACATTTCCACAGAAATCGATATCCCACAAAGGGCAACAAGTTGCCCAAGAATTTGTTTTCTCTTGCTGATAATTTCTTTCCATACACATTTTTGAGAGAGATGAATAGGTGTACCTTTCTGGAACGGCGGGCAGATGCTGGGGGGTGAAATGACTTTGCCTGGCATGTGTTATGGATGAGGGGAGGGTCCTGAGGACCGCCTTTTATTTCCCCAGCCTCCGACGGGTTGCAGATGGCCAAGTTGCTCTTCTGCAGGTGACGGTTGGGCAGCCGCCTCGCTCACTGCTGCTCACCTGAGGCTTCACAGGCGCAGCGTGGGTGGAAGCTACAGAGGGAGAGTCCCGAGGAGTTGATGCAGAACGCCACGAGCCTGTACCACCCTGGGTCCACCGTGAAGACCTGGGTCCCCTGGTGTATTTCCCAGCCAGTGTTACAGTCTTCGGATACTTCCTTATGCTGGTATTTTATTATTTCCCTCTCTTTTCTTTATAACAACAGTGATGAAGGGAATGAATTCCTTCCCCTCATGGTGTTAATGAATCTCAAAGGAAAAAAAAGAGATGTGATCTCAGAAAAATAAAGATGCTAAAATGAAAACAGCAGACAGAGTGACCTTCAACAAAATGAACAAATGTGGAGTTTTTCCTTTCATCTCTGTCTGGGGGATGTGGAGGGTGATTGTTATAACACAGTGGAACCGAATGATTTGCCGACAGTCCCGACAGTCCGTCAGGGGCCTCTAAAGCCTGGAGCCAATGATGCCAAATGACTCATGAGAGTGGCAGGCCACAAACAGATGGGTGGGGCCACAGCTCAGGTTTATTCCCACCCCAGGGTAGCCATGCCAGATTTGGCAAAAGAGTATATAGGACACCCAGTTATATTTGAACTTCAGGTAAGCAACAAATGATTTTTTATATTTGGGACATACTTGTATTGAAAATTTATGTGTTGTTTATTTGAAATTCAAATTCAACTAGATGTTGTGTGTTTTGTCTGGTGACCCTACTTGAATCACTTCCCTTCATTTCCCCGGTGCTTACACAGTGCTAGGTTCAAGCGTCTTGAATCTTACACTGTCTTACAAGTCCTGCTCAAATGCTGCATTTTTGTGAAGACTTCTCCTCCTTCGTATCTGTCCCCTTGCCCCGTAGCATTTTATTTTCCTATTTTGGTTTGTATTTAGTTGTTTGTAAGTCTGTTTCTCCACTAGACTGGGAGTGACTCAAGGGCAAGCACCATTTCTAGATTCTTTTCCTCATCACCCCCAGGATGGCTTTGCCTATGCCTGATGTGGATGTTTGCTGAATGAATAAATGAATGAATGAATGATTATTGCTAACATACTTTGAGTGCTGACTGTTCCAGGCATGGTTATAAGCATTTTACATGGATTTAAGTCCTTTAGTCTTTGAGTAACGCTTTGAGGTAGGCAGCAGTTTTATTTCCATTTTAGAGATGGAGCAATGGAGGCACAGAGAAGCAAAGTAACTTACCCACAGTCACACAGCTAGTGAGGGGTAAAGCTGGGATTTGAACCCAGGCAGTATGGTTCCAGAGTCTGTGCTCTTAACCTCTGTAATGTATTCAATGAATGGATGAACAGAAGAATGAGTGGAAGAACAAATGATGAGCAGAGGAAACAAATAGGTATTAAGGTTAGGAGGACACAAGAAGCGGGAGCCACGGTGGGTGTTAGGAGAGCAGAGGCTGGAGGAGACAGGGAGATATCAAGAAGACAAGCTGAAGGACAAACTTAGACAAATCAGTGACTTGAACACAAAAGGCAGAGCAGCAGCAGAAGGGGCTGATCTCTTTGTTTTTGCCTTGGAAATCGGTCCTTGTGTCCCAAGCCCTCCACATCTCTGCGGGGGCCTGGCTGCACTTCTCCTCTGCGCTTCCTGTCCCCTAGCCCTCTTCCTGAAGCGGCATCTGCCCTCTCCTCTCTGAAGAGGTCCGGGCCTACGGAGCTCTGAGGCCAATCCTGCCTTTCCTGGGCTCTCAGCTGGGTGTCAGTGGGGTTGGCTCTTTGTTCTTGAGTTCAGTCCCTCCGTGTCGGCTGCACCTCTGCCTGCCTCTTGCCTGGGGTGTGACAGTGTATTACCCAAAGGAACCGATGGGATCCTCGGAGGGCGATCATGGGCTCTGATCGGAGCACTGCCGTGTGGTTACTGTGAAGTGCTCACCCCTTCCTCTTCAAGCCTATGGGAACAGCAGGCAGTGGCCTGCTCCTGCCTTCCAGCTTGTCTTTTTTTTTTTTTTTAATTGTGGTAAAAAAACCACGTAACATAAAAGTTGCCATTTAACCATCTTTAAGTGTACAGCTCAGTAGTGTTAAGTATATTCACATTGTTGTGAAACAGATCTCCAGAACTTGTTCATCTTGTAAAACTGAAACTCTATACTGGTTAAACAATTCTCCTTTTCCTCTTCCTCCCAGCCCCTGGTAACCACCATTCTACTTTCTGTGTCTATGAATTTGACTTCTCTAGGAGCCTCATATAGGTGGAATCATACAATATTTGACTTTTGTGACTGGTTTATTTCTCTCAGCATAATGTCCTCGAGGTTCATCCACATTGTAGCGTGTATCAGGATTTCCTTCCTTTTTACGGCTGAAGAATATTCTGTTGCATGTATAGATCACTATTTGTTTATCCATTCATCTGTCCATGGGTGCTTAGCTTGTTTCCATATTTTGGCTTTTGGCAGTAGTGCTGCCATGACCATGGGTGTACGAACATCTCTTCAAGTGCCTGCTTTCAATTCTTTTGGAATTCACACTGGACAATGGACGTGAGGTTGCCGTGAACCTATTCTTTATCAGGAGGCTGTGTTTCTGGAATGGCTTAGAGTAATCTCTAATTATTCACTGGAATTGAGCAGTGGGGAAAGTATAGCACATGTTGTGGGCAGATGACCTAGACACCGTGAGCTACCCTAATTTTGCCGACGACCTTGTGACTCTGGGCAGACTGTGCAACCTCTGAGTTTCCATCTGCTCAATGGGGACAAGGCCTTGTCCCCCTTCTTGATGACAGCCTGCTCCCTCCTCTGCCCTGATGTTTCCTCCAGGAAAAGACAGGAATTGAGAGATGGGACATGACTTGTTAGATATGCCTCTTAATCTCAGCAGCCATCACCCTGCGTGTGTTTTTTTCTGCCTTTTTATTATAAAAACAAGTCATGCTTATTTTTGAAAAATTAGAAAGCTAAGAAAAGCATTAGAAGCAAGGAAGTATTTATGCTTCATTCCATCATCTGGCGGCAACCACTGATGACATTTTGGTCTATTTCTTGTAGTTTTTTTCCTAAGTGAAGTAAATTTCTGTATCCTTGAGAGGCCCTCTTTTTCTAAAGAAGAGCTCCCCATTTTCGCAGCAATCAGTAGCAAAGTTAACTGAGCTCTCAATTTCTTAAATATGTCTGTCTTTGTGCTAGTTCACTTCTTAGATGTGTCACTTTGAGTGAAAAGCAATTAATTACAGGGGAAGCATTGCTTGGAGACGTCTTACAAAATTATGTTGATATGTACAGGGAGAAAGAAAGAAGGGGAAAGGGAGCTGAGGGGCGAAACAACTGGTCTATTTCAATGGATAATTTCCTTTCCTTTCAAGTTTCCAAGTTGAGGGTCTCTATATTTCTGAAAGGACTAGAAAGCTATTATTGTAGTTCCAATGCCGCAAAATCAGGAAAACTCAACTGAAAAACAAAGTTGATAAACCAGCAAAAAGGCAACAAAAGAATGACTTTGGTAAACGTCATGTAAATTATTATTATTATTATTTTTAAGACCACTGCTATATCAGTTCAGGAAAAAAAGTGTAAATGATAATCTGAAGATTGAAAAAAGGTGGAGTGTGGAGAGCTGTGAATGTAAAGGCCCCTCTCAGGATGTCCAGTCTCAGGAAATGGTGTTGGGGGTCTTCGGGGCTGGTGTTGTCTAAGGCGATTGGGCTTTGGTGCTGTGGGAGACAAGGAAGGTTTCATTGTTATAGCCTGGCCTGGCTGGGACCCTGAGGACGGCCTGGCCTGGCCCCTGGGCTGGTGGAATAACACACGGAAGGTGGTTAGCCATAGCACCTGGCACAGGAAGTGCTCAATAATTGTCCAGTGTAGTTGCTGTTGTCTGGGGTGGGGAGGGAGTGGGATTCTGGTCATCTTGGCAGTGTGAGGGATGGGAAAGGGTCACACTTGGAAAGGGGGTGGCAGTGGGGAGTGATCGGTCTTTTTATCTGCTTTCTAATTCCTCCTGAATCCAAGATGCCAGGGCCCTGGTTGGGAAAGGTGTGTGTGTGTGTGTGTGTGTGTGTGTGTTGGGGCGTATAGGGTGGGGAAGGCTTAGGGAGGAGAAAGAGTCAACTAATATACCAGACACCATGCTAAGGATTAAAAAAAAGCTCTTATAAGAGAGGTTAGGTCATTTGACTAAACATTTCGGCCAAGCTTGTCTGCCTGGCGCTAGAGCCTGAGCAGGGACATCCCCTCCATTTTCTGTGGCCCTACAGAGAGATTTCATCCATCACGTTTCACTAGTTGAAGTCTAACTTTGCCTCAGGTAAGGTTTCAAGAGGCAGAGTTTCCCTAATTCATGAAAAATCAGCGACTCTCCCTTTTGCGGTGTTAAGGGTTTTCTGCCAGTGACAAGGAACCACATTGTCACTGGCACCCATCCAGCATTCAGGTCCTCTCCTCAAACGGGCTGAGAGGGGTGTCCTGAGGGCTGGCATGGGCTTGCCAGAAACGTTCTCCAGGGCCACGTGGGAAGCCAGGAGGCCCCGTGGTCCCTGCCTGGTCTGACACAAGCCCGATGTAGAAGGGAAGCAAGCTCCAACCTGCAGCCCAAGCCTGGCACACAGTGGGGAGGCGGGCAGCCTGCCATCCTCCGCACCACTGGGACCAAATTTCTTGCCAAATGGGCTTGAGTTTCAACACGTTGGGAGAGCACAGGAGTCTGGGAGCATAACTTTGCTGTCAACCCTGAAGCTGGGCCAAAGAAGACACTAGAGAGTCAGGCAGCACAGCAGCTGGAAGGGACAGCCACGGGCACTGGGCTCCCGGACACTCAGCGCTCTCTGGGGAATGTGTTGACCATCTGACCCAGGCAACTGGGCTGTGACAGGAATGTCCCAAGCCAACCCAGGATGGAGGTGAGATTTCATCAGGTGTTTACCTGTGAGATCTTGGAACTAGAAAGGTTTTTGAAAATCATCTGGTCAACAATGATCTCCCATTCTAGTTAAGCCTGAGTCAGGAGAGGAGGTGAACTATAATTAATAGATACTGTCTAAGAAAGCAAGACATTTAATAGTGTGTTTTAGAAAGAGTTACATTCAAAATGATTGTAGTTCTTAATTATATCCAAAGTAATTATAGTTTTTAACATTTTGGCTAAGGGAAACTTCAGTGATCAGTAAATTTTAGGTGGAGTGGAGGACCAGATTCTGCTGGGTAATGATGAGAGTCACACTGAGTGAATATTGACCATATTCCAGGCCCTATTCTAAGTGCTTTAAGGGTATGCACTCCCTTGATTCTCACAACAACTTTATGCAACGGTACAGATACTATTCTTGTTTTAAATATGAGGACACTGAAACTCATAAGGGTTTAGTAACTTACCCAAGGTCACACAGCTGATAAGTGGCAAACTTGGATTTGAACCCAGGGCGTTTGTCTTCCGAGCCTGTGCGTGTAAGCACTGTGTTCTAGAGTGTCCCAGATAAGGAGGACGGACTGTCTTTGGACATTTTACTAAATGATCGTTCATGTAAGGTGTTTGTGGGAACTGTCACAGTGAGAGCTCAGGGGTCAGTCAGAGCAAGTTGGGAAGACTGGAAGCTTGACATCTCGACCTCTCCCTTCCTCTCGCGCAGTATCACAAATGAGAAGAGTAAGCCCCAGAGAGGTCTAGTGACTTCCCTGAGGTTACACTGTGACAATCTGGCGGGAAGTCAGAACTTCACACCCGAGCTGGGCTTTTCCCAAGATGTCCTTTTCTGTTCTTAATGAACTCTGTATAAGACTCCGGGAGTTCTGAATTTCACCCCCACCCCACTGTCTCTTTCACAACCTAGATTCTTCTCCACCAGAAAGTGCTTGCACTTTCCTATCCGGTGCACTTTGTAATCCCGGACCTGACTCTGGAAAACACTCCATGGCTCCACCATCCTTGTCTTGCAAAACGGAGGGAGAATACAGGATCTGTTTTGCTGTTAATCAGAGTTAGGATAGGAGCAGAGGGGCTAGGAAAGGAACGTTGAGCCACAAGATTCAGACCTCGAGATCCAGGCCACGTGACTGGGGTGCCCCGGTGACAGCCGAGTTGTGGGGGCCACACCCATCACCCCATCAGCTCCTCCCTCAGCCATTTACCAAATCACTAACGACCCTGGGATGCCATGACTGGAAGAAGCAGACAAGGGTTGGCGTGTCACGGCCGGGTGTTAGAAAGGCTGAAAGGGCTCTGGACTGGGGATCCAGAGGCCCGGCTTGCAGGCTCGACTCTCCCGCTGACCAGCTGTGTGGCCTCGGGCAAGCTGGCACACCTCTCTGGGCCTCTTGTTTCTCATGCGTTCTGTAGGGTTCATCAGCTGCTTGCCTATCCTCCCAGGATTTCTATGAGGCTAAAAAAAGAGAAGAGCAGTGAACATGCTCTGGAAATGACCATGCAGTGCAATGAGGCAAGGATTGCTGTCGCTGCTCTAGCTGGTCCAAACAAACAGCAGTTCTGGGTCCCTGCCCTGGTGATAGACGGTAGCATGGAAGACTTGATTCTTTCCCTTCTACCATGTCAAGACTTGTTCCCTGGGAGGGATTTGGGCAGTGGGAAAACAGAGCCCAGCCTGTGGTTGCTTCCAGCCACCCGTGGTGACTCTTTGGAGCACCGGGCCAGGAGTCGGGAGCCTGGGCTCTGGACCCCTCCCTTCCACAAACAGGCTGTGTGCCCTGTGCACCTCTTAGCCTCTCTGTGCCTTGGCTGGCTCTGAAATTCTGATGCCACATCACCAGCTTGAAGGCAAGGAGTTGGATCAGCTCTGGGATCTGTGGAAGGAGGGAAATGGGAAAATATGCCTACTAAGTGCCAGGTCCTCTCCATGTCATCCATCTCCTTTCATTCACTCGGCCCATGATGGTGCCAAGCTCTGCGCCAGATGCTGGGACCAGCCGTCATCAGACAGAGCTGGCTTTCTGGGGATTCCAGCGAAGCAGGCGAGACAAGCATAAAGCCAATGTGCACACAAATACAGAATGACAGTTGTGGAAAAGGGTAAGAAGGAAAAGAAAGAGCTACTGGGAGGGAGCAAACCAGCCTATTCTGGGGTTGAACTTGATGGATGACAAGGAGATGGCCAAGTAGAAGGGGACAAGCCTTCCGTGCAAAGGGAGCAGGTGTGAAGACCCCGAGATTGGCAGGAGAACGGCAAGGCCCAGAGATGGGGGAGACAGCATGTGTGTGCAGGAGTGGAGAGCATGGGGAGGACCTCGGGGGGCGAGGGTGCCCAGAGGCTGCCGAGCCCTGTCTTACAGGCCGTGGTCAGAGGCAGAGGTCTTGATCCTAATCTTGGAGTCTTTTTATCTTAGAATATGGGCTCCACTGACCTAGATCTTCTGAGTACAATCAGAATTTCTTATTTTCTGGACATCCTGATTGATCACATTCAACAAATTCAATAAACGTTCACTGTAGTCAGCCCTAGAAAAACAGGACAAAAGAAGAGACTGTGTCCCTGCCCCTCTCGTCCCCATCTGAGGACAGGCTGGAGAAAGGGTGGCAGGCGGGCACTTTATGTAGTAACTCTACAGCAAGACAGACTGAGATGAGGCCACAAAGGAAGAGCAACGGCTACGGTTCAATGACCAGATGATGGTTACAGGAACTCGTCACATTAATGGCCACATCTCTGAAATGCTTGTCACACTCATTGGGAGCATTTCCAGGAAAAAGTATAATTTAAGCTGAGCCTCGGACAATGATAGGACTTGTTATTTTTAACATGTTTTTTTCCAACTTAAGAACAGTATATTTTCCTAAAAGAAAATTTGGGAAATACATAAATGGGTAAAGAAGATACTTATAACCATGCTTAATCCAGAGAAACCACTGGAAATATTTTTGTGAGTAACCTGCCAGGCTTCTTACGTGTGTTTCACAACGCTGACTTCATTGTGTAGATACCATTTGGCAGCACTCTCCTTTTTCATTTCATATATCAAGAGCCTTTTCCCATGTCGTTAAATATTCTTCAAAACCATAACAGTGAATGGCCGTTCGCTGTTCTATTCTTTGGATTTGTGTAACCACTTCACTATCATCAGATATTTTGGGAGTTTCCAAATTTGTTGCTGCTATGAATAATGCTAGAGTGAACGTCTTTGTACATAAAACCTATGACGGCATCTGGGTGTTCCCTTAGGTCGATTCCGAGGAGTAGAATTCCTGGAACAAGGCTGTGAGCATTGCTACAGCTCTGGACAACTGTTGACCCGTCACACTGCCCCCAGCACACAGGAACTCTCCTGTCTCCCTGCACACTTGCCAACACTGTTTTCTTTTTTAAATCTTCGGCATTTTGATGGGAGAGAGCCCGCTCTGTTGTTGCTTAAGTCTGCCTTTTTTTTGATTACGGATGAACCTGACTTGAACCAGCACGGAGGGGGCGTCAGGAGGTGGGGAAGGACACGGAGAGGACAGTTCCAGGAAAGGCCTGGCCTGGCTCTTCCCCAGGCAGCTCTGTGGAAGTGTCTGGAAATGTTTAAGGGACTCACAAAGGCTGCCTCATCTCACTGGTGCCTGCTCCTCTGCCGTCTTGGGCACTTGGAGCAGCCATGACTCACGACACTCCCACCTCTGCGGGAGGGCGGCCGCCTGGGACATGGCTCTGCCCCCGAGGTGAGAGCCCTTGTCGGCCTCACCCACGGTGCTCCCCTGCAGGATGGATCCCCCTCCACCAGATTTCCCCAGTGAGAGAGGGAGTCTGCTTCCAGTCTCAGTGAAAAGTGAAATATGGTGAGATGGCACTGGGGAATAAAAAGTTCTTCAGAAATGCCTTCAAAAACAGGACTTTATAGACTACTGGAGGGAGCATAATTGGTTCAACCTTTTTGGAGGGCAACTTGGTAATATGTCTCAAATTGTAAAGTATAAACACTCTTGAACTCACTAATTTTACTTTTAAGAATGTATCTGAGGAAATAAACAGATAAAAATGCAAAAACGTGTGCCCAGGGATGTATATAGAAGGAAGTATTGTTGATATTAGTGAACCAAAAAATTGGAAACAATCTAAGTGGGTATCTTCTACATGCCTGAGAAATGGAGAGCTTTGCATGAGAAACTGTGTGGAAGTCTGGGTTGAGGAAGGGGTCGATACCAGCTGAGAAAAAACTGTCTGGAGACTATCTGGAAGGATCCTCTGACCACCACCCGAAAGGAGCCTTTCCTCCCAGCTCACGTTTGGCATCGACAGCCTGCAAGGCAAAGCACGGCTTGTGCCTAATGCGGGCACTCCCACAGTGTGGGAAGGGTGCCAGGCCGGCTCGCTTTGATCTTCGTCCACACACAGGGAAGGTAAGTTGTTCTTCCAGGAGGGTGACGGCCCCGGTGGGCAGCAGTCACTCCTGGTGTCTCTCAAACCACTCACATCACCAATAGGACAGCAGTTATGGCATATTGCATTTTACGTATTGCAAAGAAGAAAATGTTAGAAAATATTTAATTCCAAATGACAATAAGCTTTGAGAGGACATGTCACTTACTCATTATAAAAAGCCTGTAGTGGGTGCCCACTGTGCTAGTGTGAACAAGGCAGGCTGATTCCATCATAGAGCCATTGGGAATTACTGAAGAGTTCTACACAGGATAGGAACATGGAGTTGATGTCGTTAGTTGTTGTTGCTTTTTGGGTTTGATTGGTTGTCTGTCTTTTTAGTTTACTGGATATTTTAAAAAATTGAGATATAATTGATATAGTGTAAGTTCACCCTTTAAAAGTGTACGTTAGTTGTTTTTATTATATTCGCAAGGTTGTGCAGCCATCACCATTACCTATTTCCAGCACGTTTTCATCATCCTAAAAAGAAACTCCCTACCTGTTTATTTCACTCCCTGCTTCCCATTCTCCTCAGCACCTAGACACCACTAATCCACTTTTTTCCCCCATGAATTTGTCTATTCTGGATATTTCATAGAAATGGAATCATACACTAGGTGGCCTTTGTGACTGGCTTCTTCCACTTAACCTGTTTTCAAGTTCATCCATGTTGTGGCACGTATTAGTACTTCGTTCCTCTTTATGACCAAATAATATTCCAGTGTATAGATTTACCACATTTCATTTATCCTTTCCTCAGGGGATGGACATCTGGGTTGTCTCCGCATTTGGGCTATTATGAAGAATGCTGCTATGAGCGCAAGTCTCTGAATGGCCGTGTGCTTTCTTGAGTAAATGCTTCCCAGATTACTGCACGACTTTGGTTAATTTCCAGAGTTCAGAAAAAATTGATTCTGACAAGTTTTGCCAGTATTTTTGTTGCTTGTATGGAGATGATTTTTGGAGGTCCTTACTCTGCCATTTTGCCAATGTCACTCTGCATCCCTGCATTTTAAACCCTGTATTGGTACTTGATGAATCAAAATGCATTGAATTTTAAAGGTGAGTGACCCTGAAGCTTGTCTTCTAGATCACGGCTGTGTCAGCAACATCACCTGCTGCTGTTTTGCAAACTTATTGCTTCCAAAGGGCCAAAAGTTGAATGAAATAAGAGGCCAAGGAGGCAAGTTAGACCTTTATTCAGCCTCAGGATAGGGCTTCAGGGCTGGGAACAGTGCAACTGCGTTTCTTGGAGAGACGGCAGGGTTCCCACAGAGCAAGCTGCTGGGATGGGAGATGACTGACGGTCCTGAGAGCCCTGGGCTGGTGGGAGGAGGCGCGCTTGTCACCCTGACGGTTTGTGGGAGCTTCTTTCAGGCCTCGAATCCCCAGCTTTGTAATTCCTCACGGCCAGGGGTCTCCAGCAGCCACCAAGGTGCTCTGCCCTGGGAAGGCCGTGTGTCGGTGAGTGATGAAGACCGTTGCTTGTACATCCTTTGGCACACCACAGCTTCTGTGGGATTTTCTGTGCAGATGGATTGGGATGAGGGTTGTATGAATTGACTTCTCCTGTTGCTCCTGGGAGATGCGGTATGATTACTTCTGGGTTGGCAGAAAGTAGATGTTATTCATGCTCATATGGAAAATGGAGACGCTGAGGCCAGAGCAGGGCCAGGACCATCTCAGCTCCCCTTCACCTGCCTTTAAGTCCTCAAAAGGGCTTGGCTGGAGCTCTTTGTGTTCCAGTCTCCAACTGGTTTGTCCTGCAGACGGCCCCATAGCAGGGTGGAGTTTATCCAGGACCAATATCAAGTCCTACCCTTGGAGTTAAAAAACCAGTTGCAGAATTCTGGCTCAACACAGGTAAACGAGAGGAGGGCTTGGGTGACTGAGTGACAGAGATGGGTGGGAAGTATGAGGGGCCACTCTCAGGGGCTAAGAAGATCTCAGCCTGCACTAACAGTGGAATAACATCGAGAAGGAGGGAGGTGAGTATTCTCTATTCTCTGGGCTGCCCTAGACACTCCTGGGGTTTTGTGTCCTGGAGTATGCGTGGGTTGGGGAGGGCGGCCTGGAAACTATTGTGTTAGAAGCAGTGAAGGATTTCGGGCTCTTCAGCTAAAGAAGGACAGACTCGAGGGATGGGGGCATTGTCCGCAAGTCTCTAAAGGGCTGTCCTGGGGCACGGAGAGCAGGTCTGTGAGGCTGCTGAGGGCAAGTCAGCTCCAGTGGGGGAAGCTACAGGGTGGTAGCCCTCAGCTTAGCGTTGAAAAGACCGCTGTAACAGGCTGAGTCCACGAGGCAGGCTTGAGCCCAAGTCTGTAGATAGCGATCGCCTGATGGTCCTAAGAGACCCGGGCAGGAGAATTCCAGAAAGTGTTTTGCCCAACATCTGAAATGATATTCTCTCAAAGACGTGTTGGGGCTGGCCAGGTCATGGTGTCTTCAGATCTACCCCTCCTTCATTCCACATCTCTGAAGGGATAGCCCTGCTCCCCACCTAGCGGGAAGCCAGAAACCCCGGGCATTCTCCAAGACTCCTCCCCCTCTCCCACTCAGTGTCCATCGATCAACCACCAGGTCCTGTCCAAGACAACGTCAGGATATCTCTCGCATCTGGCCACTCTTCTCCATCCCACTGCTGCTGTCTTAATTCAGATCGTCATCATTTCTTGTCCTGGCCTTTGCTATAGCGTCAGGTCTGTCCAGGGGCAATCGTAACTGATCATCCTTAAATGCAGACTGATCATTTTAGCATCTTCTTTGAAATATTTGCCGTCTCTCCCTAGGCTCAGGATAGAGTATAGACACTTAATATGATATTCCACTCACCTCGCTGGGCTCACTGTTCTCCCAGGTACTCCGTGCTCCAGCCACGGGTCACTGCCACCCTGCCTTTGTTCATGCTGGTCTTTCTGTCTAGTGTTCTCTTTCCTGGCTTGTTTCTTGTTTTTTAGGGTTTCTTTAGAGCGGTTTTAGGTTTACAGAAAAATTGATGAGAAAGTACAGAGAGTTCCCACATAGATACCCTTCTCTTGTTTCCCCTATTATTTGCATCTTGTATTAGTGGTGCATTGGATACAATTGATGAACCAATATCAATACCTTAAGTCCATAGTTTACATTATGGTTCACTCTTTGTGTGGTACATTCTGTGGGTTCTGACAAATGTATCTGCTATTGCTGTGTCATATGTGTATCCACTGTTACTGTGTCATACGTGTATCCACTGTTACCGTGTCATACGTGTAGCCACTGTTAGTGTGTCATACGTGTAGCCACTGTTACCGTCTCATACGTGTATCCACTGTTACTGTCTCATACGTGTAGCCACTGTTACTGTGACATGCGTGTAGCCACTGTTACCACCTCATACGTGTGTCCACTGTTACCGTGACATACGTGTATCCACTGTTACCGTGTCATACGTGTATCCACGGTTACCGTGTCATGCATGTATCCAGTGTTACCGTGTCATACGTGTATCCGATGTTACTGTGTCATACGTGTATCCGCTGTTACTGTCTCATACGTGTACTGTCTCATACGTGTATCCGCTGTTACTGTCTCATACGTGTAGCCACTGTTACTGTGACATGCGTGTAGCCACTGTTACCATCTCATACGTGTGTCCACTGTTACCGTGACATACGTGTATCCACGGTTACCGTGTCGTACGTGTATCCATGGTTACCACGTTGTACATGTATCCACTGTTACTGTCTCATACATGTATCTACTGTTACTGTATCATCCAGGAGAATGTCACTGCCCTAGAAGGCCCCTGCACTCCACTTGTTTATCCCTCCCTCGATCCCCTCCCAACCTCTTTTCTGGCTTTTTATATGTCAAAATCTACCTATCCTTTAAAGTCTTATGTAGATGCCACCTCCTCCAGGAAGCCTTCACTAATTCTTTCAGTTGAAAATATTTACTCTTTTCTCTTAATAATCAATAGCATGTATGGCACAACTTTTCTCTCCTGGGCACTATGCCAATCCTCTCTCTCTTCCATACACCAACTCTGCTGGGTCAATCTTAACTTACAGATGAAGAAACAGAGGCTCATTTATGACTTGCCTAAGGCCACACAACTATCAAGTGTGAGGACTGAGATGTGAACCCAGGTCTATCTGCCTCCAAACTGCCGGAGGCCTTTCGTTAAGTCCTTGACTTCGTTTAGTGTCCACTTTCCCCTGTAGATGGAGAACTTGAGATCAAGGGCCATTTCCAATTCATTTCTTTGTCCTTAGAACCCAACACGGACCTAAGACAGATCAGGGGTTCAAGATAAATGTGAACGGATTGAATAATATTTTGTTCATTGGAATTCTAATAAACTACCAGCTGTAAGTGATGAAGAAAAAAATCAGGAGTCTTTGGGCTGTCTTCAGGAAAAGATATTTGCTCCACACACTCCAGCAGACCCTCTGGGTGGAGCCTCTGGGCCAAGCCTCTTGAGTGAACTTGTTAATTCCAGTGACAATGACCTCGAGTGTGTATGCATGTGCCTGCTAGTGCGGGAGATCCCTTTCCCCTAACATCTAGGACACTCTTGAGAGGGAAATGGGCTCCTTTCATCTCAGCCTGGAGAGGGCTGGAGAGGCCCAGCCTTCCCGCTGGGCTCTGCTGGAGAAGGCCCAGGTCCCGAGTGTTGTTCCCGTGGGTGCACTGGAGCACCAGTGCCTTCTCTTCTTCAGAGATCACACCACCAGATGCATAGTTCTCCTCTCCTCTAATGCAATTTATATGTCTGAGCATGAACAGAGGATTTGTGAGCCTTCAAGGCTGGGGCTTTGGAAATTACCTTGGCAGGCCAGGGCTGCTGGGTAGAAACCTGGGGTTTTAGGAAACTTTAGGGGAATTATTTTCAAAGGTGCTGAGGCTCCTCCTGGCAGGAGGAAGAGCATATTCTGGGCCCTGGGAAGTCCATGCCCATCCCACAGCCTCCCCCAGGCCCTTCCTAGGGTCCCTTTTAAAACACACCCAGTAAGACTTTCTGGTTTAACAATGAATATGTCGGGAGCTACACAAGGTGGCAGAACAAGGGATCATTTAACAGATCAGTTAGGTAGGGAGGTGAGGGGGAATGAGAGCAGGTCAGCCTTGGCTGCACGTCCAGAGTCGGGCACTCACCAGCTGGGAGTGTCAGTCAATTTTTAAATCTCAACCTCATCCTTTACCTGATGAAGTTGAGAGGGATAAATAATGTACACAGGAGATAGTGTCTCATATTGAAAAGGACACAGGTTTTTGTGTCCAAAAGACTTGTGTGGCCTCAGGCAAGTTACTTAACCTCTCTGAGCCTCCTTTCTGTCATTTGTAAATTTGGAAATAATAACAGCTACCCCACAGGACTGTTTTGAGGGACTAAAGGAGAGAGTGTGTAGAAAGTGCTCAGAGTAGCCTGGCACCAGTAGGGGCTCAAAGGTCGTTGGCTCCTCTCTCTCCTTCTTAGTACATGCTGCTCACACTCTCCTGCCCCCTGTGGGGCCTCAGCCACACCTCTATCTTAACGGCTACTCACTCACGTCCCACCTTGACCTCTGTCATCTCTCGACTGACAATCCTGAGTCCACTGACTTCCTCTCCACTTGCAGACCCCTTATTTCTTGCCTAGAACAGGCCCTTTCTGAACCATTCTGACCGTGTCATTTTCCTGCTTAAAAAACCTCTTATGACTCCCTTTTGCCTACAAGATAAAACCTAATCCTTATCACCTTCCACCTTTCCAGTCTTACTTTCTCTTCCTTTAAGCAGATGTTATGCTGCCACATCAGGTCTGATAACTGTGGCTCTCAGTTTTAAGCATTTGTTGTCCATATTATTAGTGCATCATTATTGATCTTCCTCCCAAGAGGAGGAAGTGAATTTTGAAAATGATGGTTTCTTGATCTAGTTTAAGAAATAATTCTATGGAAAAACAAAATAGCGATTTTTTCTTTATGCCTTGAAAGCCACCTGAGTTTTGCCACGGATTTATTCACGGTTTTCCTATAAGCCAGCCGTAGCTGTAGAATGATCAGAACATTCTATGTCTTTGTAATTTCCCTGTGCTGGGTTGCAGGACTGGAAAATGATAGATGCCTGAAATTGATCAGGGTAATCGATGCTACGTGAAGTATTTACACATGATGGATGTATCGTCTGCCAGATGTGAGTGTTGGCAAGGGCTTGCTTGTTTATAAAACCCCTGAGATCCCATTTGTATCAGTGACTAATGTTTGCGCACGGGGCTGTTTGCAGTGTTTCAGAAATGACTATTTATTTGACATGACCACCTTTCTCCTTTACTTCCCCATTTATCACAAGCCTTGCTGCTCTTTCCTACATAACAAAATCAGGGTTTTATTCAATCTCCTTTCTCCTTGACCTCTGTGATATACGGGGGTGGTTATTTTGCATTTCCAACTGGCCTCCTGTCTCGCCTCTCCCTCTCATTCAAAACTTACATGTTGCTGCTCTTCTCTCATGTGGCCCTGACTACCCGCTACTGCACCTACAATATAAACTCTAACCCCCTCTTTGGTGTTTAGAATCCTCCCCAATCTGGCCTTAGCTGATCTTTCCAACTGTATGTCTTCCTCCCAGCACTGGGAAGGAATTTTCTTGTAAGTGACAAACCCCACCTGAATAGCTTGTACCCACAAAGGGGTCTATTGAAATGTCTCAGTACAGGACACATGATGAAGAAAGCCCTGCCCGAACCAGCCCAGCTCTGGAGATCTCAAGGACTGGAATCAGGGTCTCCAAAACCATCAGTAATTCCCATACGCTATTTCTGCTTTCTTCTCCTTTCTGCTTGTCTTGTGTGATGGCTTCCTTCTCTTCTGCAGACAGGTTTTCTCTACATGCTGAGGCATATGACCACTATTGGCTTAACTCCTCAATGAGGGAAGCCTGCCTCCTCCCTGCTGCACTGGGGGAGGGGCTCCTATTGGGCCACCTGCATCCCCGGATCAATCATGGTATCCGGGGCATGGGGAGCGATAACTGGCCCAGCCGGCATTGCTGGCCCAACTCTGTGGCCGGCAGGACAGGGTGGGCTTCTAGAAGAAGGGAGTATAGGGGAGTGTGCTGGGCACAGAGCTATGGCTACCATCCTGACTCCCCAGACTAGCCACAGAATATGTTCCATTCAGTTAAACGCTTACTGAGCACCAGCGCTCTGTGCCGGGCTCCCAGCCCCTTCTTCACCTGAGCTCGCAATCTGGTGGAGGAAACAAATCCCCAACAGATCATTGCAACGCAGCGTGTAGAGTGCACGATACAACAGACTCAGGATGCTGTCAGAGCACAGGTGGGGGGCCTTGAACTCAAGCAGCTCAGTCAAGGAGACTTCTCAGAAGAGTGACAGGAACCTGAGTCTTAAAGAATAGTAGGAGTGAGTGAGGCGATGAGGGAGGGAAGGGCGTTCCAGGTGAACAACGGCTTGAAGGTGTGAAACTGTGGGCCTCTGCCCAGAAGTAGGAGCGGCTCAGGAAGGCGAGGGCCCACCAGGAGGGTGGGCAGGGCTGGGAACTGCAGCACTCCTTGCCTCTGCTCTCCTGCCTCCCTCCTGCCTGCCACACAGTGAAATCCAGCTCAGCCTCAAGACCCAGCTCGAATGCCATCCTGTCTTTTCGAATCCCTCAGTGGCCAGTCACAGCTTCCTCAGGGATTCTGCAGCCTCTTTCAGCCTCTGTTAGACTTCTGCTCTGCCTTGCTGTCAGTTATTTATGTACACATCTGAGATCCTTTACTACAGCAAAAGGCCCTTGAATGCAGGAACCCTGCCCTAAACATCCTTCTCTCCCACTCAGCCCCGCTTAGCACGGGGCCTTTTTCAGTGTGCAAAAAATAATTGTTGAATTATGAGCACTCGGCTAATTGGACATTTTCCCCTCCAGGAAGCAACTAGCAAAGTGATATTGGTTTCATGTAAGTAGAAAGAATTTTAAAATTATCTATCAATATTTTCTCAACATAGCCAGGTTTTTTTCCAAAACAAAAAGAGCTTTATGGATTTTACTGATTATGAAGTTGATAAATATGCATATAGAAAATTGTAAACGATACATAAAAGCATAAAAATAAATTTAAAACCACACGAGGTACCGTCTCCCGGAGGCAACCACTGTTAACATTTCAGATAACAACCTTCCAGACATTTCTCTATAAATCCAGCTGTAATTAATATATGACTTTATAAGAAGATATTACAAAATGCAACATAAGCTAGGCTTCAGAGTAATATGTCCAAAGGAATTTAACAGTTGAATAAAATCCGTTTTTTTCTAGATAATTTAAATGAGTTCTTGCTGTTCTCTGAGAGATTAAACAGCCACTCAATATTTGCTCCAGAAAGTTCTACCTCCTTTCTCCCACTCTCTCTCCCTCATTGAGATACAGTTTGCATACCATAAAGTTTACTCTTAAAGTGTACAATTTGGTGGTTTTTAGTATACTCACAGATTATACACCTATCACCGCTAAGTCCAGAACACTGTCATCGTCCGCAAAAGAAATCCCGTACCCATTAGGCAGTCCCTCTCCATTCGTCTCTCCCCTTAGCCCCTGGCAACCACCAATCTACTTTCTGTCTCTATGGCTTTGCCTGTTTTGGACATTTCATAAAAACGGGATCATATAATATGGTGCCTTTTGTGTCTGGCTTCTTTCACGTAGTATAATGTTTACTAGGCTCATCGTGTTGCAGCATGTGTCAGTACTTCATTCCTTTTTATGGCTGAATAATATCACATTGTATGGCTATACTAAATTCTGTTTGTCCATTTGTCAGTTGATGGACATTTAGGTTGTTTCCACTTTTTGTCTGTTGTGAATAATGCTGCTGGGAACATTCATGTAAAAGTTTTTATCTGAACATGTGTTTTCATTTCTCTTGGTTCTATGACTGGTAGTGGAACATATGGGTCATATGGTAACTCTATGCTTAACTTTTTAAGGAACTGCCGGACTGTTTCCCAAAGCAGCTGCACCATTTTCCATCCCCACCAGCAGTGGATAAGGGTTCTGCTTTCTCCACACCCTCAACAACACTCGCTATTTTCTGTCTTTTTTATTATAGCCATTCTGGTGGGTATGAAGTATTATTTCATTACGGTTTTGATTTGCATTTCCCTAATGACTGATAAAGTTAAGTAAATTTATATGTGTTTATTGACAATTTATATATCTTCTTTGGAGGAAAGCCTATTTCTTCAAGTCCTTTGCCCACTTTTTAATTGGGATATTTGTATTTTTATTACTGAGTTTTAAATGTTCTTCAAATATTCTGGATACTAGACTCCTATCAGATGTATGACTTGCAATTATTTTCTCCCATTCTGTGGCTTGTCTTTTCACTTTCTCGATAGTGTCCTTTGGAGCACAAACATTTTTAAGTTTGATGAAATCCAATTTATTATTTTTCTTTTGTTGCTTGTGCTTTAGGTGCCTTTCTAAGAAATCATTATCTAATATAAAGTCATGAAGATTTACACCTATGCTTTCTTGTAATTTATTTTATAGTTTTAGCTTTTACATTTACGTGTTTAGTCCATTTTGATGTAATTTTTGTATATGGTGTGAGAGAGGGGTCCAACTTCATTCTTTTGCGTATGGATATCCAGTTGTTCTAGCACCATTTGTGGAAAAAACTATTTTTTCCCTATTGAACTGTCTTGGGGAAAACGGATTGATTACAGATGTGTAGATTTATATCTGGACTCTAAATTCTATTCCATTGATCTATATGTCTCTCTTTATGCCAGAACCAAACAGTCTTGATTACTGTAGCTTTGTAGTAAGTTTTAAAACCAGGAAGTGTGAGTCCTCCAACATTTTTCTTCTTTTTCAAGATTGTTTTGGCTATTCTAGATCTCTAATATTTCCCTATGAATTATTGGATCAGCTTGTCAATTTCTGAAAAATGAAAACAAAAACAGCTGAGATTTTGTCAGGGATTGAGTTGAATCTGTAGATCAATTTGAGGTGTATTGCCATCTTAACAATATTAAGTTCATGAGATGTCTTTTTATTTATTTAGGTCTTCTTAATTTCTTTCAATGATGTTTTGGAATTTCAGTGTATGAGTCTGGTACTTCTTTTCTTACAATTGTTCCTCAGTGTTTTTCTTTTTGATGCTACTGTAAATGGAATTGTTTTCTTAATTTCACTTTTGGATTCTTCATTGCTAGTATATAGAAATATAACTGGATTTTGTATATTGATCTTGCATCCTGCAACCTTGCTGAACTTACTAGCCCTAAGAGTTTCTGTGTGTGTGTGTGTGTGTGCGCGTGTGTGTAGTCCATAAGATTTTCTTTATACAAAATCATGCCATCTGCAAAATGAGCTAATTTTACTTCTTCCTTTCCAATCTGGATGTCTTTTATTTCTTTTTCTTGCCTAATTGCCCAAGCTAGAATATCCAGTACAATGTTGTGAACTGGCAAGAGCAGATCCTGATCTTTGGAGAAAGATTTCAGGTTTTCACCATTAAGTGTAATGTTAGCTGTGGGTTTTCATAGGTTGAAGAAGTTCTCTTTTATTCCTAGTTTCTTGAGTGCTTTTATTACAAAAGGGTATTGGAGTTAGTCACATGCTTTTTCCGTGTCTTTTGAGATGACAATGTGTTTTTTCCCCTTTACTCCATTAGTATAGTGTATTACATTGGTTGATTTTTATATATTGAACCAACCTTGCATTCCTGGGGTAAATCTCACTTGGTCCTGGTATTTAACCCCTTTTTATATGTTGACTGATTCAGTTTGTTAGTATTTTGTTGAGGATTTTGTGTCTGTATTCATAAGGAATATTGATCTGTAGTTTTCTTTTTCTTGTAATATTTTTGCCTGAATATAGAATTCTTGGTTGACAGGTTTTTTTTTTTCTTTTAGCACTTTGAATATGTCATCCTACTGGCTACTGGCCTCCATACAAAAAAATGATGAATGAAAAATTAGCTACTAATCTCACTGAGGCTCATTTGCACATGATCACTCCTCTCTTGCTACTATGAAGATTATCTCTTAGTCTTTGGTTTCTGGCATTTTGATTATGATGTGTCTATGGCTGGATCTCTTTGTGCTTATCATACTTAGAGTTTGTTGAACTTCTTGGATGGGTAGATCCATGTTTTTCATCAAATTTGGAAAGTTTTGGCCCCTTTTTCTTCAAGTATTCTTTCTGCCTTTTCTCTTTCTTCTCTCCTTTTGGGACTCCCATTATGTGTATGTTAATATGCTTGATAGTGTCCCACATGTCTCTGAGGCTCTGTTCATTTTCTTCATTCTTTTTAAATTTCTCTTCCTCAATCGGGTAATCTCAATTGACCTATCTGCAAGCTTGCTGATTCTTTCTTCTGCCTGCTCAGTTCTGCTGTTGAGCCCCTGTAGTGAATCTTTCATTTCAGTTATAGTAGTTTCAGCTCCAGAATTTCTATCTGGTTTGTCTTTATAATTTCTATCTCTTTATTGTTATTCTCTATTTGCTGAGACATAATTCTCATAGTTTTCTTTAGTTCTTTAGACATGGTTTCCTTGAGTTCTTTGAACATATTAAAATAGCTGATTTAAAATATCTGGGTTTCCTCAGGTAGAGTTTCTATTGATTGCTTTTTTTCCTGTGTGACACATATGTTCTTTTTTCTTTGACTGTCTTATGTTTGTTGTTGTTGAAAACTGGACATATTTAATAATATAATAGGCAACTGTGGAAATCAGATTTTCTGCCCATCCCCAGAGTCTGTTGTTGCTGTTCCCTGGAGTATGTTGGGGCATGTTTCCTCATGCCCTCATAAGTTTGATTGTTCTAACCCTGCCCCAACTAGAGCTCTCTGTGCACTCTGACTCTCCCTTCTAAGTCTTCCAGGCAGCCTGGGCACTTGCAAACACTAGGATTTCTTGTTACCCAAGGTTCTTCTGTGTTTACTGTGATCAGCACAAATTCACCACACAAGACACTTTGGATTGACTTCAAGACTCATCTTGACATTTGGCTTGAAACTTTCTCCAACTTTGGCTTCTGTGACAAAGACTCTATTTATTCTCCTACTGCCTCCGTCTGCTCCTCTCTGACTCCTTACTGGGCTAATCATCTTACTCAGGGTTTGCGATGCTCTCACTTTTCTCTCTCTCCTCTCTACTTTCAAGTGTTTATTCTTACTTCTTCAACTATCTCCTCTCTTTGGCTCCTTGGTGATGGAACTGGAGTGCAGTAATAATGAGAGTGGGCTTTGGAGTTAGATGGACCTGGCTTTGACATCTGGCTTGGACACTTACAAGCTGCGGAACATTGGACAAATTTATTTACAGCTCCATCCATCAGTTTCTCATCTATCCAAAAAGGATAATGATAGTGCCATCTCAAGAAGATCTTGTGAGGCTTAAATGAGATAGCACAAATACTCTGTACCTGTGATAGAGTAAGTGATCAAACATATTAGCTATTGGGATTCCATCATCACTTCAAACTCAACCTATCTAAACAAAGCTCACATAATTTCACTTCAAATAAGCCCTTTTGTCTTCTGCCTCCTCCAATTCTCCGGCCTCCTCACTTTGGGGATTACCCTGACCTGGTCTTGTTCATTAATGATGATAACATGGATCTAACATCACCAGATCTTTTTCATGCCCAAGTTCTTGTTTTCTTTCATCTTGGAGCATCATTCACTTGATCCTGCTAACTTTTCTTTCAAAATATCTCTTTCTTTCCCTTTTCTTTCTACCTTCACTGACTCTGCTCTTGCTCTGCCCTCACTGAACTCTGAGTGGAGTGACAGCCCTGATAGCACAACTGCCTGCCTACGTCACAGGAGCTGGGATTCCAGGCACCTCCCAGTGGTTCCTGTGGCTCTTGTTCTTTTTCCCGGCAAGGCACACCCTAGCCAGGCAAAATGCAAGAGTGGGGGCAAACTGTAGGATTTGGAGGCAGGAGTTCTTGATTCTAGACCAGGCTCTGCCATGGCCTTTCCAGAGAACCCAGGAAAGCCTTTCACGTTCTTTGGGCCTTTGTTTCCCCATGCAGGGTACATGAAGAACTGAACGGTCTTGAAGACCCCTGCCAGCCCTGATGTATGGTGATTTATCACTTGTGGTTTCTTTCAAATACAAGTCTCATTCGTGGGGCTTCTGAGTTGTTGTTCTTCCTTCCCTCTCTCCCTACCTTGACAGACTTGTCTTCTATGGTGAGTTCTCCTTTGCCAAGTTGTCTCAGACCTCATTTCCTGTTCCTCACTCACTCCACTTGGCTTCTTCCCCTACCCTGTAGTCTAGGTTGTATGTACTGATGTACAAATTTATTCTGATTGTTGGTACAGCTTCTACCTCTGTGTTCTTTTGGTCTTTTCAGAGAGTCTCTGCCTTCTCTTTCTCCTATTCCGTCCCCGCCCTTACACTGATGACTAGTGGGATCTTTCTAAACCATAAATTAGAGATTGTTAGTCTCTTGCTGAAAAACCTCCAATGGCTCCCCAGGTCCCCAGGATAAAGGTTATTTCCTTAGTTTCCTTTTATAGGCTCCCACATCCCTCTAAAGTCTGATTTCAACTCAGTCTCTCTACTCAGCTGTTTCTGAAGAGACTGTCCCTCTATTCTTTTGCTTATTCTGTTCCTTCTGCTTGGACTGCTCCTTTCCCCCACACTTCTCTGTCCATTGAAATCCTACTCACCCACAGGCCTCAGATCAACTGTCACCTTCCTGGGAAGCCTTTCTTGATCTCCTCATTCAAAGCAAAACCGTCTTGCTTTTGGATTCCCACAGAATGTTATTCATTCAGCAGAGAAGAATCGTTTTCTTTCTTCTTCATGTTATAATAAAGGCAAAGACAGTGTCAGATTTAGGTCAGGGGCTTGGCACATGGGTAGCATTCACTAAACATCTGTTGAAAAAGGGAATGACTTCTCTCTGAGTTTCTGGCTTTAGACTCCCTCCTCTACCAGGCTACTTGAGAGACCCCCTCCAACCCACCTACCATCGACGGATCTTCCTGACGGGCATCTGGGTTCATCTGCTGCCAAACCCAACTCATGTTCATCCACATTTAAACAAAGGAGCAGGAAGAAGCAAGGATTAAAGCAAGATCCTAATCACCAAGTACAGAGATGCCTACTGGCATGGGGAGGAGCTCTGGTGGAACTCCCAGCCAGTGTCCACAAAAGCAGTCAATGATGCCCACAGCTAGGATTTGCACAGGGGAATCTGAGCATCTGGATCCTTCCAAATCCTGGGTTGTCAGAGCTGGAGCTGGTGCTCGAGATCAATGTGTCCCAACCCTTTCATTTTATAGATGCTAAAGCTGAGGCACCAAGGAGGCTGGCAAGTCGGAGCAGGGCTGGGAAAGAAACCCAGGGCTCTCACTCCCAGGCATGGGCTCCTCCCTCTCCACCAGGCTGTGGAGTTTTGTAAGAATTGTTATAACTCCTGGATGTCTTATTTCATAGGGATTTTCCTAGAGCTGGATTAATAAAATCTTTAAATTGACACCTATCAAGAGCAAAATCACTGATGATCTTGAGATGAGAGAGAAAGAGAGATGGAGACAGAGAGAAGGAGACAGGGACAAAGAAAGAGACAGAGGGACAGAAAGATCTAGAGATGAAAAATGATCAAAGACTAACAAAGAGACAAAAAGAGAGTCAGAAAGGGACAAACAGTGTGAGAGAGACAAGAAGTAGAGATGGAGGAAGACCGCAAGAACAGAGCCCTCTCTCTACACTGCCCCATCTCCTTCCTCTCCTCAGCCCGGGAAATGCTTCAAAGGTGTGTGCGTGTAGCTGTTGCTCCCTTGGGTTCTCTGAGGCTCACAGGATGACGTGGCCTCAGAGGCCTTTGTCCCCAGACTTATTTATGGGGGCTGGGGCCTCAGCTTTTCAGGGGGTGTGTGGGCTGCAGCAGCTGTGTGGTGGGACTTTGAGAAAAGTGTTGGGGTTGATCAGCTAGCTTCCTCCAGATTTTCTGGTGCTGCAGAAAGAGCTCAGCAGGGCAGGAGCATCAGGAGCTCTGGCTCTGGTTTGGAAGGGGATATGGCACTGCCTGGCTGGGGGTCTTGGGAAGGTTTCACCCCAGGGTTTGGACCAGCTGATCCCTGAGGCCATTCTAGCTCTAAAATTCATGACTGACTGAGCCACTGGACCTTAAGATAAAGGGTTCCATCCCTTCTTCTCGGACGCTTACCTCAACCACTACTTTGGGATCATGTCTGCCATCAAGGATGTGAGCAGAGAGGGACTAACCATCCAAGGAGACTAACTCCATCTGTTGGCTCCTCTAGCAAAGAAATTTTTTTGGTAGAAATGTTAAGTCACAGACCATCAGAGCTGGAGGAGCACCAGACATATCTTTCCTAATTTCTTCATTGCTCAAATAGAGAGACAGAGATCCAGAAAGTCATTGTCAGGGAAGGAACTAGAAGCTAGAACTTACATCTGCTGGCTCCTAGCCATGTCCTAGGGTATTAGGCTGCATGCTGAGTGACAGGGAGTGATGTTGGGAGGATAAGACTGGCTTTCTTAGCCAGTGAGAACAACGAAGGCCCCAGAAACATCCGCAGAATTTGGGGCTGGGCAGCACTGCTTCTCCCTTCCCCTTCCTCACTTTACATTAGGTTGTTATTCAGAGCTCCTTGGGCAGCCCACCTCATCACCCCAGGAGGGGAGAGGTACTCGTCTTCACCTTCATTCACTAGGAACTCAGAATTTCAGTTCCTCTGTCTCAAAGCCTTGCCAGCCACCTGGGCACTATCTTGGAGGGGTTTGCTCTGTGACTGGGTTTTGGGAGGTGCTGGATGGTGGCTAAAGAAGGCAGCAGATGGGGATAAGTTGGGAAGATATAAGAGATGTTAAAAAGATGAAGCTCAGACATATAAATCTATCTAAATCTATCTACATTGCACACCACAAATCATGAAATGGTGGAGCTGACTTTCTTTCATGGACATTCTGAGGTTGTCTTTTACTGTATTCCTTTACTTATTCATTCATATACTTGTTCATTCACTCATGTAACCAACCAGCCAATTATTCACGGTGCACATGCTCAGGAGTGGTGATGTGGTGGAGGATTGGTGGTAGTGCTGGTAGTGGTAGGAGGTACTTTTGTGTTGTTGGGTGGTATTGATGAGTGTTGGTGATTGTGCTGGTGCTGATGTTGTAGTGGTAGTGATGGTGGTGGTGATGGTGGTGGTGGTGGTGACTCTGGTGGTGGTGGTTGTTGGTTGTGGTGTTAGTGGTGGTGAGTGTGGTTATGGTGGCAGGTGATAATGGTTGTGGTGATCGGGGTAGAGATGGTGGTGATGATGTTGATGGGTCGTGGTGAGTGGCAATAGTTGTGTTGTTGAAAGGGGATGGTGGTGTTGTTGATGGGGGCATTAGAGGTGGGGAGTTGGGCAGTGGAGACAAATCACCCAGTTTGGTCCTCAGTGAGCTCACAGTCTGGTTGGGAAGGAGGTATGGCCTGGACCCAGCACTATAACTGCAAAAGTGCAGTGCTCAGGGATGTGGGAGAGGAAAGTGAAGAGCTCTGGTGGCTTGGAGAGGATGAGGTTCTCACTGGCTGGGGATAAGGGAGCTCCTCCTGGACCCTGAAGGGCAGGTAGCCATAAGAAAAAAGAAATCTACATAAAATCAATCACTTTATTGCTTTTATATTTTTAATACCTACTCATTAAACAGAACCAAGAAACATAGAAAAGTATAAAGAAGAAAAATTTTAAATTAACCAAAATCTCACTTCCTAGACATAAAGATGGGGGAGGGAGGTCATTTTTACACTCAGAGGTGGAGGTTGGGAGGTTCCTGACTCAAAAAGAGGAAGCAGTATGAGCAATGGAAGGGAGGTGCTCGAGGGTAGGGACTGTTCCGGAACAGCCGCGTCCATCGGCAGAGGTGAGGGCCCTGCCCTCCCTGGGAGGAAGGGAAGTGGCACGAGGGGTGGTGAAGGTGGACACACTGCTCACAGAGTTGGACAGGGTGGGGTGGAGCAGTATGGGCCCTCCCTCTGCCTGCGCTTTGCCCTGTGACCTGCCTGGGCGAGCAGATGAGCTTCTCGGATCATTGCGTTCTGTGTCACTCCCTGGAGTGTATCGAAGTGTGCCGATGCAGCCTGCTGCGGAATCTCAATGAGCAAGAGAGATCTGGAGGGAAATAAGATCACGCTCCTTTTGTCCTCTCCCTCTGGTACCACGCATCCCCTTCTCTGCCTGTGAACAGAGCCCCAGAGGCCCCGGCGTTGCTTATTTGCGGATCGCGTGAGGCCAGAGGAGCTCGCTTGGCAATGACCTTGGGGGGAAAGATCTTTTTGGGTCCTACTGAAACTAAGGGTTACCTGGAAGATTTCAGTGCAATTTGGGAGGGAAAAATGTCAGAATTTTAAGAGCCTCTTAAAGATGATCAAGGGCCGGCCCCGTGGCTTAGCGGTTAAGTGCGTGCGCTCCGCTGCTGGCAGCCCGGGTTCAGATCCCGGGCGCGCACCGACGCACCGCTTCTCCGGCCATGCTGAGGCTGCGTCCCACATACAGCAACTAGAAGGATGTGCAGCTATGACGTACAACTATCTACTGGGGCTTTGGAGGGAAAAAATAAATAAATAAAATCTTTAAAAAAAAAAAAAAAGATGATCAAGCCCAGGTCTTTTCAGTTCTTCCTCCCTTGTCTATTTTTTAAGCTGGGGCATCCTTTTGTCAAGCAACATCTTCAGTGAAAGTCCAATATGGACACCAACAAAAAGGAGGCTGCTTTGATTGAAGCATAGGAAGAAGATTCTGCCTAGCTGAGCCCTTGGTCCACTCACCCTGGGCGTTGGATTGAAGTGTGAGGTGGGGATGATCATTTTGTCTTTCGGGGCTGTTAGGAGGCCCAGATGCATGTAACGCTCCCGGGACTTCATAATGCTGGGAGGTACCAAGGGCTTCTGAGCAGCGTAGGGCTCACTCTGGGCTCTGCAGGGGGAAGGGAAGCAGGGGGTGGAGCCCGGAAGATGGCCCTGGGGGGTGCCCAGGCAGGCAGGTTGTCATTCTGACAGTTGGCCCCAGCCACCTCCCGCCTCAGGTGGGCAGCACTCAATTCAACACACTCTTCCTCTTTACCCAAGTCCCACCACCATCCTGGGTGACCTCGGTGTCCCCCGGACTTCCCCCCCACTTCAGCCCCACAGTCCAAGGATCCCCTTTTCTGACAACAGTAGCAGCTAGCATTTATGGCGCACTTGCCTCCTGCCAGGCACTGTTCTAAGGCCTCCAGGTGTGTTATCTCATTTGATGCTCCAACAACCCTTGGGCAGGAATACTATTATTCCACCATTTTACGCTCGAGGAAACTGCATCACAGAGAGGGTGTTTGATTTGCCCAAGGTCAGGCAGGTCATAAGTAGCGGAGTTGGGATTTGACACAGGCACCATTGTGCCAGGATCCACAGCCTCAGGGGCGTGAAATCTCAGGTGCCTCATCTCCCCCCCCTGGCCACAGCTTCCCTCTGCCCCTGCTCTTACACCCCACAGAGACTTCTAGGCCCTTTTTGTACTCTCCGCCATTTTCACTCAGTCTCTGATCCCCTCCCGTCTTCACTTCTTTATTAGGCCAAATCCTTGGACTCATACTGGCTACCTCACCAGCTGCCTGAAGCCCCAGTCCTGCTACCATGTCTGGTGAAAACCCAGCTTCATCTATGTGGAATGAGCAGAAAAACTGCTCATTTGAAAGCTGGCTGCTTTGGAACCTTCTGGAAGGTCTGCCAAAGTCTTCTTCCGGAGAAAAATTGCTTATTTTGGGGGGTGGGGGGAATATTGGCCCTGAGCTAACATCTGTTGCCAATCTTCCTCTTTTCTTTTTTCTCCCCAAAGCCCCAGTACATAGTTGTATATCCTATTGTAGGTCCCTCTAGTTCTTTTATGTGGGATGCCGCCTCAGCATGGCTTGCTGAGTGGTAAGTAGGTCCGCGCCCAGGATCTGAACCTCGAACCCTGGCCACTGAAGCGGAACGCGTGAACTTAATGGCTCCGCCACTGGGCCAGCCCTGAAAAATTGCTTTTTTGTTTAGAGAATCTCCTTCAAGAGCCTTTAGGTGAGACATGGGAGTGGAGGGGTGGGGTGGCGGGCGCTAGAGCAGGACAGCAGGAGCGGTAAGGGGAGGTTACCCCCAGGTCACAGCCTCGCACACCCTGGGTGCCCACCTGCATTGCTTCTACAGGAATGCCGCCTCTGGGCTTAGCATGCTGTGAAGGGTGTCCCGTCCCCTCCCAACCAGTGACAGCCTTGGTGGGTGGATCACTAAGAATGTTTCTCAACCTCCCCCTGGAGTATGAGAGGGAGTAGTTATACTCCTGCCTTAAAATCCTCATCCACCTATAAAATGCGACCCAAGTGCTTACCTTGGACAACAAGGCCCTTCAGAATCAGGCCCTGCCTCTCCGGAGCTCATCACCCATCAGGATCACACCCTACCCACACCAGCTTCCCGGCTGTCCCCAGACGCAAGCACATTCCGGCCTCAACACCTGCCTCCACGCCTGTGCTCCCCTGCTAGGACATGCACCCCCGGATATCCCCACGGCCTGCTCCTGCATTTTGTTCAGTCTGTGCTCAAGTGTGCCCCCTCAGAAAGGCCTCCCTGACCTGCCCAGCTCAAATTGCACCCTGTCGCTCTCTCTCTCCCTACTCTGCTTAAATTTCCTTCACAGCACCCATCACCACCTCGTGTTAAAGTATAATCTCCTAAGAGTCAAAAACATGACTCACACGAGCATCCAGAGGGATGTGTCAGTGATTTATTTAACTCTTTATCAAGGGAATCAGCAGGATGGCAAAGCTGATTCAAAGGGGGCACGAGAAACTGATGTGTGTAATCAGTGGAAAAACGGCGCTGGGATAACATTGCACAGTGAGATACTCAACGGGTTAATGTACTCTAGCACAATAAAACCGTAACCTCCGGGTTATCTTTTTTTCCAGACAGAAGTCATTTGCATCTCTGCTGGACAAGAATCATTTGTGGCTTATCAATCTTCTTTAAATTAACATTTTACGTCTTAGACCCTGGGCCCGAGTCAAGTGGTAAGTCAAACAAAAGTTACTCTCCTAGAACAGCACTGTCCCAGAGAACTTTCCACAATGAAGGAAATGTCTAAAGTGATAGCCCCTAGCCTCACATGTCTAGTCTGCTCTTGAAATGTGGTTAGTGTGACTGAGAAATAGAATTTTAATGTTTAATTATTTAAATTAAATTAAATTCCAATACATTTAATTGATATATTAAATATATATTATATTTATGTATATATTAATATGTAATTTAATATAATATAAAATAATGTAATATAAATAATTTAATATGATATAAATATAAATTAAATGTAAATATATAACATTGTATTAATATATTTCATTAATTAATATAAAGTAAATAGGTTAAAATTTAACTGTAAATGGCCCCAGGTGGCTAGTGGCTGCCCTCCTGGACAGCACAGCCCCGGGAAGTCAGATGACAATTAGATAGCTTATTGGACAATGTTGTAGTTGAAAGCGCCTTATTTTCACGTTTTGAATAATTTTTCGTAACTCTGACATCATACTATATGTTTGTTTTTTACCTTTTTTCCCTACTAGGAAGTTAGCCTCTTAATCGCAGGGCCTATGTGCTGTTTTCTGCGTGTTCCGGCACTAGGAAGGGGGCCGGGCGCATGGCCGGCAGCTGTTGAATGAATAAATCAGTGCGAGGAGAGGCCCAGACCTTCAGTGAAGCGTGTGCTCTGGTTAGTGGTGCTGGAGGGGTGGGGTGAAGGGTCGTGGGGAGAAGACCAGGCCGGAGGGTGGTGATGAAGGGCCCCGGCTGAGGGAGTGCTGAGCTGGGGCAGACATGGAGAGCCAGAGTGGACGGAGGATGCCCCCGAGGAACGGAGTGCCTCCTGAGAGTCCTTGGAACAGCAGGGAGAGCCCCAGGCGCCCGACAGTGAGGACAGACGGATCCCGTGATTTCCTCTGGGTAGCGTGTTGGTCGGGGTAGACGACCTACGGTTACCCACGGTCCTACAATCTCCGTGGTCGGACATAGCAAGTTTCCGGGATGGGGCCTGGCCTTAGAGGACAGGGTCTAGGAGGGGTCCAACCAACTCCCCGTCTATTTATATAGAGTGAAAGTGCGGTCGCGACAATCCACAGAGCACTCTTCTCCATATGTGGGCTGTGCTGGGGCCTACGTTTAAATGTGGGGGTGTTCACTCAGGGAACTCACATGGGGTCCATCAGGAAGCTCTGATGCTCTGGGTGCAGAGAAGCCAGGAGAGCATGGGGCCACACTCCCTTTCCCTATTCCTCCCTGCTGTTGACCTCTTGTATTCCGCTATCCCTCGGTCGCCTGAGACCACACCCTTAGATCTAGCGTCTTTCCACAGCACAGCTGCCTGCTCTGCTGGCCTCCCCTTCCCTGGGGCAGGAGGTGCTTATTTCTGCCCAAGCCCCTCTTGTCCCGAAAGAGGTGGCCTGTCTCCTGAGAATGGGAATGGTGACAAGGTCAGCATTGGGAGGAGGCTCAGGTCTCATCTGTAAGGGTCCTTGGCTGCCTATGGATGGCTGAAGATTGTAACTTGAGTGAGAAGGACTGTTGCTCTCTCTCCTTCTCAGGCTGGTCGTCCGATGCCCCCGGTAAATGAGGTTTGAGGTTGTCGAGCTGCACCATCCCTGGGAGAACGAGAACCCAGAGTCACTGCTGGAGCGGCGGCTCCCAGGAAGGCGGAATGTCAGATACGAAGGGTCCTCAGGGCCAAATGGTCTACCTCTCGTTGTTCAGAGGACAGACCTGGGCCTGGAGAGGGGAAGGGACTTCTTGGGGGCACACAGTGGACAGTGGCAGAGCTGGGCCTAGAACCAGGATCTCCTGACTCCCAGCCAAGGACTCCCACCCCTCCCCCACTCCCAAGGCCTCCCTCAAAGGACCTGTCCCCTGGTCCTCCTGCCCTTTTCCCCACCATCAAAGGGGACAAGATGAAGTGGGAGGAGGAGGCGTGCTGGGATGTGAAGAGAAGCCTTTCTGGCTGCAGGGACCTCCACTCTGGGGCTGGAGCCAGAGACTTGTCCATGAGGTCCTCACCTCAGGCGTGGGGCCCCATGTCACCCTGCCGGCTGAAGTGAGGGGCTTGGGCAGGGCGGCAAGCATTGGCCTCGGCTGTGGGCAGGACTGGGGTCCCAGGCTGCCATTTGCCTACACACCCCTGAGGTGTGTGCTGTACTCTCTCCTCCCACCCCTGGGAATTCCCTGTTCCCTCTCCCTTTCCACTAACAGGAGAATCCACCAACATCAGAGCTGGAAGCGCCCTTAGAAGTCGTCCCACCCCCTCGTTTTACTGCTGGAGAAAGAGAGGCTCAGAGAGGGAGAGGGGCTTGAGCTCGGCTGCACGGCCAGTGGGGGCAGAGCTGGGACTAGAGCCGAAGGCTTCTGAACCAGCCAGGGGTTTTCCAGGGCTTCAGCTGTCTCCTGCCCATTATCTTATCTTGTCTCATCTTGTCTTGTCTCATTAAGGAAGAGGGGCTACAGAGGCAGCCCTGAGATGGGATCTTCAAATCGACTTTAGAATAGCTCTTGGCTTGTACAGCGTATCATCTGAGACGAACCCTTCCCCATTCCCACGCCCTCACCCAAGCCCAGGAGTGGAAACCACCCCAGGGCTCCCTCCCAGTCGCCCATCTGCTGGCGGGGCCCTAGGACAAAGGCTGGGCAAGGAAGGAGTGAGAAATAGTGAGTACACCACTCCTTTGGGCTTGTGCTCCTGGAACCAAGGAGGATGGGCAGACAGCCCCCTGTTAGGTCCTTTGAGATTCCATGGAATTCTCTAGAAGGGAAGGTAGAGGGAGATTGGAGCAGGTGAAGGAGGAGCAGAGGTAATGGCCGAGGCTCTTGTTGCCCCAGGTGGATGAGCAGGTGTAATGGTGCCTCTTCCTACAGGGAGTCTTCCAAGCTTGACTTCGGGATTCCTTACAACTGAGGCAAAACTCAGAATGTACTTGGATCACTCAGTCAGGATGCTTTTGGTTATCATAGAAACTCAGCTCACACAAGCTGGAGAAAGAGAGTTTCAGAGAGGGAGAGCGGCTTGAGCTCGGCTGCACGGACGGTGGGGGCAGAGCGGGGCCAAGGGGGAGAGGAAGTTATTGGGAAGACACTGGGCTTTCCCATGTCACTAAATCATGGAAAGGCCTTTCTCACATCGACAAATCATGTCCCTGTCCTCTTCGGGGCACAGGAACTCTAATGCAGCTAAGACCCACCTCCGTCTTTCATCTCTGCTTACCTGTGTGTCAGCCCCATTCTCTAACGGCCTCTTCCATATCAGGGGACACAGCACTGACCACTCTCCGGTGTCCCACAGCCCAGAACTTTGGCCTAAGAGATAGATGGTTCCTCTTTCCCCAGGTCCGGTCGGGGAAATCCCTAGGAGGACCTAAACCATCCTGGGTTGGGTCAGATGCCCACCCGTGGCCTGAACCACAGGGTGTTGGGACCTGTCTGCAGAGAACAGAAAACCACAGAGAGCCGGGGAGTCTCCTCCGGCAGCCTCCTCTGGTTGATTTCTTGAGAAGGTTATTGATGTGTCCTACACACCACGCCCTGTCGGGGCTGAGCTGTGAGCAGCCTCGGATTTAGGGCGATCACAGTTGAATAGCGGAGGGAAGCACAAGGCAGGAAGTGCTCCAGGCCTAAGAGACAGAGATGCTGCTCTGGGGTGAGGGTGGTTTTGGAATCAGCTAGAGAGAGCAGAATGTGCAGAATCTGAGAGGGACCCGTGAACCTCCAGTGCATGGGGCAGGTAGTGGGTGATGAGGCTTATGAACAAGGCTACGGAGCTTCAGCTTTGTCCTGGAGGCACTGGGGGCACAGAGGGCAGGGTAGTGACGAGGTCAGACTTGTCGGACTCTGTCCTATGTGGCTTAGTGCTGTGTCTGGCACAGGGTTGTTGAGTGGCCCCATTTTGGGAACTCCCTTTCGTTGATGTGTGGAGAGGAGGGACTGAGACTGAAGTCGGAAGAGGGGGTAAAGCCACGGGCTTATCCTAGGGTGGCCTCAGCGCTCCATGCTCAATTATGGAAAAGCTATTGTTAGCACAACCGAGCTCCCTTGTTCTGTGCTGTTTCTCTGTCGCAGCCAGGAGAGAGAGCGCACTACTCTAGGGAAAGGGAAAAGGGATTGTTCTCTGAAACTTGATTCATCAGCTGAGGAAGCTGCTTTTGGTTGAATCTAGTATCTCACTTCGCTTTCCTTCCCTGGCCTTGGTCTTCAAAAGCATCTGCTCTGCTGTCAGCCAGTCGAGAGAGGCAGAGCTAGGTTCTGTCCTTTGGTGCCTGGGGCGATCTGAAGCTTCAGACGGCCGCTGTGGTGAGAAGGAAGCTCTTGGCCCGTGGCTGGTGACAGGAGAGCACCTGAGGCCGTGGAGAGGAGGGCAGAGAAGAGTCAGACACACGGCCTCCCTCATGGGGACCGGAGTCTGGGCTTCCCTCCTGGGGCAGGATAAGCATAGAGCGTCTCCCTGCAGTGTCAGTTGTTGTCAAAGATTTGGGAAGAGGAAAATCGTGTATCACTTTTATATTAAAATTGGACAGATATATTATGGACTACGATGCACACTTTGCATACTTAAAAAAATTTTTGTAAAATACACATAACATAAAATTTACCATCTTAATCATTTTTAGGGTACAGTTCAGTAGTGTTAAGTATATTCACATTGTTGTGTAATCAATCTCCAGAACTCTTTTCATCTTGCAGAACTGAATCTCTGTACCCACTAAACAACAACTCCCCATCCCCTCTGCCCCCCACCCCTAGCAACCACCATTCAACTTTCTGTCTTTATGAATCTGACTGCTCTATGTACCCCATATAAGTGGAATCATACAGTATTTGATTTTTTGTATCTGGCTTATTTCACTTAGCATAATGTCCTCAAGGTTTATCCATGTTGTAGCATGTGACAGGATTTCCTTACTTTTGAAGGCTGCATAATATTCCGTTGTATGTATAGACCACATTTTGCTTATCCATTCATCCATCTGTGGACACTTGGGTTGCTTCCACCTTTTGGCTATTGTGAATAATGCTGCTAATAACATGGGTGTACAAATATCTCTTAGAAACCCTGCTTTCAGTTCCTTTGGGGATACCCAGAAGTGGAATCACTGGATCATATAGTAGTTCTATTTTTAATGTTTTGAGGAACTGCCGTACTCTTTTCCACAACAGCTGCACTATTTTATGTTCCCACTGACCGTGCATAAGGGTTCCAATTTCTCCACTCTGTCAACACTTGTTGTTTTCTCTTTTTTTCATAGTAGCCATCCTAATGCGTGTGAGATAGTATCTCATTGTGGTTTTGTGAATACATTCTTTAAAAAAAGAAACATCTCACCTCTGACGGCTGCTTTGAGCCTCACCTTTAGAGCCTCAGGGGCTTTCACAGCAGAGGCAGGAAGAGCATCCAAGCCTGGACCCAGCACACAGTAGGTCTGCAGGAGTCACTGCCCTTCCTCCTCCTTCCTTCCTTCCATCTTGCTCTCAAAGCCTGGAGGGCAGGATAGACCACACACGACTGCGACGTGCAGTGGGATGAGCCCTGTTTGTGAAGGGTCAGAGCATTAGGATCAGGGAATGGGGCAATCCCGCGCACCTGGGGAGACCCAGAGGGCACCTTTGTGTGTGGGGGTGATATCAAGGTGGGCAGTGAAGGTAGAGAGGACTTTGCGGGGGGGAAAGGAAATGGCATTAGAGAAGAAGCCCACAGCGGAGCAAAGGCCTGAGGGGGTGCGGTCTGAAGGTGCCATTTGCTGAGGACAGGAAGAGGGTTTCTCCTCCTGTCAGTTACAGGAGCAGATCTGAGGAAGTTTGTGGCTCAGGACTGACCCCGCTGCCCGCCCCCCAGCCGAGTTGCACTGCCTTTAAGCCAGGGCAGCCAGTGTCTTCCAGCTCCTCTCCAGACCTTCCTGTGCTGTGGCATTTGGCCCTGCAGACCACCTCCTTTTTCTCAATCCTCTTTTCTTGACTTCTTGACACCTGGCTCTTTTGATTTTTCTCCTCTTCTCTGACTGTTCCTCCTTGTCTTCTCTGATTCTTCTTCCAGCTCCTGAAGCCTTTCTAAGGGAGAAGCCTTGGCAGCTTTCAGTGTGATGCGCTCCTGCATCCTGCCATCGGGGTCCAGGGACAGGACCGGCAGCAGCTGAAGGGGTGGTCAGCCCCGTGCATTTAGCCGTGATTGCCAGTGCCCCTAGAGGAGTCCCGCTCCGCCCTCGCCCCTCCCCTGCCCTAGATAAAGCAGCGACTGCTCCTTTCTGGCTGAGCTCAGTCGATTCAAGCTCCCAAAGGCGCCTGCGCATCCGGTTAAAGGGACGGTACCTGACAGCATCAGGCAAAGGTGTCACGGCTCCTTCTTGCATCTGGTCTTGTGATGGAAACAGATGAGTCTGCCTGGCCCCTGCACTCAAGAGGAAAGCCAGATTTGGGAAGAGGTGGTGACAGTCACTGCGAGAGGCAGTGTGGGGGAGACGGGCCCTGTGGGTATGGGAGCTCTAGGAGGGAGACATCAATCTAGCCTCAAGATGAGGCTTCAAGTAGACCTGACAGCCTCGCTGAGGAGATGAGCTGTGTGAACGCACATGGGCCAAAGGCAATATGTTCTCAGAGGCATCAGAGATTCAAACAAGTGCTTGAAGGGTTGGAAGAAGAGGCCATTTTTTCCTCCTTGGGGATGAAGATGGCATGAAGACCTCCTGGATGAAGCAGAGTTTGAGCCCTGCCATGGGAGGACGGAAAAGAGATGAGGTGGAAACAGGACTAGGGGCGTGGAGCCCTAGGGGCAGGAAGCTGTGCAGTGTGTGCAGGGAATGCCTTGGATCGAGCATGGTTGGAGCCTTTTGGTGATGGGCAGTCACAGAAAGTTCTGAGGAGTGGAGTGATGGGCGGGGAGGTGTGCAGTGATTGGCAAGTCGCCTCTAAGGGCAGCGTTGGAACTGCCATTAGCTGAGAGTATTAGGTTTGAGAAAAGCGAAATCCAATCGGTGTGGACTCGTTAGCAATGATTTCTGGGCCAGCGAAGCAGGAGCAAGTCTAACCTTTTGGAAAGCGGTTGCTTGAGGCATTGGTGCATGGCTCCTGCTCAGCTGACCCTCAATCCTTCCAAAGATGCAATTTTAACCTAGTTTTCTGGGGCTTGTACAACTGAATATTTGATGCTTTAAAAATTGAATTGGAAAATCTTACACAGGAGAAACAGCTGTCATTTCCAGCTTCCTGTTGGCTGCTTTCGCCCGTGTGTCTAGTGGCCGCAGGGGCTGGGAACAGAGTCAGAGGTGACAGAGCTGGCCTGCTGGCGGAGAGGAAGGTGTGCTCCGTTCTCAACACGCGTCTGGGGCCCACGGTGGCTCCCAAGTGCAGATCTCCAGCAGACTGCCACGTTTATGAACTTGAAGCGTTGGGTATAGTTTGGGAGTGTATTAGCCAGGGTTCTTCTGGTTGTGAGAGACAGAGTCCCAACTTAACTGGGTCAAACCAAAAAGGCAACTTATTGGCTCATGTCACTGGAAAATCCAAGGGTTGATTGGTCGTGATTTTAGGCGTGGTTGGATCTAGGTGCTCAGTGATGTTTCCAGAGCTCTGTCTGTCTGTCCGTCCACATCTCAGTTCTGCCATGGTCTCTGTTTGGCTTCCTTCTGCATGTAGGCTCTCTT
This sequence comes from Diceros bicornis minor, assembly GCF_020826845.1. Lineage (NCBI taxonomy): Eukaryota > Metazoa > Chordata > Mammalia > Perissodactyla > Rhinocerotidae > Diceros > Diceros bicornis. Next base: position 5,926,812 of record NC_080767.1, on the reverse strand, counting down.
CATGAGACAGGCTTAGTATTGCCAGTGGAAAGAGGCTCATTTCTGCCATCAGCCAAGTCCTGGTAGAACTCTGATTGGCCAGGATTGGGTATGAGCAAGGGTACCCAGCCCTGAGCCCAGGAGAGCACTGCCATGTGATTGGCATCTCCACTGTGACCATGTGGAATGGGGAGAGAGCAATTCCCCAAAGTAGAAGTGGGGTGTTGTTGCTGGGAATGCATGTGGGGCCAACAAATGCCGTGGCATCCATGGCTCTGTCAGGGCGTCTCTGCTACACAGGTGGTGGTTCTGAAGCTAGAGGAGCAGAGGAGATCACCAGGGAGACTGTATAGAGAGGTGAGGCTCAGCCTACTCAAGTGCAGGGTGGGAGTCCAGGCAGGAGACTGACCAGAAAGTCCTCCAGGAGCCAGGAGAGGCAGGAAGGGTCCAGGTCACCCCAAGCCCTAGGAGGACACATCTCAAGGAGGAAATGATGATGTGGTGCACTGCAGAGAGAGCCAGTGAATGGGCACTGGGAAAGTGTTCATAATTTAGCAATTAAATCATTGGTGGGCTTGGAGAAAGCCAGGGAGGGGTGGGAGGGAAGCCAACTTGAAGGGGCCGTGAAAGGAACAAGAGAGCGAAGGAGCCCGAGGGGGTGTAGAGATTTTGTTTTTGTTTTTGTTTTTATAAGGAGACATCTGGTCATGTGTTAGTTCTCAAGGGAGAGATGAAATTTGGGGAGAGGGAGGGAACTCTGGAGGAGATGGGCAGGGTGGGAATTAAGGACAGAGGGAGCAGGATTATCTTTGTCTCCAAAAGACCCTCCTGCTTACCGCCTCATGACATGCAGAGTGCACATTCCATCTTGGGTTTTTGTTTTGGTCACTTAATATTATATCACATACATTTCCCATTTGCTATACAGTATTCATACTGATCTTTTTTTTTTTTTTTTTTTTTTGTGAGGAGATCAGCCCTGAGCTAACATCCGCCAATGCTCCTCTTTTTTTGCTGAGGAAGACGGCCCTGGGCTAACATCTGTGCCTATCTTCCTCCACTTTATATGGGACGCCGCCACAGCATGGCTTACCAAGCAGTGCGTCCGTGCGCGCCCGGGATCCGAACCAGCGAACCCCGGGCCGCCGCAGCGGAGCGCGCGCACTTAACCGCCTGCGCCACCGGGCCGGCCCCCATACTGATCTTTTAAAATTAGTTTTTAAATTATAAAAGTAACACGTATATGGTAAAACAAAATATAAATAATTCAGAAAGGAATAAAAGATGAAAAGTAAAAGTCTTGTCCATTTTCTGCTGGCCTGCCTTCCTCGAGGTCACTGCTTTTTATAGTTTTCTTGGGAATTTTTCTAAAAACTTTTAATGCATGTGTAAGTGCATATCTGCATATATTTTTAAATAGACAAGTGGGATCCTAAGTGCATTCTGTTCTGCACCTTGTTTTTTTTTTTGCTTGACGCTGTATCTTGGACTTACTTCCTTAGTAACATGTATAGAGATGGCTCTTTTCAGGAGCAGGGCGGTGTTCTGTTCTGGAGACGGGGCAGGGTTTGTTCAAGCAGTTCTCTACTGCGTGGACTTACTGTTGTGTCTAATCTATTGCCATTAGAAAGAACACTTCAATGTACCTTTTAGTACATTCGTTTTTGTACACAGGTGAAATTATATTTGTACATTAAATTCCTAGGAATGGAGTTATTGGAGTATATAACACTATATACATTTCAACAGTATATCTATTATTACGTGGTATTATTGGAGTAAGTGAATATATACCTGGAGTAGGTAAATATATAAAAGTGCGATAGATAATGACAAATTGCTTTTCAAAGAAGTCCCATAAATGTTAATATTTCAAAACTTGGGTAGGAGACACAGATGTTTATTACATTACTGCCCATATTTTTCTGTATGCTTTGATGCTTTACACACTCGCACAAGAGGTTACAATATTTACACTCCCACCAACAGCAAATGAGCATGCTCCCATTTTGCCAAGAGGACATTAAAACAATTTTTAATCTTTGTCAACCTGAAGGGTGAAAAATGGTATATCTCTATTGCTTTAATTGCATTTAGTATTTAATCATGAGGATAGCTGATCATTTTTCCAGTGAATTGCTTTTTCCATTTCTATTGAGTCACACTTCTTTAATGCCTACAGAATATTTCATTTATGTACGTGCCCTAATTTACTTAACTACATTCTTGTGGGTTAATTATGCTGTTTCCAAACGACTGGGAACATCTTTGTACATAAAGCTTTTTCCTCTTCTTTTAGGCTTTTGTCTTTAGTGTACCATTTCAGAAGATGAATTGCTGGGTCAATAGTGTGGACATTTTTATGACTCAATACATATTGTCAAATTGCTTTCTCGAGGGACAGTACAATATACAGTACCCCCAATTTCATAATACTCTTATCAGCATTGGATATTGTTAATAAAAACTAATTTTTGCTGATTTTATAAGAAAAAAATGGAACCTTAATTTCTTTTGTATTTTTTTGTTACCAGTGAGGATGAATGTTTTAATACATGTTTGTTAATTAATTGCACTTTCTTTTCTCTCTTCTCTGCTCATTTGGCTGATAGCACATTCTTATACAAAGGAAATAAGATGATGTCTTATCAGGGAAACCCCTATTTCCTCAGGCCCTATGACCTGTTGGGAAGTTATTGACTGATATCAGATTATCAAAGTCAATCTCTTACATGAGAACGTGGAGGTGGCAGTGGTTGAAAAGACTTAGAGAGAAGTATAGACGGGAGAGCTGAATGACTAGGACTCTAAGTAAAATGAGGTAACTAGGTTGCAGAGATGAGAGAGGTGGGAAGGAATTTATGAGTCAGGATAAAAATTCACGGACAGCATAGAGAACGCGCTGGGCTCAGATCTCTCCGTCTCTGAGCTTCCCAATGGAACTCTGGGTGACAGTGCCGCCAGGGCTGTATTTCAGAATTCCAACCCGGGCGTCATCATTTCTGCTAGGTGAGGCCTTCTTCCAAGGCCAGTGCTGCAGAGGAGAAAAAAGGATGGAGTGGGGAAGGATTATTGTTATTGTTATCAGTTATTGAGCACCCTCCCCCTTCTTTATCCAGATAGCCATTTAGTTTAATCATTATTGAATAATTTTTGTTAATTTATTTGATATTTAGAGTTATTGTTGTTTTAATTTGTATTTCTTTTATTACTGCTTTTCATATATAGAGAGATTTCTTTTATCATTTTTCATATTTAGGTATATATATATATACACACACACATATATGTATTTATACATATATGGTATATATCCATACCATTTTAATACTACTTTTCATCTGTGTGTGTGTGTGTGTGTGTATTCCCTCTTTTGGAGAGAATTGACTGTTCATGCTCATATTATTGATTTCCAAATAATCTTCATATATTAAAGTTACAAGACTTTGTCATATTTTTCACAAACATTATTTCTAATTTGTCATTTATCTTCTAATTTTATTTTTTCACTTTTTGTTATTGAGATGCACAGAGCATTAAGTGTTAAGTTTGATGAGTCTTGACACATATACCCGTGTAACCCACATTTCTATCAAAACATGTGTTTCTATTACCCCAGAAAGTTTCCCTGTGTCTTTTCCCAGTTAATCTCATCCCCCCACTACTCTGCCAGACACAACCATTGCTCTGATTTATATCACCATAGACAGTCTTGCTGGTTCTAGCATTTCATGCAAATGCAGTCATAAAGTATGTACTTTTTTGTATCTGACTTCACTTACTTAACATAAGTGTTTGAGATTTACCCATGTTGTTACTGTTGATACACGCGGTTCCTTTTTATTGCTTAGCAGTATTCCATTGTATGAATATGGCAGTTTATTTATTCATTCTCCTGTCCATTGACATTTGGGTTGTTTCTAGTATTTAGCTATTATGAATACTGCTCCAATGAACATTCTTGTACCAATCTTTTTGTAGATATACGTTTTTATTTTTCTTGGATAAATATCTAAGAATGGAATTGCTGGATCATCTAATAAGTGTATGTTTAACTTTTTGAGAAACTGCCAAACGATTTTCCAAAATGATTGTTCCATTTGACATTCTCACCAGCAGTGTATGAGGTTCCAGTTTCTCCATATCCTTGCCAACATTTGGTGTTACAGGTTTTTAAAATTTTAGTCATTCTAGTGGGTTGTCCTGGTATCTCATTGTAATAATAATTTTCATTTCCCTGATGACTTAGGATATCGAACACTTTTTCATAGACTTATTGGCCATTCATATGATAGTATATTTGACTTACAGACTTTAAATTTTATGTAGTCAAGTTCATTAACCCTTTCTGTTATGAATGTTATTGCTTTTTTAATGAGAAATCCTTCTTAATACCAAAAGCTAGTAAATATTTTTACTTATATTTTCTTCTATTACTTTATTGGTTAAACTCAGACATTACACTCTTTAATCTACCTGTAATTTATTCTAAGTTGTAAGGAAACTATTTGTCCTCACATAATTAATCAACTGAACTATATATTGAATGATCACTTCTTTCTTTCCCCACTTATTTGATTCATCACATCTATCTTACACTAACCTTTAACACACAATTGGATCTATTTCTATGCAACTGTGTAACTGTTGATTTTTCCACCAGTAGGACACTGTTTCAATTATTAGAGTTATAGCGTTTATTCATCAAGCGAGCAAGTTTACCTTCATTACTCTTTATGTCTTCAAAAATGTCTTAGCAATTCCAGTTCACTTATTTGTCTAATCTAACTGTGGTAGGCTGAATGATGGCTCCCCAAAGATGTCCACGTCCTAATTCCTGGAACCTGTGAATATTACCTTACACGGCAAGAGAGATTTTGCAGATGTAATTACCTTAAGGATCTTGAGATGGGAAGATTATCCTGGATTATCCAGATGGGCCAAATGTAATCATGAGAGTCCTTATAAGAGGGAGACAGGAGCAGCAGAGAGGGGAGATGATAGAAGCAGAGATTGGAGTCGTGGGGGCCACAAGCCAAGGAGTGCAGGCAGCCTCTAGAAGCCGGAAGAGGTGAGGAACAAGTGGTCTGGAGCCTTCAGAAGGAATAAGCTCTGCCAACACCTTGATTTTAGCTCCTGGAGACTCACCTCGGACTTCCGACTCTCCAGAACTGTAGGAGAATAAATTTGTGTTGTTTTAAGCCATTCAGTTTGTGATAACTAGTTGCAGCAGCCGTAGGAAACTGCCACACTTAAAAATAGGAAACTGATAACTTAAAAATTCTTTTTAAAAATTAAGATCTAAATGTTGTTCCACCATGCTTTTGATTGAATTGTGTTAAGCAGGGAATTTAATTTGCGAAGAACTGACATTTTTATACTGTTCAGTCTTGCTATCCAGACTTCTCCAGAAAAGTGTCCATCTCACCTCTCTGACCACTTCTGCCCAGTGCCTGCTGTCGTAGTTTGGGTTCCCCAGACGTAGACCTGAGGCCAGGGTTTGAGTGAAGTGGTTTGTCTGGAAGGTGATTCCGGAAGACACATGTGGGAGAGTGAGAAAGTGAGGCAGTGAAGGGACGGAGCTGAGAAAGGATGCACCGCAGGGTTCCCTGAGTCTTCTCGAGGGAGCAACTGCCTCGCCTCAGCATTGGGAATGGAGGGGACTCAGGGGACCATCAGCCCTGGTGATATCCGCAGGGGGGTCCTGTCTCACAGCCACTGACTGGAGGGCACTCCCCTTCCTCTGTGGGGCCCAGTGTCCCCACATTCCCTGCCTCCTCCTGGCAAGGCGAGGTTACCAAAGGGAATAAAGCTGGCCGACCTCTGCACAGGGTGTGGCGGCTAGAACAGCTGCCCGAGGATGTGAGCTGCCTGCCCAGTGTCTAAGTAGCTGTGGCAGATGACCCCTGGCCTCTCCCATTGCCATGACACTGGTCTCCAAGTGTCAGCTCTGCACCTCTTTGCCAAGGACTAATCCCGCCAGCCAGAGCCCACGCAGGCCAGAAGTGCCGGAGAACTAAGTTGTCCTCCCCAGCAGCCTCCACCCAGTGACGGATGGTGTGCGCATACCCCGAAACCTGGCCCCAGAGGGGGGGATGGAGAACACTGACCCTAGGAGCTCCCTGGTGGGTTGGAGGGTTTGGAGCTTGAGCACACACCCTCTATCAGCTGCCTTCCCTCCCCTGCCCCATGTCCCACTCTCCAACAGGTGATTCCTGGGTCACCTTCCCAATATATAGTTACACCTGATTCCTTGTGTGATATTGTGATTTATAATAAGAAATATATATTTGGTCTTCATCCTATTTCTGGCACAGAGCTCCTAAAATCCTCGGAATTTCCTAAGTAATGAGAGCCACAAAGTTGTCCCTTGTTATGCTAATGAGGTGACTTTTGGACCCCACCTAAGGATGGGGGCTAGTTGTCAGGGGAACCAACCAGGTGATTAAAGGGTTGGAACTTTCAGTCCCCACCTCCCACCTCCGGGGTGGGGAGATGGGCTGGAGGTTGAATCAATCGCCAGTGGCCAAGGTTGAATCAATCACGTCTACGTAACAAAGCCTCCATAAAACCCAAACGGATGGGTTCAGAGAGCTTCCAGGTGGGCGAATGTGTGGAGATTTGGAGAGAGTGGTGCACCTGGAGAGGGCATGGAAGCTCTGTGCCCCTTCCCCACACCTTGTCCTATGCATCTCTTCCATCTGGCTGTTGCTGAGTTATATCCTTTTATACTGAACTGGTAATCCAGAAAGTAAAATGTTTCCTGAGTTCTGTGAGCCGCTCTAGCAAATTAATTGAATCCAAAGCAGAAGGAGGTCATGGGAACCTTAGATTTATAGCCAGTTGGTCAGAAGTGCAGGTAACAGCCTGGACTTGTGACTGGCATTTGATGTCCAAGGAGAGGTTGTTGGAACCTCCACTCTATAGGCAGTTGGACAGAAGCACTGGTGACAATCTGGGCTTGCAACTGGCATTCGAAGTGGGGGGACAGTCTTGTAGGAACCTGTGGAATCTAATGCTATCTCTCGGTGGACGGTGTCAGAATTGAGTTGAATTGTAAGACACCCGGCTGGTGTCCTAGAATTACTTGGTGGTGTGGGGGAAACTCCCTCTCCCACATTAAAATTGGGTCCAGGAACCCAAAAGACCTGTCTCATGGTCAATATCTGGGAGAACCCAAATAAGACAGTAAGCAATGGACCTAAATGGCTAGAGGGGTGCGATGGGGGCATTCCAGGTACGGGAATCACAGGGAGGCCCCATTGAGCTGAGAGGTGGAGATTTTGAGGGTGGGACATGAGCTGAGAGGATTTTTGTCCTTCTTTACATCTTGTGTTTTTATGGCTCCCCTGACCATTCCTTCTGCTTGGCTGACTCATGACCACAGCTACTATTTGGGGTCTGGCTGTGAGGCTGGGGTCCTAACAGTGGTTCCGGCCACTGGGCAAGCCCCTTTGGGCTCCTGAGAGGAGAAAGAGAGGCTCTTTACTCGTCTGGAAAGTGGGTTGTTCAGTTTCACTGAGGCAGCAGGATCTGCGGACCGCCCAGACTCCATTTGGCAAGAGAGCTGAGAACAAAGGCTTCTGGTAGAAAGAACTCTCTATTAGGGAGAATTTAATGCGTTCCTGGGAGGTGAGAAACATCGGTGGAGACTGAGCTAGTGCTCCAAGGAAGATGTTCTGCTGGGCCCTCCCTGGTAACCATGGGGATGGAGGAGAGTGGGAGCCTGGCAGGATCCATATCCCATAAAAATGTTTGGCTGCTGGATTGCAAGATGAAGGGCCTGCAGATACCCTCTGACACCATGTAATTTATGGGGTAATCAGAACTCCTCCTGAAGGGCTGCGAGGGGAGAGGAGCTGTGATTCAGAGCCTCCGGGGCTTGGATGTTTAATGAGGCACCGGGAGCCCATAAAGATTGAGATCAGAATGATTTGCCCATTTAGGAGGCCGAATTTATCTACGCACCAGCCCTGAAGGATGCCGCTTCTTCTCTGAAATGCTCGGAAGTCTGGATGCGGAAATGGACAACCCAGCATTTGAGGGGTACCGTGTGAGGGTCCAGCTTAGGAGTCTGGCGGCCTAAAAGTCTCCGTCTTGACACTGCAAGCTGCTTACTGCCAAGGAACTGAGAAGCTACGAGTCTTCAGTTGGAAAGGCCCTACAGAGGGAGGAGGTGAAGCCTGGCGGGGCCAAGGGACCTGTTCAGAGTCACACAGTGCACCAGGGGCCATTGGCACCAAGGACACATCAGCTGGGAGAGAAAGGAACCATTAGTCTACGCAGGGAAAGAGCTGGCCTGAGGCCTTCTCAGAAGGCGAAGGGCCATCCATAGGGTGCAGAAGACACAAATAGCATCTTTTGGGGTTTTCAAGCTTGAATGTTTAAATTGCTCTCCTAAAGTCATGATATGTATTATGACATTTTCAGAATCTCTAATGGTTGGTTCAGTGATTAAGAGGGAGCCTAAGATGTGGTGACTGACTCGAGAAATGGATTAAAAACGGCCTCTGTGTGCCTTTAAGCTGAGACATTTCCAGTGTCTGGAAACACGGCCTGAAACAAGATGCTGAGTGGATGTTCACTGAATCAAAGGATGAGTGAGGCTGGCCTTCTCATAGTGACGTGGCCCTGATCAGGGAATCTTAATTTTTTCTCCTTTTCGATTCTAAAGGTAATACACATTTATTGTAGGAAATCTGAAAAATACAGAAAATATGTAGAAGAAAAAAAATCACCCACTAACCACTCCCTTCTAACTGCCCTGGAAATAACCATTCTTAACATTAGGATATATTTCCGACAAGCCCTTTTTCCCTCCATGTATATGTATTTCTTTAAATTGGCATCAGCCTTAGGGGTTTGTATTTTTCCTTGATTTTATACGCATTCTTTTCTTTTTATTTTGTGAAGAAGACTAGCCCTGAGCTAACATCCGATGCCAATCCTCCTCTTTTCGCTGAGGAAGACTGGCCCTGGGCTAACCTCCATGCCTATCTTCCTCTACTTTACATGGGGACGCCGCCACAGGATGGCTCGACAAGCCATGCGTCGGCGTGGGCCCCGATCGAACCTGCGAACCCTGGACCACTGAAGTGGAGCGCGCACTTAACCACTACGCCACCGAGCCAGCCCCTGCCTTGATTTTAACTTAGTCTCCGAAGAGATGAATTTAGGCAGCTGCATTATATTCCATTAAAAGGTTGTGACATAATTTATTAACCTGTTTCTAGGTCATTTCCAAGTTTCCAATATTATAAATAACACGATGATAAACGTCCTGGCGCATAAATCTTGGGCGCCACCTCCGACTGCCTCCGCTCCGTTCCCAGCAACGGGAGACTGGAGAATCCTCGCCTTCCCTGCACTCTGGGCACCAGGACCTGAGGCTGCAGCTCTGGCAGTGCCGAGCCCTGCCCTGCTCCCAGCCCCGCAGCCTCAGCTCCTGGAAGATGATCTAATGGGGTGGAGGAGAAAGCCCCTGAGTCTGTGGGAACTCACTGAGCCAAGCTCTGTGCCTTTGGCCAATCCCCCTGCCATTCTGTGCCTCAGTTTCCCCTTCTGTAAAAGGAGAAGCATGAACTAGGTCACTGGATTCCAATTTTATTTGTTACAAAGCCTTTTCTTTCAAAGGGAAACCTATATAGAAGCCCGGTATGTAAAACAGAAAGGAGAGGAGCTCCTTTGACTGGTCAGAGCCCTGCCTGATTGTCTTTCTTCCATCCAACAAAGATTACTGATGTCCTCCTGTGTGGCTGGCCGTGCTAGGCGCTGGGGATAGAGTGTGAGCAAAAATATTTGGCACTTCCCTATGCTCAGGCCCCTTAGGCCCCTTGCGTCATGGGGGGTTGGGGTGCACTGCTGACCCTACTGTGATTGACACCTACCTTTTCCTGACACTCACTAGATATATAGTGACAGGGTGGTCCCTGCGTTAGTTGAATTGCCCCGGGCTCTGCTCCCGTCTAGGGACAGCCCTGCCTGATTCCAGCATGTCTCATGGTGGCCCCTGTGCCCTGAGGGAGCTCCTCAGAGCCCCAAGGCCCTGCAGGCCCAGTCTGAAACCTGCAGCCTCTGTCCGTGTCGGTGACACCTCTGTTTACACGAGTCCTGCTGCTGTTACTACCACCAGCAGCTGCGGTCCACCGAGCTCTCGCTCCTCACTGGGCGCCACACTGTGCGTTATGCGCAGTTATCTCGCTCAGTCCTCACAGCCGTGTGGAGGTGGTATCTATCATTGTCCCCATTTTACAGATGAGGACGTGCAGGCTCAGGGGTGCTGAGCCCCTCACCTAAGGTCACAGTTCTTCTCGCTCCAGAGCCCATGCTCCTGCCCACTGCACACGCTGTCCCCTTGATGCCTCCACCCACTGACAGGACTCAATTCCCACAGGCATGGGATACAGTGACCCTCCTACCATTGGCTTGTGCCCTGCCCTCTTCAGCCTCTCAAAGCATCTACCTGCACCACAAAGGGGGCTGTGAGTGAGGTCTGTTGTGGGGGCGATGCTGGCTCCACCTGGGGACAGCCACGGCCCTGACTGATTGGGTCTGGCCGATGCCATGGGTTGGAGCCAACAGAGCGAAACCACATGTCTCTGTCTGGAATCCCCCACCCACCCTGAACCCTGCTTGATGCCTCCACTGCTCGCCTTCCTTGGTGGAAAGCTATTGGCAGCTTTCTTCTTTCCTGCCATTTCAACCCAGGTACCTCAATGAACCCCAAAAGAATTCCTGACAAAAACTAACTTCGGGTCGAGGATTCCCAGAGAACTCTGGCCTGGGAGGCCTGGCTCTTGGGCCCCAGTTTCCTGTCTGTGAAATGGGAGGCTGACCTGTCCCCTCCTCCTTCTCAGGGCATAGGGGCTCAGTGAGACACCTGATGAGAAGGTGTTTTGTGAACCTGGAGTCCTGCACTTGGAGAAGGAAGCCTGGCTGTGACGTATGGAACGAAGCTACAGGAAATGGCGCTCACAAATGGACTGGGTCCCACAGGCCCTGACGGTGATGCAGAACCTCCTTCTGTCTCACACAGCTGGGCGACTGGCCACTGCAGCCCCCTCTCTGTGCCTGAGTTTCCTTATCTGAAAGATGGGGTCATCGCACCCCCCAGACAAGAGTTGAGGATAAAGTGAGACAACATGCGGGAAGGTCTCAGCACTCCCCTGGCACCAGTAGGAGCTCAGCCAGAGGGAGTCCCCTTCTGCTCCTCCCCCTCCCCAAGATTCCTGCCCTGGACAGAAGAGCCTCACAGCTCCAGCCTCTCCGGGTCTGCCTCAGAGGCTTGGGCAAGCAGTGTGGGCTGAGGACAGCCAGCACCTGAGCAAGTGACCAGCCCTGGGGCTCTGGGATCAGGGGTGAGAATCAGGGGCCAGGTTCCCAGGCAGGCCAGTCTAAGCAGGTGTGAGCGCAGTGGCTGCACTGGGACTGTGGCCGCCGTCCCTGTGGGCCTGGGGGGTGGGTGTTGGGAGGGGGAGCGTGAGTTCTTCTGTCTGTTGTTCCCCAAATCTCAGCAACTGCCGGGAGAGCAGGTATGACGTCTTTAAGATTTCTACCTTCTAGGCTGGGGAAAAGGGTGGGGGGTGAAGAGAGAGAGAGAGTGCTTGGGCTCCTGTCCTGGATCTGCCACTGACCTCTGTGTGACTGCGGGCAAGCGCCCTCCACTCTGGCCCTCAGGGGCTGTACTTGTAAAATCAAGGTTTGGTTCAGGTTTGGTGGTTGTGATCCACGAATCTGTCTCCCCTACCTGGCAGCTGGAGGTGCTCTGCCAGGGTCTGAGTCCTGCGGTTAGTGGGACAGTTATGTGTCTGCAGCTCACCATGCCCACCAGCCCGTGACATCCCTGGGGTCAGGGACTGTGTCTGATCCATTTCGTCTGCGCCCTCCAGGGCCAGCCTGGGTGCTGCTCAGTCCATGTCCGGCTGGATGAGGGAATGAAGGACCCTCTGGGTGGGTGCTGGCCGGCCGGTGTTGCCATCTGCCTGCCCTCCCCAACTACCAGCTGGGCTCCAATCTGGGGGTGGGGCCGGCTGTGAAGGGCACAGACAGGTTTCACGTGATCTCGCTATTATTTCCCCCAGGGTAAAGCAAGGTTGGTCTGGGTGACGCTAGACAATAGCATACAGGGCTTCTCTTATCAGCTTCCAGATCTGTCTGCTTGGCCAGGCTAGGCTTCAGGTCAGGGGCCCGGTCAGATTCCTCTCTGTGTCCACAGTGCCAGAGCAGGGTCTGGCACAGAGATGGTGCCCAGTAAGTGGGCAGAGGAGCCACTTCATTACTGGGCTCTTTCTGTCCCCATTTAAACCTTCATTAGGACAGCCCCTAAGTAATGGTCACCAAGACCAAGCTGATGGGGGCTAGGCTGTGCTATGGGGGGCCAGAGATAAACTGGACTTGGTCCTGATTCTCCACACCCTCCTAGTGTGGCCAAGAAGAGTCTGACAGGTCACCCTAGAGCTATAGTGGACGAGTGTGCTACAGGGGCGATGGAGGACAAACGGGGGCTGTGGGGACACGGAGGAGGGCGAGAATGACCAGGCACGTGAAGCAAGGCCCTGGAGCCGGACTGTGTGTGTCCAGCTCCACGCTGTCCTCTGTCAGCTCTGCAGCCTTGAACAAGCCATTTCATCTCTTTGTGCCTCAGTTTCCTCATCTGTGAAACAAGTCACGCAAGTAGGACCTTGCAACAGTGCCTGGCAGATAGTGAGGCAGATAGTCTTGGAACAGATAGCCTGGCAGATAGTCAGTGATGTCACTAAAGGGAGAAAGCAAATGACCAGCCCTCCAGGAGGAGGCGGGAGAGGGACCCCACCCACTCCCAGGCCTGTGTGGCCCCCGGCACCTCCTCTGAATTCAAGAGCTCTGCCACCCAGTTTGAACACTGCTGATCTAGGGGGAGACAGGCCCAGAGAGGGGCAGAGGCTTGTCTGAGGCCATAAGCCAGTGGTAAAGCCAGGACTGAGTCCAAGAACTCCTGCCGCCCGGCCTGAAGCACCTTGCTCTTCCCCAGGCCACTCCTCTGTAAAAGTCCCACCCCCGCGTGCCACCTGCACCCATCGCACAAGGCCGCGTGTGAAACGCGGCCGGACACTCGTGAACTTTGGCCCAAAGCGAGTGTGCAAGCTGGCCCCACCGATCACGGCACAACCAGAGTCGCGCTGGTCTCCTCGGAATTTAAAAGCCTTTTGCTTTTCAAGTGAATAATTTGGTTGGCTTTTGCCATTTAAAAACACATCCAGGGAGGTGTGATCAAATGCCTTCCTCTTCTTGTACATGTCATCCAAACAAGAAGGAACCTGGATGGTCGTTTTTGAAAATTACCTGCTCTCCCCTGCTTCCCTTCTTACAAAAGTCACTCTTCCCCATTCTCCGCCGGGACCTAAGGCCTGGCGGGTGTCCCTCCCCTGAGCTCTCTGTCAGGCTCCACCCTCCGCATCGCTCTCCCGCGTCATTGCAGCGGGCTCTTCCCTGGGTCCTGCTGATGGTTGTGCTGCCTCCCATTTCTCTCTCTACAGAGCTGAGGTGTATAAAATCTGTTCAGGCCGTTTCCCTACTCCAAACCTGTGGCTTCCCAGAATCTGCAGGGTAAGGGCCGAAGTCCTTAGCTTGTCATTTAAGGTGTTTCATGATCTCGCCTCAGCTTACCTATTGTTTCACTTCCCTCTTTCTTCCTGGACACAAGTTATTTATATCCTACAAAAAGTCACAGGGAACCTAATTATTTAGGCCTCCTGAGAAGGAGGCTAAGAGGGTTGCTGCCATTAAAGTCATGGGTTCCTGGCACTCAGGGCCTGGATTAGTTTCCTGTGGCTGCTCCAGCAAATTACCTCAAACTTAGTGGCTCAAGACAACAGAAATTTATTCTCGAAGAGAGAACTCAAGAAATCCAGTCTTACAGGGCTAAATCCCATTCCCTCAGGATGCTCCAGGCGAGGGTCCATTTCCTGTCTCTTCCAGCTTCTGGTGGCTGGTTGCTCCAACCTCTGCCTTCACAGTCACGTTGCCTTCTCCTCTTCTGTCAGATCTCCCTCCGCCTCCCTGTTATAAGGACTCTTGTGATCACATTTAGGGCCAACCCGGTTAATCTGGAATCCTCTCCCCATCTCAAGACCCTGAACTAATCACACCTGCAAAGCCCTTTTGCCACTTCAGGTGCCATTCCCAGGTCCAGCGATTAGGACCTGGATATCTTGGGGGCCATTCCCCAGCCAACCACAGAGCTCAGGGAAACAGATGCATTTCAACAGCTCTCACTGACAAGAGAGATTTTCCTGCCACCCTGAAGATCATTACTTACCTGTTGTGTGCAGCTTTCTATCCTTTTAGTTTGCATTTTATTGCTAGGGAAGATAAGAATTATTCTTTTAAAGTGGGCTAGATTGGATTTTGGCTAACACTGGTTACACAACAGACAGAATTATTGAGAAATTAGTTGGTGTCTATTTTGTTGACTCCCGCGGGCTTTCCAGAAGGAACAAAAGCATTTTCTCCCCAGGCTTCACCAGAGCTGGTGAAACTCTCCCCAGCCAGGGAGGCACCTGCCTGTGTTTCTAAAGGTCTGCGCCGTTTCTTTAGTTTCACCTTTCACTGAGGGAAGGAAGCAGGTTGTCTGGTGTCCTCAGACCGGGGCGGAGAATTTGCCGTGGGGGTGAACTGAGGCCCTCCTTGAGCGGGGATGGCTACCCTGGGTGGTCTGAGAGGAGGGCTGGAGGCTTTGTGCTCTGGGGCTTGGAGAGTGTCCAACCCAGGCAGGGCACACCGTCTGTCTGTCCTGTTCCCCTTTCCCCGGCCCTACCCTGGGATCGTGCATAACGCGGCTATGAACATTCTTGGGCATGTCTCCTGGTACCATGGAAGTTTCTCAAAGACATCCCTCGGAGTGAGACGGCTGGATCATGCGGTGTGTGAACGGTCAACCTTGTAACTATGTTAAAGCCAAATCGGGGAACGCTCGCACCTGCCCTCCAGCGCCCCCTGTTGGCGGGGGTAAGGAGGCCGAGCAGAACCACCGGAGTCCCGGGCGGGCGTCACAGAGCAGAACTGAGAGCAGAGTTAGAGATGAGAGCCCTAGCAACGGGTTTAGGACTATGATCACGGCGTTGACAAAATAAACAACGACTGGGCCAATGTGGCCAGAAGGTCGCCAGTTTAAGACCTCCACAAGGTAGCCTGATTTCTCACCCCTCCTCACTCGGTCCTGCTCCTGCCACCGAGAACGGCTCCTCTTTCCCCAGACGAGCTGCCCCTCCACCTCCGAGCGTTCCTCTGTCCTCTCTCTCCATCTCAGTCTCCCTCCTGGCCTGGAGGCCTTGCGTCCTGTCAAGTCCTCCTTGTTGCTGGAAGCCCATTTCAATGCGCCCCCTTGGCGGGCGTCCTGCGGGCTCTCGGACACACACACACACACACACACACACACACACACACACACACACACGGACAGTCTCCCCTCGGTGCCGCGCCCCCTACCTGCGCCCTGTGGGCTGGAGCGCTGTTCCTCAGCCTCACAGTCGTTTCGGTCTAGGATTCATCTCTTCACTCAGAATTTCTTCTTAGGTTTCAGACAAGCGATGCAACAGGATGGGAATAGAGAAAACAATCCTCTCCATCCGGCTGCTGGCACTGCGTTTGCCATTTTAATGTGTTCCTTCCTAGTTTTTCTGCCCACGTGTTTGGAATCTGCAGCGCACTAGTAATGATGTATCTGGTGTTTTTACCCTTATTAGGTCAGAAGACTTCTCTCATGTTGCATAGTCTTCATCGCAATTTTTAATGATTACATACTGTTCCATTGCGTATTAGTAATCTTTTGGTTCTAAGTGACAGAAACTCAACCTAGATGAGCTTAAGCAGAAAAGGGATCTTTGTGCAGAGGATATGGGAGCATCTCACAGAAGCCAAGAGTAGGGAAGTGGCTGGGCCTTGGGGACCCCGGAATAGGGATGCAAACCGGAGAGGTGCAGCCTGTGCCTGTCGATTTCCTTTCTTCCCTCCTTCAGCTGATCGGCTTCCTTTCCCGTCCACGTGGCAGAAGACGCCCCCTGATTGTGCCCAGGCTTTGTGTGTAACAACCCAGCCACCCAACAGAGACTGGTCCCTCTTCTCAGGAGAGGGCTTCTTTTGGGTAGCCAGGGACAGGGTCACACTCTACTAATGTGGGTCATCCTCAAATAACCAGTTCCCTGGGGTAGAAACGGGATCCTGGGAAGGGAAGTCCATGGTGAGATTTTATATCACTTTTAAATAACTGTCCTGTAGATTCACATATAAACTTTTCCTTATTTTGAATTATTTTCTTTGGTCCAATTCTTAGAGGTGGGATGATTGGGTCATAAAGTTTGAACATTTTTATATTTGATATTATTACCAAATTGATTTCAAAGAATTATTCAGTTTCACTCTCACCAACAGCAGTGTGTTAGAGCAATTTCATTGTACTATTGTACTATTGAGAGCACTGGGCATTATGACTTGAAATAGATTTTTTACTATTTTAATAATCGCAAAAAGATATCTCATTGTAATTTTTATTAGCATTTTTCTGGTTCCTAGTAAGGCTGGAGATTTTCCCATATATTTGTTTTATTGGAGTATATTCTGTTTTGTGAATTGTCTCTTCCTGGTTTTGCCCATTTATCTAGTGGAGTGTTAATTCTCGTTCAGATTTAACTGCCTCCTCCTTTTGTGTGTGCGTTTCACTTTTTTGGGGGGCTTGGATCCTCGTCCAGCTTGTAGTATAGTGATTTGTGTCCTTGTCTGATCTTTCTTGTTGGACTGTGAGCTCCTGGAGGACAGAGCCAGGCCTGGGCACCAGCCTCGCGTGGACCCTTGTCCTAGTCAAGCCCTCAGTGAGGGTTACTTGGATAACATAAGCATGTGGTTACGGTATGCATTATATACAAGTCGTTGCCCCGCCTGAGTGCTGCTGCACACAGGCTGTGGGATTCGAGAGGATAGGCCTCATTCGTTCAACTGAAGATCTGTTGCATGCGAGGGTCTAGGAACACCCTGGAGCAGGCTTCCTGGAGCTACAGGACAGAGGAGGAGAGAGAACTACACAGCGATTGCACAGTTAGTGAGAAATCCTGCTTACCCTACAGAGTTCCAGAGAGTTCTATGAACTCCAGTGGGGCAGGAGCACAGATCTGACGTTATCTAGATGAGGGATTGGCAAACTTTCTGTAAAAGGCTAGGTAGTAAATATTTTAGACTTGCAGGCCATGTACAGTCGCTGTCACATAGCCTTCCTGGAGATTTTCTTTTCTTTTTTTACAACCTTTTAAAAATGTGAAAACAATTCTTAGCTCACAGGCTGTGCACAAACAGCTGCTGGCCTGACTTGGTCTGTAGGCTGTAGTCTGCCAGCCCCGTCTAGACTCCAGGGTCACAGAACATGATAGCTGGAAGGGCCAACTGCATCATTATTATACACATGGGGAAACTGAGTCCCAGAGGGCGGAGCTATGTGTTGGGTCCCCTCGCCGATACCTGTGCTGAGCCAGGCAGCTGAGTGAGGGCTTTGCTTGGGCCTTGGCACGGTCCCCTCTGCCTGTCTTCTGGGCTAACCTGCTCCCGTCCGCTCGTTTGTGCCAGGGCCGAGCTGCCCCAGGAGGTTGGGGGGTGTCTTAGCAGGCATTGCACAGGGCTCCCTCCCCGCCTCTTCCAGCACGAGAACTCTGTGTCCTCCCGTTGAATCGAGGTCGGGTGATGGACAAGATGGAGCGGCAGCGTTATTAATTCATGCTGTGTCCGAGGCCGAGACTTCTGCTGAGTACAGAAGCATTTCCCTTGTTACAGTTGATTTTTAGCTAAGGTGACATTCTTTTTTCAACTAAATCATGTATGGGGTAGAAAATAGTAAACATAATTTCTTCCTCTCTCCCGACACAGCTCTCCTGACCAAGTACACACTCAGCAACAGACAGAGCCGGAAGCTGCTTGCTCTGTGTCTAGAGGCTTCTGCGGGCTCAGGGACTCACCCAGCCTCAGAGCCACAGGCCGGCGGGGTGTTCACCCCCCCTCACTGGGCAAAGGCAGGCAGCGCAGAGGGGTGTCCTGCTGGAGCCGCCCTGAGTGGTGCATTACCCCAGGGTCACAGGGTCCTCGCAGATGCTGGGCATTCGAGGCCTGCAGCCCACTCCCCCCAAAACCCTCCGACAGGTTGTGCAGTGCGGGCGCCATCAGGCCTGGTGGCAACCAACGTCTGCTCAGCCACGGGGCCCTCGAGGCTCCCATCTCTGCTCTGAGCCGGCTGTCTTCTGCCAGGAACAGCCCCCCGCCCCTTGTGTTCTAACTACTCTTGCTGGTAATGTTTTGATACCTCGGCTTGGGATGGGCAGGCCTGGTAATCAGATCGTTAGTTAGGGGGCCGAGGTTCTGGTGTTCACACTGCTTCTGCCAGCACTGTGACTTGGGCAGGTCTCCCAAGGGCCCTCTCCAAGGGCAGGTCTCCTTGCTCTTGGCCTCAGTTTCCCCTTTGGTACTAAGAGAGGACTAAGTGCTGTGCCTCAGTGCGTCCGTTTCTGGCAGCCTGGTGACAAGGCTGGCTTGGGACCAGGTTCAGCCCTGAGGACCACCAGAGTGCTCCTGGGATCCGGGCTGTCCTCACCGGGTGCCGCCCTCCTCCTGCCTCTGCTCTTTCCCTCTGAGCCCTCTCCTTGCACTTCTGCCTCGCTCAGGCTAAATGATCCAGCTGAGTGCTCTCCCCTCCAGGCCTTTGTGCCTGCCTTCCCTCGTCCTGGAATGCCCTTCCTGCCCGCTTTGCAGGGCTAACCCCTCCCGGCCTTTCTGGGTGTCCCCTCCTCTGGAAAGCGCGCTCCACCGAGGTCCCTCTGCTCCTCCTGTGCTGGGTTGCGATGGTGGGTTTTGGGGGGAGATGGGAGCCCCAGGTCTGATTCCCCTCCGTACCCCCACGCCTGTCGTGGACTGGACAGCAGGCAGAGAGAATGGGTGGACCTAGAGGCAGGCAGAGCAGGCATGGGGAGGGAAGAAGATATAATGGAATGACTGAGCCGAGTTTTGTTTTCTAGAAAAAGGAGGTGCTGGAGCTCTGCCTGCCCCCCGCCTGCCTCCCACCTGCCCCCCCCACCCCCACTTGCCCCCTGCCTCCCCCCGCCTCCCCCCGCCTGCTCCCCACCTGCCCCCCGCCCGCTCCCTCCCCGTGAGCTCCAGGGGTCTCACGGGGGCCGGTACTTATGGCCACTTGTAGCCACCATCTCGTGGTGCCCCCACTCTAGCTCTGCCAGGAAGGCCCAGCAGTAGGATCAGGACTCTAGTGGGGGAGAGGGGCTTCTTTTGGGGGCCCTGAAGAGAAAGAGCCCTGGCCTTAGAGTTAGGGTTCAAGTTCAGCTCTGCCTCTGACTTCCTGGGTGACCTTCGGCAACTCCTATCCCCCTCTGGGCCTCAGTCTCCCTTTCTGTATATTGAGGAGGCCAGAGAAGGTGGTCTCTAAGGCCTTTCAACTCAAAAAGGAGGTCCTTTTTGAGTCCAAGACTCACGTCTTGGGAGAAGGGGTAGAGACAGAAGCCACCCCACGGCAAGATGACAAACAGCGCAGTGAGTCACCATCCTGAGCTGTTCTGGGAACGAGTTGCCACGTATGGGGGCTGGGGCTCAGCACCATTCCAGCAATCAGGACGAAAGGATCTGGAGACAGCCGCATACTGGCCAGGGTGGTGACACGTGGCACACTGCCGTGCCTGGGAGATGGACCTCCAAGTGCTGCTGTCCCTCAGGGAGGGGGGCTTAGATGTGGGATCTCGGAGGTGGCCCCCTCCCAGGCCTGGATGTGTGTGTGAGCGCATGTGACCGTGTACGTGAGGGGGAGTGAGCCAGTATGCCGTGAATGTGGCCCTGCATGGGAACATATGCTACTGCGTGCGTGTGAGACCGTGTGTGGTGTGAAAATGAATGAATGTGAATGTGAGTGTTTACGTGTGTATTGAGGACAAAGCATTTTGTCTACTCAGCTCTGCTTCAGGCAAACCAAGCCCTGGTGTTTCTTTGTTTATTCCCACACACCCATGTGCATGCACCCGTGTGCACACATCACACACACTGAGCTTCAACCAACACTCCCACCTAACGCACCCCCCCACCCCAGTCCTGGATCAACCCCATTCTTAAACCCTCTTCTTGGACAGTGCTTCTCAAACTTTAATGTGCAGGGGCCACCTGGGGATCTTGCTAATATTCGGATTCTGATTCAGCAGGTCTGGGGTGGGACCCGAGAGCCCGCACTTCTAACAGGCCACCAGGCGATGCTGACCCTGGTCTCCACTCCACACTCCGAGTTGCCTGCACTTTGGGAGCAAGGCTCTAGCTCAGGGGTCAACAAACTGTGGCTCACTGGGAAAACCTGGGCCCCCCTGTTTTAGTAAATGGAGTTTTATTGGAACCAGGGCTGGCAACACAACTTGCAGAGACCAGTGTAGTATGAAAATGTGGGGCCCCTTGTTCAAAAATTATTAAGAATTTCAAGACAGTGACAGCAGAGTGTCAAGCTAAGCAGTGGCTCTTTTAAATGCAGGAACCCTGTGCAACTGCACAGATCGAACACCAAGAAGCCGGCCCTGACTGGCACACAGCCACACCCATTTGTTTCCGTGGTGTCTATGCTGCTTTTTGGATACAACGGCAGGGTTGAGTGGTTGTGACAGAGGCCATATGGCCTATGAAGCCTAAAGTTTTCACTCTCTGGCCCTTTATGGAAAAAGTTTCCAGACTCCTGCTCTAGATCACTGGATCTCAGACTTGGCTGTGATCGGAATCACCGGGTGAGATTTTAAAACACTGATGCCTGGGTCCCTCCCTCAGAGATTCTGACTTAACTGGCCTGGGGGCGGGGCCTGCCCATGAGGGACGGAGAGGCGGAAGCTGCCCTGCTCATTCTAAGGCACAGTCAGGGCTGAGAACGCCTGCTCCAGACTGACCACGTTCGCCCAAACCTCATTTAACACTGAGGGTCCTGGATAGAAGCAGCCAGCTTCCCGGAAGCTCTGGACAGCAAGTCTGCTGGCTCGGACTACAGTCCTGGAGAACTTTGGTTCTTTTGGTGTCTTCTCAGAGCAAGCGTAGAGTTCTGAAAGCCAGTGTAAATCCACTGGTGCTGGGCCCTTGGGGGACCAACCACCCTGGTTTGCCCAGGATGGAGGGGTTTCCTGAGATGCAGGACTTTCTCTGCTAAAACTGGGACAGTTGGTCCCCTTACCCTTGGGCGTGTCCGATGTGCTCAGAAGGGAAAGTGTAGCCAAATTCTGTGATGTCTCCACCTCCTCCAAGTCGCATGTGTTGGTCTTGTTCAGATGTGTTGTAACCAGTTGAGGGCCCTGAACACTTGGGGGACCTGCAGAGCTGAGCTGTGTCCTCCTGGGATGGTTACAAAATCCCCAAATGCCTCTCTTAGACTCATAAATTACTTCTGACATTAACTCATTTACGGTCTAGGTTTTGAAATGCACAGGGGATGGATTCTCCTGAGATGAGAAATGACTGGCACCATCGAGTGGGATGACCCCATCAAACTCCCAAAGCACCAGAGTTGGAGAGCTGTCTCATTCTCTCTGACTCTGGAAACAAATGTAATCTTAATTCCCTGGTCCTCACTCACTGTGGGTGCAAAAGAGGTTATTTTAACAATAATAAATTAAATTCTGCTGGTTTCAGCCACCTCTCAAATCGTTTCCAGGTTTTTCCCTTTGAGTTTCCCACGTGTTCACACAATGGGATGTAAATAGAGATAGTGTGTAAACTTTAAGGAAGTGCCTTTAAAAATAGGAAGAGATGTCCTTCTTTCTCACTTCCTGCTTACTGGAATGCAGCTGTAATGGCTAGAGGTTCAGCAGCCATCTTGGACCACGAGTTGGCTTTGGGAATGCACGGTAGAGTAACAAGATGGAAGGGACACGGGTCCTTGATCCTGTGGTATGCCATACCAGCCCAGTATTTCCTATTGCTGGACATCTCAAAAATAAGAGAAGAATAAACTTTTATCTTGTTTAAGATACTATTTTTAGGGGCTTTCTTTTCTTCAAAGCTGAACCCAACTTCAACCAATACTGATGCCAAAATGAAACTGTGTTCTTCTCAGTCCTCCTGGCCAGAGCCTCACTGTGTCCATGCTGAAGTAAGGCCATTGTGTCCCTCTTCAACTCTGCTGCCCACTGTTTCACTTGGGCTTCACAGCAAAAGGTCCCCAGTTTCCCAGTGTAGCCCCTCACATTTCCTTCATTTTCTCCTCTAGTGCTGCGTTATTCCAGGGCTTCTCATACTTGACCATACACAGGAATCACCTGGGGCTTGTTAAAATGCAGATTCGAGTCAGTAGGTCTGGAGGTGGGGCTAGGGAGTCTGCATCTCGCACACGTTTCCGGCTGTGTCGCAGACCAGCTCCAGACGGTGATTTGAGTAGTAAGCTGCTGGGACGCG
This sequence comes from Diceros bicornis minor, assembly GCF_020826845.1. Taxonomy (NCBI): domain Eukaryota; kingdom Metazoa; phylum Chordata; class Mammalia; order Perissodactyla; family Rhinocerotidae; genus Diceros; species Diceros bicornis. The sequence goes on along the minus strand of NC_080767.1, from coordinate 5,904,411 downwards.
CGGCTGCGAGCTTCTTGCAGGCACGGGCCATGTGGAAACTGCGCCTGTTCCCACAATGCCGGGCACACAGTAGACGCTCAGTGTGTCCAGGATGCCTGATGGAATAATAGGCAATTAGTGTGCAAGATGCCAAGACATCCTGCAGAGAGGAACCTGCCACTCTGTTTACTATGCATATCTCAAATTTATTTTCACTGGAACCCTATTTTCAGAAACACCTATTAACATTCCGTGGAAATGGTGCTCTGAGAAACCTGCTCTGGCAGACTCTGATGTACAGGGGGGTCTCCGCCGACCCTGTAACAGTGTGAGCCAGTCCATATGGGAGCCTCATCTCCAGGATTCTGTTTGGGTGTCTGCTGCAGCAATTAGGAGAAATTGTTTCTGCTCAGACCCCCTGTACCCCCAAGGGCCCGCAAACTCCTTGAGGGGACATATCTGAATATGTTAAAATATAGGAGCGGGTGCTATTGCTAAGGTATTCGTTTCCTCTCTTCCCCAGGCAGCGCCCCACAGGCCTATGACCCCCTCAGGGTGACGGGGGTCTGAGTTGTTTGCCAATTAGCGTGTGTCTATGGATTTGTTCCCAGGATGAGGCAAGGAGGAAGTGCTGGGGAAGACGCTGAAGGAGTTTGAAGCGGGAAAAGGCTGCAGCTCCCTCCATCCCCCTCCAGGGACAACGTTGACCAGGCGAAGCCCTGGAGCTTTCTCCTGTAAAAGAGCCTGCTGGGCTCGGGAAGGGCTGCCTTTGCCAGCCTCAAGGCAAGGAGGGAGGCTGGGAGCTGGCGCTTGCTCATCCCTCTGTGGGAGCATTCTCAGAAATGCAAGCCTGGCTGTCTGCTCAGGAGCCCTGAGAGTGGCAGCCTCCAAGGAGTCGGATTCACAGCATCAAGTCATGGCGTCTGCACAGTGTATCCCTTGAACTAGAACTTGGACATCTAGCCCCTCGTCCTCATTTTGGGTCTTCCCATCAACTCTGGATCCATAGGAAAAATCCTACTCAACATTCTGTCACATGTGCCAGAAGATATGGCCCCTATGAAGTAAAGGCAGAAAACCATAAGGAGTAGAGGGACAGACATTCTTTTAAAAGCCACAGAATGAGATTTAAAGAAAAGATTAAACAAAAAAGGAATTAATGAGAAAAGGAAACACTGTAAGAGAAACTAAAAATGTAATCACAGAATTAAAACTCACCATTAATCCCTTGGAGATTAAAGAGCAAAATTTGTGCTGTAAAATATTAAATCAGTGCTGTAGAGGTCAAGGTTGAAAAATCTCATCAAAATTTGGGGAAAAAGAAAAAGAAATTAAAAGAGGAAAGTTTATAGGTGTGGAGATCAGAGAAAAAAGCAGCGCCTGGCAGACACTCAATGCTTCTGAGGGTGAGACCAGAGAGAAGCAATCCCCAACAGCTGAGAGAGGACCACACCAAGCCTGAGCATGCAGCTCGGGAGAGATCAACATGTGCCAGGCAAATGTCGCTGCAATGGACCTCTACCTAGACACGTCACAAAGAGAATTAGGACTTTTTAAATCCTGCAAGTATATACTCAGAATAAAGGGGAAATGTACGAAGGAAGAGAGAGCAGACTGGCTTCACAGTCTTGTTGCCCCCACTCCAATGGAGAAGGTCTACAGAGCTTTCAGAAAAATAAGGAAAAAATCATGATTCAATAATTTGATGCTCCGCCATGATACATTCAATGTTTGAAGTCTCAAGAAAGAAATCTCAAATATGCAAGGTTTAAAAACCATACCTCCCTTTACCCTTTTGAATAAGGAACTTGGAGAAGTATTCAAGATTGTCAAGCGATGAAGCAAATTTAAGAACTGGGAGTAGGGAGGCCTGGTACAAAAGACTGGGGGCAAGTGCCTGCTAGAGAAAATCTAAGAAGCTGTAAAAGTGGCCTAAAACTTAATGGAAAGTTAAAAATATTCTCAAAGAGGCAAAGAGGACTCTTGACTGATATTTAGAAAAAAATATAGGTTAAAGAATACTTTTGAAAAAATTAAAAATAACTATTTGTTGAATTACAGACAGAATATATATTATATACAAATATACATAATATAAAATACATTTTAATGTATAATACATTATATATAATATATGTATGTGTGTATACACACGCATACACACTTTCTTTCTCTCTAGGGAAGATAAAAAGCAAAGAATTAGCAAATAGAAGGAAGTGCAGCTATGACATACAACTATCTACTGGGGCTTTGGGGGTAAAAATAAATAAAATTAAAAACAAACAGAAAAACGACTCCGATCTTAAAAAAAAAAAAAAATGCAAAGAATACATGGTCCACACACCAAACAGCAAACGCTAGGAAGAACAAGAAAGCATTAAAATAGTCTTTAGGTGATAGATATAATACTAAATATATATCACAACAATTAATGTAAATAGGTCACATTTCTTTATTTTAAGACAAAAATTCTTAGATTGTGTGCTGTCTAGAAGAGAAACTTTCAAAACAAAGTGAAACAGGAATGTAAGAAGCAAATAGGATCCAGCAAGTCCACTCCTATGTGTACACCTACAGGAATGGAAAGTGGGGACGAAATGGATACTTGTACACTAGTGGTCATAGCTGCATTATCCACAATAGTGAAAAGGTGGAAATAACCCGAGTGTTTATCAACAGATGGATGAATAAACAAAATGTGGTGTATATGTACAAAGGAACATCATTCAGCCATAAAAATTAATGAAGTTCTGACACATGCTATAACATGAATGAAGCTTGATTACACTATGCTAAGTAAAAGAAGCCAGACACAAAAGGATAAACATTGTCTGATTCCGTTTATATGAAGTACTTAGACTAAGCAAATTGCTAGAGACAGAAAGTAGGTTAGAGGTTAACCGGTAGATTTGGCGTTTGGTAGCCCCCTTAAGCTGGTTCCTGCGTCCGTTTGACACATCTGCATCATTCTTTGAGTACTTCCTTGCATTCTAGAATGACGAGATGTTCCAGGCTCATTTGTACTTTCCCCTTCTAATCCCTGGAGTCAGGCATTTCTCCACGGAGTCCTTGTTCCTTTCAGTGTAGGATGGTATTTAGAAGCCCAGGTCCGCGCATGAGATGTGTGCATTGCTATTGGGGTGTTGCTGCTCCCAGACCCTTTCAGTGGAATTACGGAATTAGCCTGCCTCTCAACAGTGGGGTCTGCAATGGTTTTCCCTCTGCTGAATGTGATAGAAATGGGGGGACATACACCAAAGGACCTTTTTTCTCAACCCCTGTCTACCTATAAATGGAACAATTTTGGCAAAAACCTCCATTGGAGTCTCACCCAAGGAGAAGACTAAAACCTCCTAGATCACCGTTGGCTATTAAAACGTCTCTTAACTATCCTACTCACCCTAAGCCCCTCCGTGGCCTTACTCTTGCCTTGGCTAAACTCTTCTCTCCGTAGTTGATATTCACGGGGCTAAGGCATGGCAGGACCCAGGCCTCCTCCCAGTGGGAGTGGAGGAGTGGGGCAAGAGTCACCAGGGATCTCACATTCCTCAGCAAGTCCCCGTTCCAACCAGGGACAAAGAAAGGCAAGAAATTCCGGCTCTAAATCTCCTGGTGCCCACTCCCGGGGCTGGGAGGCTGCTGAGGTCCAGGGACCCGCCACACAGCCAGGGCTGGGAGAAGCTCTGGTTCTGGAAATCCAGAGGAAAGTGTGACTTCAGACTCCTTTTCTTTTCTTTTTTTTTTAAAGTTTCAGTTTATTTATTTTTTATTTTATTTACTTATTTATGTTGGTGAGGAAGATTGGCCCTGAGCAAACATCTGCTGCCAATCCTCCTCTTTTTGCTTGAGAAAGATTGTCCCTGAGCTAACATCCGTGCCCATCTTCCTCTATTTTGTATGTGGGACGCTGCCACAGCACGGCTTGATGAGCAGTGTGTAAGTCCGTGTACGGGCTTTGAACCTGTGAACCCCAGGCTGCTGAAGCAGAGTGTGCGAACTCAACCGCTACACCACCAGGCCGGCCCTCAGACTCCTTTTCTAAGAAAGGGCTCTTTTGCCACCCACAGGGAGTGACCTGCAGACAAGGTTATTATTTTTTATAGAAATAGTCCTTCTCTGTCTCTCTTCCTTGTCCCCAGATGAGACCAAAGTCAGTAAGTGCTTCCCAACGAGGGAGGACAGGAAGAGGAGTCCTGTGACCTGGGAGGGGAGGGGGGTTCCCTCAGGCCTGGGTACCCCAGTAGTCATCATCCCCTTCCTCCCATACTTCTGAGGACTTGGATGTCCTTCTTGCCTCATCTTCATTGATTCAAACCTTCCCACTGTGCCTGTTGTGGGGATCAGATGGCCGTTTTGAATTCAGACGTCTCAGACCCTGCAGACAGACGCCTTTTACACCTTAATGCATTGCCTTTCTCACTCCCTCTGTAGTTGGCAGAGTCTCCAACTCTCTCTCTCTCAACAGCTTTATTGAAATATAATTCACATACCATACAATTCACCCATTTAAAGTGTGTACAAGTCAATGGTTTTTAGTAAATTCCCAGATATGCACAACCATCACCATAGTCAATATGAGAACATTTTCATCACCTCAAAAAGTGAAACCCTGAACCCTTTAGCTATCATTCCCCTATCTCCCCACCCCCCCGGCCCCCAGCCCTAAGCACGGCTACTCTGCTCTCCGTAGCTCTGCATTTCCCTATCCTGGACTTTCACCTGAATGGACTCATGCAGGAGGTGGTCTTCTGCGAATGGCCTCTTGCACTCAGTATAAGGTTTTCCAGGATCATCCACGTTGTAGCGTGCATCAGTACTGCATTTCTTCCACACCTCCCTTGAGGGTGGTGAGCAGGCTGTTATGAGAGGTTCGGGCATTTGATCGGAGACATAAAAGAAACTTTCCACTCCAAACAAATGGACTGAAGGTATATTTTATTATATAGAGGATAGTAAAGGCGATAGTCCGCAAACAGATCCGAATAGGTCAAATAATAAGAGGGAAAAAACACCAGCTCGACTGGAGAGGGAAAACATCCACATCGGCTGAGATAGCGGCAGATTTGAATAGGTCATGTAATGAGAAAGAAAAACTTCAGATTGATCGGAAAGGGAAACACCAGATCCACTGAAGGGAAATGACACAAATCAACCGGACAAACACCAGGTTGACCGAAAAGATCAATTACGTCACAATAAATCAGTTACTCACAACATCCACGCCCCACTGCCGGGAGAGTCCTGTCAATCGACACGGCTGGGCAAGGATCACACGTCCTGGGCAAAGCGTCCCTTCCACAGGTGGAACTCTCACCAGGCCTCAGTTTCCAGCAGTTTATATAAGCAGTTACAGAGTTTACAGAGCAAGGATCTAGTGTTCCCACGCACAAATGGTTATCAGTGGTGTACGTGCACTGAGCCCGCCTCCCCCTGGCTGTCGTCCCAGCCCAGTAGTTGTGTACGTGCATTGTTTACCTTGCTTATTGTCCCAGCCCGGCACAGATGGCCGGTCTGTCCCAGGCTGCGGTGCCCGAAAGGCCTTGAAATTTTTACACATTGCAACTATCTCCATGGGAGAAGGGCCGGTTCCCACCACGCAGAAAGCAGCTTTTATATTTCTTTTTGTGCTGATGGCTGTAGGTCAATGGAGCGGCCAAACATGGCTGTACTCATGTCAAGACACAGGCCAAGTGGAGCTCCAGGGAGTGGGGGACTGCCTCCAGAGACTCCCAAGTCCAGGCTCAGGGTGAACGTTGCTTTATTGCTAGTGGGCCCTGCCTCATTTCAGGGCATTTCATTAGCCTTAGGCAGCTGGTGACCTAGAGACCCTTAACTTCTTCTGGTAACTTCTTGCCAGCCTGGTGCAGATTGTCTTTGTACCCAAGGCCACCGTCACCACCTTGATCTTGCCAAAGGACTTTTGCTGTTTCCAGGCATTCTGGATGTCCTCAGCCTGCTGTAGCTCACACTGGCCATGCGGAGGATCAGAAGGTATTTGTAGGTGTCCGCACATTTCTGAAGCTCGTCTGTGGGTTCTGTCTGCGTTCTACACTTTTCTTGGCAGTCTTAGGTAAGGAAATGTTCCTGACATGCATGGACTTGAGCATGGTGCTGCCCACACCATAACAAGTTTTAAACTGGTAATAGGTTGGCCAGGACTTGTTAATAACAGAGAGTGACCATGTGATCTGTTCAAATGTCACTATGGGCAGGAAGGAGAGATTTGACAGAATTTGTTTGAAGGTAAGCGATTGGACAGAAAAAGACAATCGTTTTATGTTTATGCCTTGCCAACTTCAGACTGTTCAATAAGCTGGTTGCACACTTAAGAACGTAGAGGTAGAAATCCCAGATGAAATATTGTTCATTCCAGTAGTACATTAAAAGAATAATACATCACGATTAAGTTGGTTTTATTTCAGAAATGTAAAGACGACTCAGATTAGTAAGTGCGTTAATGCAATTTATCACAGCAACAGGGCCAAAGAAACTTGTTGGCAGTGGTTTGGGAACCTGTCCACATGGCATTTGTATGTCCCCAGCACAGATGCCCCACAGACACCACCAGGACAAAGGCGACGTCTGCTTGGGATGGCTGTCCATGCTGCTCTGATGGACTCATCCTCAAAGAAGCCATTTGATTTTGGGGTAGTGACCAGTGTGCTTCATGGAATAAAAAGCCACGTTGCATCCTTCTGTGGCAGCAGAGGAAGGTCAGCCACGGGCGAACGATTTCCTGAGTGTGGAAGAGAGTCCAAGAAAGTTCAAGGTGAGGAGAATCGCCTTTGAGTGACTACAGGCTCCATCTGTAGCTCTCAATGCGGCTCATCAAGGTGCTTCCAAGACCGGAAGAGGGAAATCGCTAAACACGGGAGCAGCAAAACATGTCCAGTGAACTCGAGGCCAGAGATTTGCGGGCATCAGGCAGACCTGGACGCCGCTTCTCGACATCTCAAGACCACAGGACATTTTGCTGTTCGATTCTTTAAAATGGCTCTCTGGCATATGTTTTTTTAAACAGTTCTACTGCAATGTAATTTACACACAACATTGAATTTAAGTGTACAATTCAATAGTTTTGACAAATGGTTTCGGTCACGTAACCGCCACCACAATCAAGATATAAAACTTTTCTGTCACCCTAAAAACTTTCCTGGTGTCTCTGTACAGCCACTCCCTTTGCCCACCCTCAGTCACAGGCAACCACGGATCTGCTTTCTAGTGGTGCCTGCTGGGGTCCCCGAGCTCCCTCCCGCATCTCCCGCATCTCCTGCATCGTGGCATCTATACCGCAGGCTCCGGCTGCTCTGCCTCCTTGAACTCTGTCCCTCAGCTCAGGAAGTCTGCTGGTCTCAATGTGGGTCCCCCTCCTGTGCTGTGGCCTGGAAACTCCCTCCACGCAGTCAGCTGAGACAGCTGTGGCCTCACCTGTGTTTCTCCTGCATCAGGAATCACAGCCCTGTATCCTGGCTCCAATATCCGAGGAGAGATTTTTCTCACTTTGCTTGGTTGTTAGTTGTTTAGGCGAGGGCACTTCTGTAGCAGTTAATCCTTCACGAGCAGAAGGGGAAGGGCTCTGACTCACAGTTTGCTCTTTGCCTGACGATCTCACGTTACCTGGAGTCGCCAGAGGAAAGCGCTTCAGGCACCTTCAGGCTGGTGGCCAATCCCTTGAGGCAGGTGTACAATTTGAGCTAACATGGAACAAGTGTGTTTCCGGTTTGGAACCCACTGCCTCCGCAAGGCATGAGGAAATATACAGATGCCTTTTAATGATAATCATTCACTTTGAAATAATTTCAAACTCAGTGAAAAGTTGCAGGACCAGTTGTACAAAGAACTCTCACGATTGTCAACTGTCCCAACAGAGTTTCTGTCCTCTCTCTGGTCCAGGACCAAGCCAGGCCAATATGTTGCCTTTCGTAATCATGTCTCTTTAGTCTCCTTCACTCTGGAACAGTCCCTCAGTCTTTCCCACTCACGCACGTCCCCAACAGTTTTAAATGGTACGAGTCTTTCATTCTGGGGCAGATTCCTCAGGCTGAGTCCATCCAATGTTTCCTAGTGTCCAGACTCGGGCCATGCTTTCTTGGCAGAAATTACGTAAAAATGACGCTGGGTTCTTTCAATGTACCACGTCAGGGAGCACACGATGTCAATCACCCCACCACTGTTGATTTAATTTTAATCACCTGGTTACATTATTGTCTGCCAACTTTCTCTATAAAGGCACCATTTTCCCCTTTGTAACTTGCGGGGACATGCTCTGAGACCAAGCCAATATTCACAGGTGCCCTTTTGAGGGAGTAAACCACCTATGATTTAACTTTGCCCTAAAGAATAACAACAGTAGAGCAATGGCTACCATCCAATGAACATCTGTCATGCGCTGGTGCCAGGCCAAGCACGTCGTACATCTTAACTGAATCCTCACGTGCTGGGCGTTGGGTACCACCGTTATTCCCTTCTACAGATGAGGAAACTCAGGATCTGTGGTGATGTTTTGGAGTAAGACACATGAGATGCCACCTATTCAGTCTTCTTGAGAAGTAAAAATTTTTTCCAATGAGTGCAAAGAAACTGTAGAAGACATTAGCCAAGGAAGAGTTAAAAGCACCAAACAGAAGTGGTTTGGATTTTTCCCTTGTAGCTCAAATGATCCTGTTTTTGGCAACTAATGACCCAGAGGTTCCACTTGATTCTTTAGTAGATAATACACCTTAAAATCTGGAGGCATTTAAAAATTGGGTCAAAGACACTTATTTAAAGCCACCAAAGTTGTCAAAAATAAATCCCACTAAACTTCATTATTTCTACCCATGTTAGGTCAGGTCATGAAAGGAAAATGAGAGGTAATGACTAAAAATGTCAACCCAGTCAAAGCCATCTGGAAATTTGCCAGTGCAGAGACCAACCCCAAAGAGACCTAGAATACTACCACGATGTGCAAAGAAAAACCCACCACAGGCATTATTAAAATATGAGAATTGATGGAGCAATTTTGATACTAGTCAAAAATTATGAGACTAAAATATTTTCAAATACCCTTGAGAAAGAGACCATAATTTTCTCATGTATTAATTATAAATTAAGCACTGTCTATCAGTCTCTGTTTCAATTCTTAATAAGTTTTTTTATTTGAGTTCATTTTTATTAAATCTCCCTTGGGAGAAGAAGAGAGGATTTACAGCTATTTTACCAGGGCCCACTTATTATGGGCCATTTGCTATGGTCATAAATTTTGCGGTTGAATGACAACGAGGTAGGAGGGAGATGAGCAAGAAGCGGCTTGAGGCTGAGAAATGGGGTGGGATTAAAAGTGGGCTTGCACAGAGAACAAAGAGCTTTCACATTTGGATACAGCTCAAAATGACCTTAAAATGGCCTTTGAATGAAAACAGCGACATCAAAATGGACTCTTTCACTTGTAAGCCTGTCGTAACAGTCACCCCAGTTCAAACGGTTTGTGGCATTCACAGGCAGAAAAGTGTTGGCTGTTTCTGAAGACCCTAAAGGCCGTGGATTGGAGCCTGTGAGGCCAGCATGCTGAACCGAGATCCTGAGCTAGTGAGTGAACCTAGCAGACTGCCTGGCATCCAATGCCCTCTGAAGTTTCGGTGTCCTCAATTCATCACTTAGGGGCTGACTCTACTTAAGTGACAAAACTTTGTTTTATTTTTTGATTGTTGAGTGCGTGTGTGCACAAGTGTGTAATAAATGGAGAGAAACAAAACTTTAACGAAATCTTCAAAAGGCAGTTAACTAGTAGCAGGGGGTGGGGGGAGGGAGTACAGGAAATACCAGTGTCTTATTGGGAATGTGATTCCAGAGGTATATAATAGAAATATGAGGGTTTTTTTGAGCACATGGCTGCACAAAAGAAAGGCTACATTTCCCAGACTTCCCTGCAGCTAGTTCCTGCTTCGTAATAAAGTTCTGCTCAATGGGATGTAAGTGATGTGTGCAACCTGGAGATTGTGCCCTTAAAGGGAAGGGGCATGTTCTCCCCTGCTCCTTCCAGCTGGCTGGAACATTGACACGTGGTGAGGCACCTTGGCCCAGGTGAAGGACGGAACCCCAGGACAGCAGAGAAACAAGAAAGAGGAAACCTGGGCCCCTGATAACTTCACAGCCAGAGCTGCTACACCAGTCCAGACTTTTATACATGAGAGAAATGAACTTCTCTTTGGTTTAAGCCACTGTTGTCTGGATTTCTGATGCATGTATCTGGATCTGCATATTTTTTTCATTTATTTATTTATTTTTGTGAGGAAGACCAGCCCTGAGCTAACATCTGTTGCCAATCCTCCTCTTTTTGCTAAGGAAGATTGGCCCTGGGCTAATATCCGTGCCCAGCTTCCTCCACTCTGTATGGGACGCTGCCACAGCATGGCTTGATAAGCGGTGCGTTGGTCTGCCACCGGGATCCGAACCCGTCAACCCCGGGTCGCCGCAGCAGAGCACGTGCACTTAACAACTACACCACCGGGCTGGCCCCTGGATTTATGTCTTAACTAATACTGTCGGTAAGTCAAGGATCCATTGTAATTGTTTCCATGCTCATCTCCATCACCTGGCTGTGAGCTCCTTATGACGCTCTCTCCCCATATTTCTCTCCAGTTCCTCACAGTAGCCCCAGAACTACGCTGGGCCCTGGCACAGAATAGGTGCTTGTGAATGTTTATTGAATGAATGAATGAATGAACGAATGTGCTATGACACAAACCGTCCTATGGCGGCAGCTGTGATGGATGCATCAGAAGATCTGGGGAGAGGAATTTATGTCTAGTAAGTTGTGTTTGGCTGTTTGTAACAGAAAACCCAAATAACAGTGACTTAACCATATAGTGAATTCGTTTTCTTCACACGTTGAGGGTCTGAAGGTTGTGGTTTCAGAATTGGGTTTGGTGGTTTACTGGTGTCAGGCCCAAGTTTCTGCCATTCACTTGGCCTCTTCCTTATGGTCACAAGATGTTAGCCAAACTCTGACTATCATGTCTATGTTCCAGGGAAGCAGGAAGGTCAAAATGTTGGAGGGGAAAGGCAGCCAAGCCTGTCCCCTCCTAAAGGGCTCAGGCCACTCCTGATACTTGCAGGGCTCAGCACAAGAGTACAAAGGCACACCCAGCTACCATATGTTTATCTATTTAAAAGTTGTAATTCAAGCCAACAGACTATTAAATAACACATATTCATCTTCCTGCCTTGATAAATATATCTTCAAAATGACAAAATAAAGAATATATGTCAAGCTATAATTTTTATATGACTGAAAATCAACCAAGTACCAAAGACAATTGAGTTTAATTATGACTGAATATATCTGGGTATTCTACTGATGAGCTGGCAAAGTCTGAATGAATAATAAGATCAAGATATACATAATTTATGTTATTATATATTTAGTCCATAAAATTTATTTTTCTTGCTTTCATCTCAGCAAAATACAATAATTATGTTATCATCAAGATTTTCAAAAATTTACATTTTATTGATAGTAATGATCTAAAGCAAGGGTTTGCAAACTATGACCTGTAGGTCTGCTGCCTGTTTTCGTAAATAAAGTTTTACTGGAACACGGGCATGCTCATTCTTACGTATTGTCCGTGGCTGTTTTCCTGTTACAGTGTCAGGGTTGAGTGGTTGTGACAGAGACAGTATGGCCTACAAGTCTAAAATACTTACTCTGTCACCCTTTAAGGAAAAGTTTGCTGATCCCTGATGTAAACGATTAAAAAATAAAAAGTAATTGTAGTGAAAGTACACAAAATTTGAATATATTTTCATCAAAAAGTGTGAGCTAAAAATAAGTTACAATGAACATAAAAACCAAAGTATTAAAATCGTTTTTCATATACATTTTCTCAAGAAGTTATTTTGCTTCTAAAGAAGTCGTAATTATTTAACAAATTAAAAGGTAACATACAAATTATATTCATATATATTATTTAAATAAATTTATTTTATTAAATAAAAAAAGTTTAGTAGAATAAATCTTATTAAATATTTCTGTGAAAATAAAACTTGGCATTCTGTTGTTCAATATCCACGTGTCACCAAGATAAATGCTTCACATCATGCTTCGTGCACACTCTGTCTAGACCGACATACAAATTGGAGAGTAATATCAATTGTTGACTACAGCAACATGCTCTTCAGTCGCCGTGTAAACTGCTGTGAGTGCCCTGCTAACAGTGAGTGCTTCCAGAAAGGGGATCAGAACTGGAAGAGGAGCAAGACATGGGTGCTCAGGTGAACGGGGAAATGATACTCGGTTGTGAGAATGTAATGTCTGAGCTGTGTGCTGGGAGGGACTTGACAAGGTAACTTGTCTCTTCCCTTACCTAAGCTCTTCTTCCATTCATTCCCTCCTGATTTCTGAAGCAGCGTCCATCTCCAAAGTCATCAGGTGCAGAAACAAAATTTCCAGACTCAGTATGTTTCAAGGAAACAGTGCAAGAGATGTGGAAGTGTGTTTTCCTGGGGACTGAATGGTGTTTTTTTTTTTTTAAGCCATTTTTATTTATTTATTTATTTATTTTTGTGAGGAAGACCAGCCCTGAGTTCACATCCGATGCCAACCCTCCTCTTTTTTACTGAGGAAGACTGGCCCTGGGCTAACATCCGTGCCCAACTTCCTCCACTTTATATGGGACTCCGACACAGCATGGCTTGACAAGAGGTGAGTCAGTGCATGCCCAGGATCCGAACCTGCAAACCCTGGGCCGCCAAAGCAGAGCGTGCGCACTTAACCCCTGCGCCACTGGGCCGGCCCCTGAATGGTGTTTGTAATAAGAACAGATGTTCAGGGTGTGGATCGCAGTGTGTCAGTGTTGAGCACTTCATCCCAAATGATGTTGACCATCTTTGTGTTCATTAAGAGGGGTGTGTGTGTGTGTTTGTGTTATGTGCGTGTGTGTAATATACAAGGCCCTCTAAAGCACAGGGCCCAGAGTGGGGTCTGAGGACAGACAGTAGTAAAAAGATTTTCTCAGAAACCTCACCCAAATGACTTCTGCTCACTCTCCTTGGCCATGACTGTGTGCTGTGGCCGCCCAAGGCCGCAGTGGAGCATGGGCACACTGTCAACTCCTGGGACACCAGGAAGAAGGGAGTGACTGTGGGGTTGGCTCTGAGTAGTGTGTGCGAGTGTGTCCACTCTTTCTCTCTGGCCTGGACCTTCTCCTCCAGCCTCTTTTTCCTTCCCGCACCTACAGGTCCTCCCTGCAGCGCCTGCCCCTTGAGCTGGGAGCCTCCATCTCTGTGCCACTCCTGGGCCTAGGCCGAAATGCCCTGGACCAAGAGGCCGAGAGTGAACCCCCAGGCGGCTCCTCAGTGCCCCCCAAGCCGTGCCTCCAGGAGCACTCCGTCATCCATGGCCCCGTGGTTGTCACAGTGTTGCCATGAGCAGTGCGGGCGGGGCAGTGCCACCTGTCTCCCTGCTCCCCCGCCACCCAGGCGTGGAGGGCTTGTTGCCAACTGGTTAGAGACTGTTGTCCTCTGAAGAGCTGCCAGAAGGGTCTGCTGTATTCCTGATAGATCAGCAAGCAGCATCTTTCTCTGGGAAGGTGAGGGCCCCACCCAGACCAACCCCAGGGGTCCAGCTCAGGGAGTAGGGGTGCTTAGTTAGGTCCCCCTCCTCTCTGGAACCCTACCCCTTTCAAAATTAATGTAATCAAGAGAAGGAGATTTTTAGGAGTATGACTCAAGACTGGGAAAGAGAGAGACTCTTTTTACCTAATCAGTTACTGGAGATGTGTCAGCAAGAAATTACCTTTTGTGGGCTCAGAAGTATGACAGCTTTCTAGATATTTCACCTGAGGCTAGACCACAGTCCTCTCACCCTGCTCCCCTTTACCCTGGGGACTTGGAGCATCGCTACCCCGTCGAGTGGCAGAACTCAAGCTAAGTAAATGGTGACTGACAGCTGAACCTGGAGGCTGGGATGTAGGAGGATGTGGGAACTCTGGGGGAAGAAGTGGGGCTCAAAGGAGCCTGGAGCTGGGGGGGTGAGAGTCGGACGGTACGAGAGGGTCGTTGGGGGCCAGCTATGCATATTTGTCCCGCCGAGGAAGGGGCCAGGTCACTATTTCCCCTTGTGATTTCCTCCTCTTTAGGACCCGCTATCCTGGAGATGCACAAGTGTGCAGGGGGGTGGATTTCCTGGGTGTCTTGTTAGGCAGCCTTGTCATAAATAGATCCGTGTGTGTGTGTGTGTGTGTGTGTGTCTGTGAACGTGTGTCGACGGGCATGCCCACGAGTGAGTGTGTGTGTACCTGTGGGTGCCTGGCTGCAGTCAGACTCTCTTGTCTTCCTTATGACTAGCCTCTGTTGACTTCATCTGTGGCTCTGAGTGCACAGATGTGAGAGCCATGGACCCTGAAAGGACACCCCTCAAAAAATACAAGTGCAGAGCAGCACCCCAAGCAGAAGCCTCAGAAAAGCAGCTTTGCAAGCTGAACGCTGCAGAAAAATAAGCCACAGGGCTCGTGCCAGCCAGGGCTGGTCCTCACTCTCCACAGCCAGATCCACCGGGGTCACTGATGAAGGGCAGTGATGAGCACAGAGTGGCCACACCCCAGGGGGCTGGGGTGGAGGTGAAATGAGCTGGTCGCAGAGGCAAAGCAGGGCGAACTGCTCTCCTGTGCCTTCCTGGCTGCCTCTCACGCAAAGAGAAGCCAAGGGAGGTCTTGCTCTTTCTGTAGGAAAATTGTGTGGTGTGTGTGCGTCTACGTATGTATGTGCATCCGTGAATGCATGTGTGTACACAGTGCACGTATACAGGTATATGCACATGTATGTGTGTGCACAGGCACATGCGTGTATGTATGTATGCACATGTGCCTGTGGATGCAGACACTCATATACCTACGACAGATGTCATAAAGGATGGGGGACCCACATTATCCCTTTGGTCTAAGTGTTCATAATCAGGGTTCATGCTTCGATGGCCGTGAACTATGCGCCAAATTTTTTAGCTTGTGTATTTTTCTGCAAGTGAAGTCCTGATTTTCCTCAGATTCTCCAAGTTCCCAAATGGTTAAGGACTGTGATAGACAGAATAATGGCCTCCCACATCCTAATCCACAGAACCTACGAATATATTATGCTCCAAGGCAAAGGAGAGTTAAGGTTGCAGATGGAATTAAGGTCACTAATCAGCTGACCTTGGGATGGAGAGCTCATCCCAGATGATCCAGTTGGGCCCAGTGTAACCGCAAGAGTCCTTCTAAGTGGAAGAGGGAGGCGGAAGAAGGGGAGTCCACAGAGGGGCTGCGTGAGCAAGACTCCCCCGGCCAGGGCTGGCTCTGAAGATGGGAGGGGACCACGAGCCAGGGAATATGGGCAGCCTGTAGAAGCTGGAAAGGGCCAGAAAACAGATTCTCCCCTAGAGCCTCCAGAAAGGAATGCAGCCCTGCCAACACCCTGATTTTCGCCCACTGAGACCCATTTCAGGCTTCTGGCCTCCAGAACTAGAAGATAAGAGATGCGTTGTTTTAAGCCACTCAGTTTGTGGCAATCTGTTATGGCAGCCACAGGAACCTAACACAAGGACTGTTTCTCTACTCAATCAAATTACTTCGTGCTCTGGGCCCTGGCCCCCGTCCTCCTGTGGCTCCCGAGGTGGGACTTGCTCCTCCCCTCTGAGCAGTAAGGAAACTGGGGCTCGGGCAGATGAAGCGGCCTGCTGACACTCACTCAGATGTTAGGTGGAGGGTCTGTTATACGCTCAAGGTGGGCGAGGGATAGGTTTAGCAAACAGGCAGTGTGGGGCGGGGGGAGTGGGGAGACCTGTGTCTTGGCCACAGCTCCAACCTAACTTGCTATAGACCTCAGGCAAGTCACCACCCCTCTCTGGGCCTCAGTTTCCGCATCTTTAAAGTGAGAGACTCATACTAGAGCCCTTTCAGTCCTGATGCTCAGTGACTCCAGGCAGGAAAAAATACATATAAACTCCAGTGGTTTATGAAGACTCCAGGAACAACCGAAAAGGAAGGAAGAGCCGCCCTCCCCACCCCTCGCCCCTGCTTCCCAGCCTTGGTGCCACATCTTGTTGCCTGGGGGCCAACACAGCTGGAGGGAGGCCCAACCATGTCAGCAGCAGCTGAGGGGAGAGGAGAGTCTGGTAATTAGCTAGGAGGTGGAACCAGAGCGTGAGAGGGTGCAGGGATGGGAAGGGCCCTGGAGGGAGTGCGGCATCTCCCCACCTCCAATGTCCCCGAGATGCCACCTAGGATGGCTCTAGCTCTGCAGTTTCGATGGTGAGGTTTGTTTTCATCAATGGCCACGTGTACGCAGGAAAAGACCGCTTTCCTCCTGATACCTGCTCCCAGGGGTCTGGGGCTCCTCGTGGCACCAGGCAGACGAAGGGCCTGCACTTAGGGTCAGGAGGCCCGAATCTCCTTCCTGCTTGGCGCTGCCTCTCTGGGCTGCGGGGAGAATGAGGGAGCTAGTGAGGCGAGGACGGGCCTCGCGTCCGAGCCCCTGCTCCTCCAGGTGTGGTCTGCAGCCCAGCAGCATGCTTATCCCCGGGAGCTTGTTGTAAATGCAGGATCTCCTGACCCGCGTGCACACTGAAGTGTGAGGAGCTCTACTGCAGAGGCCACAGCTCTGCCCTCTCTCCGCAGGGCTGACGACCCACCCAGAGCCCAGGCCCCTCTGGGCCTCACTTGGGCACTCTCCACCCTGGGGTTTCCTGCCCAAAGGGACCAAGCCTGTTTCCAGGACCTGTCCTCGCCACTTCTGCAAGGCCATTGCACCCCTAGCCCCAAGGGATGGACAGAGGGTGACTGTAGGAGTGAGACAGGGAGCTATGGGGATGTGGGGTGGATCTTGGGCATGAGGGCCTGAGCAAAAACCTTCTATGTGCACAAGAACCGTACAGTGCAGGGTGGAGTCAGGGAGGAAGGTGGAAGGAGAAGGGAGCAGGCACTGTGGGCTACAGGACTTCTCCTCTACTCATCCTGGGTTCTTAAATCCTCAGGAGAGGGCCTGTATGACTTTATAAAATAGTTTTTCTAGCAATGGGTTGGGTACGTATCTGTCTATGGCAGTCAATGATTCTACTCTTAAGGAGGGGGTAGTTAAAAGGTTTCTTAGAGGAGGGGGCATTGGAGCTGGGCTTTGACAGATGAGTAGGAGTTCACTAGGTAGAGACTGAGGGAGATAGAACTATGTGAGCAAAGTTGTGGAGGTAGGGAAATGTGAGGTGTTTGTGGGGAAAGAGGAACTTCATGCTGGAGCATCCTGGGTGTGGGGCCAGATGATGCAGGTGAGGAGTTTGGTGACAGGGAGCCCTTGAGGGTTATGAGCAGGGAAGCTGCAAGGTGAGGGCAGCATTTTAGGAAGAGTTTCAGATGGAAGCGTGGAGAGTAAGTTGGAGAAGAGAGACCAGCTGTGGGGAGACCAGTGTTTGACCTGAATTGAAGCAGAAACAGTAGGAACTGAAGTAGAAGTAGACTCCAGGGACATCAAGTAGATGTCTGTGGACTTGATCAATTGGATGGAGGCAGAGAGTCAGTGAGAAGAGAGATGGCCTGAGTCTTTAAGCTGCCATGACTGAGGTATGACTCTGTGAGGTGGGAGGTGTCGAAGCTGAGGTGCCCGGAGTAGGGGGCATCCAGGTGGGGAGCTCCAGAGAGGCCCGGCTGGAGATAGACTTTGGAGCCATCAGCAGACAGATGGGCAATGATGTCAAAGGAGCAGATGAGAACATGAGAGGAGAGAGGGCGAGGGAGAATATGAGAGAGCAGAGGACAAGACTGTCCATCAGCCTGCAGTAAAGGGGAGGCCACCGAGAGGTGCTCAGAAAGGAGAGCCTGAGAGGGTGTCAACAAAGCCAGAACACTCTTGTCTTACGGTGCTAAAGAGGCCTCTAGTGCCACCATGACTGTCATCGCCTCCTTGGGGAGGATACCAGACTGGTCACAGGGGTACCTGTGGTCTCCTGAGGAGGGGCTTGGGAGAAGGTGCGTTGGAGACACAGGCAAAGTGAACAGCCTCCCCTGGCCCCAGAAACTTAGGGCAAGTCACTGGAAACCCAACCCAAAGTGAACGTATTGGTTAATGTCCCTGTGTAGTCCAGGGGTAGATCCAGCTTCAGGAATAGCTGGATGTAGGGGCTCAAATAATGCTGTCAGGGTGCATTTCTCAGATCCTCCTCCTCAAGGCTGATTCATTCTCAGACAGACTTTCTCCTTTGCGTCACAAGATGGCTTCTAGCAGACCTCAGGCCTACATCCTTTCATGTCAAACCAGGCAGAAACAGACAAGAATTTTTGCCTGGCATTCCCAAAAGAAGTTCTGATTTTTACTCTGGTTGGACCACGTTAGGTTAAGTGGTCACTCCAACCCAATCACTGCAGTCCAAGGAATGCAATGCCCATTGCTGGGCCAAAGGGTGGAGGTCCACCCAGACCACTTGGACTACGAGTAGGGGCACATGGGCCCCAGAGGAAAATCCTGGTCGTGCCTTTGAAGAATGGATACAGTGGAGACAAAAATAAACATCCACTCCATCTTCCTTTCCCAAGAGAATTCTCTATAAAAAAGAAAGACAGAAACTTTCCAACAGCATAAGCAAGTCTGCTGGGCAAAATGATAAATTCATAGTCGTTATTTTTTAAAAAAGGAACACACATGATATAACAGTTACAAATATTTATTAAAAAGGAGGTGAAAAACCACACTGAGTGTGCAGGAAAATGCCTGTGTCTGGAACCATGGAACTGCATTTAGCTCTGAGCTTCCTGGTGGCCAAGGCAAACAGAAACCCCAATAACTCGCAGAGATCTTGCTGGCTGAGAGAAACAGATGCACTAAGCATGAATTCCACACCCAAATAAGGGACATTGCATAACAAAACTGTTATAGAACCAAGTGGGCTCGCCTCCTGGTGAGTTAAGACTCTATACCAGTAGAAGTTGTCTCACAAAGTAAAGTGTATTTGCAGCAAATAGGAGGCCATGAAGAATCATTTTCAAAGTCATGGTGTCCTGGAACAAAGGGAAGCAGGATCTTTTATTTGGTTGGGGAATGAATATTCACAAGGGAGAGGCGGGTATTCGGTTGCACTGATTCAGTTGGAGAACATGCTTCCACACAATGAGGCCTAAGCTCCTCCTGGAGAGACCTTTGCATGAAAAATAAGGCAAAGGTCATGGAGTAGCTCCTGTGGTGAGGCGTGGTCAGTTTCAGGATGGCTAGTGGTTGCATCTCCCTTGAGTTTCTCTCTTGGTCAGTTTCAGGATGGTTGGTGGTTATATCTCCTTAACATACAAAAGGAAAAGGAACAACTTGGAAAAACAGTTAATTGCTTCTAAAACCACCTTTGAGTTTCTAGAGGCGCCTAGTCCGTGACAAAACAACAATGTTGTTGATTTTTACGCAAGATACCAGAAAGTTCTTCTGTGGCTCCTCCTCACAGATTTCCTCCTAAGTGGACAGCACAGTGTGGATCACAGTTTAGGGAGTGAAGATTTTGCAGACCCCACACCTGCTTTCTGCTGATTTATTCAGATCTGGGGAATGGCTGTGTCATCACCAGATCCTCAAAGCTTCTCAGACGTTGGGGTGGCTCTGTCTGTCCAGAAATGTTATCGCGAGGGCAGAGCTCTCCTTGGTGATTAATCCAGCGGAGTGAGAGCGAGAGGGGGGAGGCATTGATTGCGACACATCAAGCAAGATGGCGCCCGCAGCCGGCAGCCGCACCAGGAGAGGCCTGCTAAATTGGATTAGTGCACCAAATGCCTGTTCTAATACCCGAGAGATGGAGGAGGCACTTATTAAACGGTCTGCAGGCAGGGATACTTCTAGTACTTAATCAACCCTTCATTTCCCTCCTCCAGGGAACAGGGAAGCCTCAGAGCCACCCATAGTGAAAAATTACCAACCCCTGCAGGATCTCTCCCTGCCATTTTCACTGCAGAATGTGTCTGAATTACAGCGAGTGCCTGAGGAAGACAGTGCGAGGCTACTCGGCCTGGAAACCGCAGAGGCACCCTGGGTGCCCGGCCTGCCTCCCCGACCTGCGCTCTCCGAGGCCTTGGGCCTGCGGTCCCCTCTCTGGGTCTCAGTGCGCCTTCCAAGGCCTCCCTCTGACGAGTTCAGAACAGTTCTCTGAGGACACTTACAGGAGGCAGCAGGCAAAGTAGCTGGGGTACCCAGTGCTTCTCCTGGGGCAAGGACTTGCCAGAGAGGCGGGTGTCCTTGGATTTTGTCTTTGTGATTTTAATTCAACCTCTGCCTCCTGCCTGCGGGGTGGAAAGCCCCCTTCTATCCTCTCATCGCCTCCCCCCCCTCTTTTCTCACTTGAGAGACTTAAATTTTAGAGCCAGAGAGCACCAAAGAGGTCTTGGGGGCCCTTGCGTTGGAGTCTTGGAGGCATCCCTCCCTCTTCTCTGGTGAGAC
Organism: Diceros bicornis minor; assembly: GCF_020826845.1. Taxonomy (NCBI): domain Eukaryota; kingdom Metazoa; phylum Chordata; class Mammalia; order Perissodactyla; family Rhinocerotidae; genus Diceros; species Diceros bicornis. The sequence goes on along the minus strand of NC_080767.1, from coordinate 5,884,023 downwards.
CTCTCCCAGGGTGGCTTTTGAGGCAGGATTCCCTCTCCTGGGCCCCCACTTCTCTTGCCCAAGGATGACATCCTTGATTAAGTCCACTTTTTCCCTGGAAGGAGAAACGGTGGTGGTGGGGGGCGGGGGTGAGGTTCCATGTTAGATTTTGCATCAAGGTCATTACTGCAGCTATGCGGTGACTTTGGCCTCAGTGGGCCCAGGCCCTCCCTTGTACAGTTTGGAAACTGAGGCCCCAGACATGTGAAGGGCTTTGCCCAGGATCCCAGGGTGAGTTTGCTGTGGAGCCAGGCTGGTCCTCTCCAGTGTGTGCCTCCTCCACCCCCTTGCAGTAGCCCGGCCAAAGCCAGGGCTGGGGCCACCACTGGGCCTGGTCAGCAGGGGACACGGTCACAGTGGAGCCCACCATGCTCATCTTGAATGCCCCTCTCCCAGTCCTGAGATCCTTCTTGGTCACATAATGTTCCTTTTGCAGGATTCTGTATGCACCGGGAGAGCATCCTTTGTTCCTTTCCTCTCAGGAAGTACGATTATAATTAGAGCAAGCACCCCCACTCCCCCAGCAGCAGGGGGCTGTGTGGTGGGACTGGCCAGGTTCCAGGTTGGTCTACTTCACTTTGAGGAGGCTTAGCAAGCCTTCCCATACCACTCCTTATTAAGACAGCCAAATAAACATTAAAGAAAGAAAGATAAGTCCTGGGAGAGAATCCAACCAAACAAATCCTGCAAACATCCAGCTAAAATCTGGGCCCCGTCCCGCTAATCCTTCTGTTGTCCGTCAGTGCTGAATCTAATCCCACTCTTATCACCGTGCTTCAGTAGAACGCTTCTTTCAAGCCGGCCAGAACATCTTTCAGGGTCCAACATTTTTAGCTTTGATGTTCCTGCTAACAGGGGGCCTTCTCCTCCCTCTCCACTGATGAGATGCCAGGTGGCTTCCACATCAAGTCTCTCTGACTCCATAAGGAGGAGGGACCAAACAGTCGGAGAGGGGAGTGAGGCAGCGACCCCCTTGGGCTCCAGCTGCCCCTCCTTTGGCTTCCAGGGTCAAAGGGAGGGATGAGTTATGGCCTCAGCGGGGGTGGGGGCAGCCCTGCTCCCTGTCTCTCCTGGTAGGAGCTGATTTCTTAACTGATTTATTTACCACTCTGGCCCTTTCCTCATCTTTCTGATTAATAGTTTAGTTGGGGGTTCTGGGAAATTTACATCCAATTGTTACCATAGCAACCAGCTCTCCTGCACAGGATCCCATAGAAAATGCATTTGGGGCCTTCTGAAGGAGCTTGGTTTACAATGATCTCAGCATATATCAGGGCACAACGGGCAAGATGATGTCCGACAGATAGGAGTAAGAATTCTGAGCAGGGCTATGAAACTGGTCTCGCCACACCGTAAATTGGGAAGGATGGTCTTAGCATCTTCCCTCTCCTTTTTCTCTCTTTCACTGGACACTCCTCCCCTCAGCGTTCCCTCCTAGGTCCCCAGAAAGTTAGTTCCCCAAGGGCAAAGGGGGGGCCAGTTCATGGAAGTCACGGGGAGCTCATTTCCTTTCAGCCAAAGGAGGAGTTTGTAGCAGGCAGAACTTTCTGAAGATGTAGTTGGCAGCCTTGGGAGTAGTGATACCCCCGTCACTGGAGGTATGTGAACAGGAGCCTGTGGGAGGGCTCTGGGGAGGATTGCAGAGAGGATGGGGTGAGGGGGGTGTGTGGAATCTCTGGTTCTCTCCTGGCCCTGGGATGGGGAGTTGAACTGAGCCTGCCTGTGGGACCAGCCCTCACCTCCCCTGGTGAAGCCAGGGCATTTAGTTCCCTGGGCGCCTGGGATGTCCTTTGTGACCTCATAAACTCAGTGCCCAGCACCCTGCCTGGCCCAGGGTGAATGAATGAATTCCTTAGGGTTTTATTAAGTGTGTGGGCACAATCTACTAACTGTTTGTGTTTTTTATTATGATAATAAAAATTTACTTTTTAAAGCATGGCCAAATAACAACTTGAACTGGAAACAGGAAAAATGCTTGTAAAATCCCATCCCACAAGCTGGAGTCATTTCCTGAATTACAGGTGAGGCAGGAAAGCGTTTGCTCTCCACCCCCACGTGGAGCTGGCGGGGAGGCCGTGTGGTGTGGGGGAAGCTCTCCTTGGACAAGTCCCTTACCCTCCCTGGGCCTCCATTTCTCCCCTGGGAAATGGGATAGTGGAAACCATCAGGAATGACCCACCGGTTTTCCCTCAGGCTGACTTGGACCGATGGGTAGAGGCTGCCATGGTGCTGTGTCCAGAAGGATTCAGAAGTCGTTTCTGTGCTCAGCTGGAGTGTGTGGTAATAGATTAGCAATGTCTGCCCTGGGCACCACATGGGAGGAGGGTGGCCCATGTGTCATGTATTTGCCATGCCTGGACTAGGTGGTCCTGGTGGGCGCTGATGGCTCTAGATGCCAAGACTCAATGCTTCTAGCTCACCTCAGTCATTCCTTTGCCTTCAAGCTGACGTCTTGGTCCTTCTCCATTCCTCTATTGTAAAATTATGAGGAAGCTGTGAGGCTGCTGCTTCAAAACCTCGTTGTATTGTCTGTTCTAAATTGAGTCGTCTACGTAAAAGACCTCAGAGTCGTCTAGAGGCTGGAAGTATCTAGGTGGGTTTGGACATGATGCAGATTAGTGGAGAAATGCAGGATTTAGATTCCAAGGAGCGCCTGGCCTGCAGCAGCTTGCAGGAGAGCCTCAGGCAGAGGAGGGACTGCTGAAGTCTTTGGAAAAGAGGAAAGTGGATGGGCCACTGCAAGGAAGGGATGGAATTAGTCCTGCAGGGAGTTATTCTGGGTACACAGCTGCGCTCCAGGACTGAGGTTCTTCTTTGGCAGCAAGAGGCCATACCGGCAAGGGAGGGAGACCTGGCCGGGCCTTGGGTAAAACACCCTCGACTATTTCCCTCCATCTCCTCTCCGGCCTCCCCTGCCTTGACTCTCCCCCACCCACCCTGGGATCCAGTTACACTGGCCTCTGCACCATTCCCATAGGTAGCACGTGTTTCTTAACCCCAGGCCTTTGCCAGCACTGTTGCAGCTGCCTGGCATGCGCTTCTTCCCCCAGCAGACTCCTATTCATGCTTCCAGATCCAGCCTCAAAGTTCTCTCTGAGATGCCTTCCCAACCCTCTGGACCGTGTAGAGTCCTACATCCCCCATCCCCTTCTCTTTGTCTAGACTGGCAATGTTGTCTGGCTTCTTGGTAAATCCCTACTTTGCTTGGTTCTGGGTAAGCCTGGACACAGTGGAGTGAAACATCCCAAGATACAGTCATTTTGTGGTGAAAAATAAAGATGGCTTCATTCTCTGATGAGAGCAGGAAATTCAGTTTCCATAAGACCCCTCCCTGGGAGCTCATCTCAGGCGAAGGCTGCTTGAGGGTTTAGAGAGGATCCTCCGGCCCGTGCACAGGCCTCTCCTGGGGGCTGGGCTGGGCTGGGAGATGGCCAGGAGGGCCCTGCGGCTGGGCCTGGCCTCGTGAAAGGCCTTGTGTTTCATCTTTGATGTTACCTCCAAAGGAGGTTATATGGGCTGTTTGTCCCATCCACAGAGGTTCTCTGGCTGGATGACAGCAGAAAATTCTCAGCCGACAAAAGAACATTTGCATCCCATTACTAAATCACACCCCTTATAGTGCACTATCAATTAACTTTTAAAATAAATCCTGTGATTATCTTGTGATTTGCAATTATATTGCATGCCTTTTTCTTTGATATTAAAAGTGATCACTTAATAAATGTAAAGATTTAAAATATATCACAATTTGGGTAATATCGTCATTTATCATCAAGTGTATCAAGCACCCCAAAAATTGGAAGTGGCCCGGCCTCTCTCAGCCTCTGAGAGGCCCCCTTGCCTCAGAGTGTGTTTCTGTGTAACCCTGTACAACAGCTGTGCCACCTTGGGCAACAGGCTTAAACTGTCTGCCTAGCCTCAGTTTCCTCATCTGCCCCATTTGCAAAATGGTGAAAATAACTCTGCCCTGCGGAGTTTCAATGATGAGTAAGGTGATGCACATGGAGTTCCCAGCAGAGTTTCAGGAACACAATGTTCCTGGTAGATAGTAGGTGTTCAATAATTGGTAGTGGTGCTTATTATTATTATATCCAAGTGCCAGTTTATTTTTAGCTGTTTTGATGCAGAATGTTCCCATATCTGTTATCTATTGCCATGTAACAAATCACTTTCAAACTTAGTGGCTTAAACAACCACTTATTAGCTGAGATTCTGTGGGTTGGCTGTTCAGGTTGGGCTCAGCCAGCAGGTTTTCTGGATTCAGCTGGGATTCCTCTTGCTTTCGTGGTCAGCTGCTGGCTGGCTCTGCTGATTTTGGCTGGGCTCTCTCACATTTGGGGCCTCTGCTGGGACAACTGGGCTGACTCATCAACTCATCCCCAGCAGCCTCGCCTGGGCTTGTTCCCATGCCAGGGACAAGGGTCCTGAGAGAGCCAGTGGCCAAGTGCAAGGCCTCTTGAGGCTTACGCTGGGATTAGCATAATGTCACCTCTGCCACAGTCTATTGGTCAAAGCTAGGCACAGTCTCACGGGTGGGAAACACTCCAGGTCTTGATGGGAAGCATCGCAAAGTCACGTCTACAAAGCAGTGTCGATAGAGGAAGGGAAATAATTGGGGTCATTTTTGTGAACAGTCTGCCATAATTTCCCCCTTTTTAAACAAAAACCAGAGCCTTGAGTTAATTCCCCATTCATTCCCAGTGAGCAACTGGGGATGAATTCTGTTCTTTTCCACTGTCCGGTTCAAGCCTAATTTTAGATTTAGTCTAATAAAATGAATTTCACACCTGGGTTACTCACCCACTAGCAAACACTTTGTTCTTATCGATGCCTGGGACAAACACCTAGGCAGCCTGGATTTGTAGTTCCATTACCTCCAAACACAATAATTGTTAATTACTTGCTTTATTTGGTTCTGTTGCGTTTGCCAATAGTCAATTACCTATGTTAGGTTTTCTTGTGATCAGTGAGGCTTATCCAATATTGCAGCTCAGCTCTGGTTTTGTCTCCGAGATGTCTTTTCCAAGAGAGTTAAAGAAAACCCTTGCTCACGAGTTTATTGAATATTAGCCTTTATCTGCTTATTTCAAAGGCTCCTTATTCAGTGCTGCACGCACCAGAGTGCTCACACTGAGCTCTTAGAACGGAACGAAAGACTCAAGATGAGCCTTCCCTTTGCCTGATCTGGCTAAATCCCGTACGTGGAATAGAGGAGTGAATTGTGGGATCCTGGGGCATTCTTAGCTCATACTGAGTCTCTGAAACGGTCTTATCCTATCTAGTCCACCCTCCGAATTGCTGCCCAGAGACCTGACGCAGTGATCTGATGGCGTCGCTTGTGCTGGCACGCACTGACGGGCCCGCTCTCCAGCCCTCCCTCCTCCTGTGCCCTTCGTCACAGGACTCTGCAGGTGCGTGCCCTCGAAGCTGGGCTGGGCCACGAGACCTCCTTTGGTCAACAGAATGAGGTGGAAGTGACGACGTGCCAGCTCTGAGCCCAGGCCTCAAGACGCCTTGCATGTCTCCTCTTGCACTCTTGTGTTCTGCCATCGACATGAGCAAGATATGCCCAGGCTGGCCTGGTGGTCCTAGGAGGAAGACAAGACACGCACGGAGAGCAGCCGGACCACCTCAGCAAAGCCGGGCCGGAACCAGCCCACCCCCAGCTGACCCCAGATGTGGGAGCCATCAACACTGATTGTTGTTATGAGCCACTGAGATTCGGGGTGGTTATGATGTGGCAAAAGCCAGTTCATCATTTTTCTGCTTCACCCCTAGCACTGGTCCCCTGTAGCCTGAGACATGAAGTCCAAGCGAAACCTTGCAGCGTCTCGGTGCCCCAGACCTCCCTTTCACTTTACTCTTGAGCAATGACCCCAAATGACTTGCAGTTCTTCAAATGCATCGTGCTGGTTCACACTTTTATGCCTTTGCACCCGGTGTGCCTTCTGCCTGGAATGCCATTCTCCTCTCCTTTGTCTGCCTGGAAAACTCCCATTTGTCTGTCAAAACCCAGCTCAGGCATTGTCTCTTCCAAGAAGTCTCACTGCACTCCTCTCTCCCCTGTGGTACAGCATTTCCACTCCTGTGAGAGGTCTGGACTTGTATATATGTCTCTTGTTACCATGTGACACAGTATTATGATGTGGGTTCTTTTTGTTTTTGCCCATCTTTGCCATCTGTTAGACTGATTCACTGGACAAGGACAGCCTGAATTCCTCAACGTATCCTCAGAGGCTAGAGCAGTCCCTGGCTCAACAATGCTCGATGGCTAAATGAGGCGTTAGGATCCCTCCTGGCTGGGGGAATTGCCCACAGTTGGAAGATGGTCATTTCTTCCTTTTGTCCCCCCAAACTCACAGTGGAATTTGCTCATGTTGGGTAGTTGTGCTTAGGGTCTGACTCCACTGTAGGGGGCGCTCAAGTGCTCAGTGAATGAGTCCTGGGTCCTGTGGGTCCCACACTGGGCTGTGAGCTCCTACAGGCTGAATCTGGGTTTGTCTACCTCTGTGCCCGTGGTGCTGGCACCAAGCCTATACACGGGCAGTTTCAGAAAACCCATTTATTCAAAATATTTATATTTCTGGAACATCCATCAAGTGCCAGGCTCTGTTCTGGGCGCTGCGGATAGGGAGCGACCAAGACAAACACGAGTCCCTGCCCTCCTGAAGCATGCAAGCCAACCGGGGAGACAGGAAAAAGAGGAGGAAACAGCTTAGCTAAGTAAAATGTCGTTTCTGTCTGTGTGTCCCCGTGGCTGGAGGAATGTTCTTTGCATTTGGAGGTTATGTTTGTGAGTGTCCGACTGAAAAATCAGCCATTTGTGAAGAGTGCTCCAGAAGCCGAGGGGCATTTCTGAGAGCAGTTGGTTGTTCAGAAGAATGAACCCTGAGACACAGCTCGAGGTCAGTGCTGGCTGCTCCTAGGATACCGGCCAGGGTACACCGCAGGCAGAGAAGGGACGGCAGTGTTGGGGGAAACAACGGTAGTTGTGAATAGGAGCCCTTTTCCGAGTGGCTCCAGGCACATTCCAAATTGCAAGTGCCGATTTGCAGTCGAGCTGGAGGACTTTATATATTGTGCTCCAGGGTGAGCAGTAACAGGGATGTATGTACTTAATGATGTAGGGGAGCCAACCAGTAAATAAAATAATTACAAAATGTGATAAGCACTTTATAAAGGGACCTGAGATGAAGCTGGGGGCAGGCAGGTGCTAGGTTATGTTGGGCATTGCGACTGTGGTAAGGGCTTTGGATCCTATTGTGAGTGTGGGGAGACCAGGGGAGAGATGGGATCTGATATACGTTTAAAGACTATCACTTCCGCTGCCATGTGGGGTAAGTTTTTATTTAGTTGAATCAAGTATTTCTGGAGAGTATCCCAATAAATTGGCTTTTTGTTCTTGAAGCTATCACCTCCCCATGGTGAATTTCACTACCTCCTCGTAGAACTCGGGACCCTAATTTTCCAAGGAGACAAACCTTCAATTTCCGGTTTAGATTTGCATTAGAAAGAGACCTTAATTACTCTGATCTCTAACACCTCTGAGGAGCTGATTTGAGCTTTTCAGATACAAAGAGTGTTAATTGGCTAAGGGGCCCAGCTGAGAAACCTTACACCACCAAGTGGGTAGGGGGTATGGATGGGGCGGGGAGCTGGGGGAGGGGGTTCGAGAGAGGAGGGGACACCTCACATCCGCCAAGATTCCTAGAGGTCTGCAGAGGGGAATGAAGGAAATCAACATGCAGCGGTTTTGCCTGCTTTCCATCCTTCAAGTCTCCTCCCACCTGTCCTTCAAGATCCAACTCGCTCCCAAGTATTCTGGGAAGCTCCCCCCATCCGCACTCCCACCCCAGGATCCCCCCAACTGTTTCCTGGGCAGCCAGTGCCTCCCTGGGATCCTGGTTTCCCACACTGTGCTGGGTTCCAGCACTTCCCACACTGTATTCGATGGTCTGTTAACTGGGCGGCCCTTCCACTTGGAGGACAAAGACCCACCTCGTGCAGCTTTGCCTCCTTGCACAGCCCAAAGTGGGCATCCAGGAAGTGTGAAATGAGTGAATAATAGAATAATATAATAGAAGCCATCACTTATCTAGGGCTTCCTTTGATTCTATGCTGTATTACAGAGTTAATGCTCAGAGTTAGAAGACATTTAACCCTGTTCTCTAATTCCTGCCAGATCAAATGTCCTGCCTGAATCACCATTGATAGTTATAGTGATTTGTGGGATTATTTAATATTTACCACTCTGAGGACAAGAACTCCTTTCTGTTTTAGTCACCCCTCTATCTGTACGGCCTAGCCCAGTGCCTGCCATATAAAGGCTCAATAAATATTTGTTGAATGAGTGAATGCTTGCCTACCTTCAGTGATGGGGAGTTCACTATCTCCTGAGGAAGTGTCACCCATCTTTGACACCTTTTCTTGCTAGTTGTTCTTTTTATTGAAGCTGCATTTGTTTCCCTGGGGTGTCGATCTAGTCCTGACTCCTGGACTCTCCCAAAGACAGCTCTCCTGCTCCCCTGAGGCTGGAAGGCTATGACCTATGCATGTCTCTTCTTAACTCCTCTGCTCTTCCCTGTGTACAGCACAGCCAGTTCCTTCCTCATAATGACCTAGCATCCAGTCACTGCCTTGTTCTGGTCATCCCTTCCGGACACAGTCCATATTGTTCTGTTCCCTCTCACATTAAAGGCCTGATGTATGTAAAGATGGGACTCTCACTTCCCACGTTTTTGGAATTACATTTCTATTAATGCAACCCTTTCAATGCATTTACCTCCACCCTATTTAAATCAATAGATAAGGCACCCAATATAGAAGGTGGGTCAACCAAGTGAGGTCTTTCCTTTTCTTTTCTACAGGTATAGAAACTGTTGATGGTGAGTATATGGGTGTCTACTATGAAAATTTGTCACCTTTTTGGTATGTTTAAAATTTTTCATAATAAAATGTTGGAAAGAGGAAAAAACCCAATAGAGTAATTAAAATGGAATACTAAAAAAAATTTTATTAACTCCAAAGAAGAAACAGAAAAAGAAAACAGGACAAATAGAAAGCAAATAACAAAATGGCCATCCTAAAGGCAGCCATATCAAAAATAATATTAAAAGTAAATGAACTAAACATTTCAATTAAAGGCAGAGATCTTCAGGCTGGTTAAAAGAACAAGAGCTAATTACCTGCTGTCTACAAGACAAAGATAGGTTGAAAATAGAAGGACGGAAAGAGAGATACTATGCTAAAGCACTAATCATAAGAAAGCTGGGGAGGCTATTTTTTTTTTTTTTGTGAGGAAGATCAGCCCTGAGCTAACATCCATGCCAATCCTCCTCTTTTTGCTGAGGAAGACTGGCCCTGGGCTAACATCTGTGCCCATCTTCCTCCACTTTATGTGGGACACGGCCACAGCATGGCCTGACAAGTGGTGCATCCGTGTGCACCCGGGATCCGAACCCGGGCTGCCAGCAGTGGAGCGCACGCACTTAACCACTACGCCACAGGGCCGGCCCGAGGCTATGTTAACATCAGATAGACTTCAAGACAAGAGGTGTTATTAGGGATAAAGAAGTATACTTCATAATGAAAACTGGGTCAGTTCATCAGGAGGCCAAAACAATTATAAATGTGAATGTGTACAATAACAGAGCTTTAAAGTACATGAAGCAAAAACTGACAGAACCAAATGGAGAAATAGATAAATCTACAACCATAGTTTTTACTCTCTTGGTAATTGATAGAATTATTAGAACAAAAATAGTAAGGATATTAAGGTTCTGAACAACATTATATGCACTTTGACACCCAACAGCTATAGAATTTTTTTTTTCAAGTGCCCATGGAATGTTCACCAGGATAACCCATATGCTGGGCCATAATATAAAATAAATGTTGATAAAGTTTAAAAGATTGAAAACTTACAGAGCCTGTTCTTGGACCACAAATAATGATGAACATAAAGCTACAGATTTAAGAAGCTCAATGAGCCTGAGGAACAAGAAATATGAAGAAAATGACATCAAGGCATATCATAATATAATTGTTCAAGAGCATTGACAAAAAGAAACTTGAAAAGGCAACAAGAGAAAAAAGATGTACAGAGGAACAAAGATGAGGATAACAACAGATTTCTCATCAGAAGCAGCGTAAGCAAGAAGATAGGAAGCAATACCTGTGATACACTGAAAGATAAAAAGCCTGTCAACCTAGAATTTTATATTCAGCAAAAGTATCATTTAAAACCAAAGGCAAAATAAAGACTTTTTCAGACATATAAAAGCTGAAGGAATTCATCATTAGCGCACCCATGCTAAAAGAAATGCTAGAGGAATTTGATCAGACAGAAGGTAAATGACACCAGATGGAATTCTGAATCCACAGAAAGTAACGAAAAGCATTAAAATGGTAACTACTTGGTAAATATATAAGGTATTTTGGTATTATTTAAAATTCTCTTAAAGATATTTTACTGTTAAAATAATTGCAATGTAATGTGGGATTTATGATATATGTAAATGTGAAATGTATAACAACAATAGAACAAATATTGGTAGTGGAGAAATGGGTGTATACTATTCTAAAGTTCTTATCCTATACATGAAATGGTATAATATCACTTGAAGGTAGACTGTGATAAATGAAAGATGTATTCTGTCAACACTAAAGCAACTATGAAAACAACAAAACAAAGAGTTATAGCTAATAAATCAACAAAGGTGATAAATGGAATCATAAAATATTTAATTAATCAAAAAGACGCAGGAAAAGAAGAAAAAGGGAAGAGTAGCTGGATCAAATAGAAAAATATCTAGATGAGAGATTTAAACATAACTATATCAATAAGCACATTAAATGTAAAGGGTCTAAATGCCCAAACTAAAGGGCAGAGATTGCCAGATTGCGTAAAAAAGGAAGCCAAAGAAAGGAAATAATAAACATCAAAGTGAAAATCAATGAAATAGAATATAGAAAAACAATAGATTCAATGAAACCAAAAGCTGGTTCTTTGAGAAGATCAGTAAGAATGATAAACCTATAGTTAGACTGACCAGGGACAAAAGAGAGAAGACACAAATTTCCAATATCAGGAATACAGAGATGGTATCACTATAGATTCTCCAGATAATAAAAGGATAATAAGGGAACATTATGAACAGCTTTATGCCAATAAATCCAACAACTTAGATGAATTGGACAAATTTCTTGAAAGATACAAATTACCAAAGTTTACTCAAGGAGAAAGAGTCAACCTGAATAACTCTTTATCTATTAAAGAAATTGATTTTGTATTTATAAAAACCTTCCCACAATGATGAATTCTACAAAAGATTTAAGAAAGACATAATACCAATTCAACACAAATTCTCCCAAAAAGTTTTTAAGGAATAGGGGATAGGGGAGAGAATATTTTCCAATTCATTCTGAGGCCAGCATTACCCTGATACTAAAAGCTGACAAAGGCATACAAGAAAAGAGAACTACAGCCCAATAATCCCTTATGAACAGTGAGTCCAACAATATACTGAAAGCATAATGCATCATGACCAAGTGGGGTTTTCCCCAGAAATGTAGGGTTGGTTTAACATTCAAAAATCAATCAACATGATTCACCATATTAACAAACTAAAAAAGAAAAAAACGTACGATCATCTCAATAAATATAGAAAACATATTTGACAAAATTCAACATCTATTCCTGATAAAAGCTGTCAGGAAACTAGTAATGAGAGAAACTTGCTCACCCTGATTAAGGACATCTACAAAATCTTGATGGCTAACATCAGACTTAATCATGCAAGACTGAATGCTTTCCCCTACGATCAGGAATAAGTTCTCGGCACTTTTATTCAGCATTGTGCTGGAGGGCTTAGCCAGTGCAATCAGGCAAGGAGACACCCAGACTGGAAAGTAAAACTGGCTTTGTTCACACACAATATGATCATCTATGTAGAAAATATAATGGAACCTACAAAAAAGCAACTAGAAGTAATAAGTTTTGCAAAGTTGCAGGATACAAAATCAATCTACAAAAATTCAGTGTATTTTACCTATTAGCAACAAACCGTTGGAAATAGAAATAAAAAAACTTACTGCTTACAGTAGTGTCAAAAGATATAAAGTACTTAGGGATAAATCTGATGAAAGTTGTGAAAGACCTGTACTCTGAGACTATAAAATATTGCTGAGAGAAATGAAAGAAAACCTAAAAAATTGAAGTTGGAAGAATCAATATTGTTGTCAGTCCTCCTCAAATTGCTCTATGGATGCAGCACAATCCCAATCAAATTCCCAACAGGCCTTTTCGGTAGGAATTGATATGTTGATTTTAAGATTCATACTAAAATGCACAGAGTCCAGAATAGCCACAACAATTTTGAAAAAGAGGAAGAAAATTGGAGGTCTCACACTACCTGATTGCAAGACTTATAAGCATATAGTAATAAAAAACATGATATTGGCATAAAGACAGATAAGTGAAACAGACTAAAGAGCCTGAATAAAGAGTCCAGAAATATACCTACACATAGATGGACAACTGATTTTTTTTGGGGGGGTGAGCTAACATCCGTTGCCAATCTTCCTCTTTTTGCTTGAGGAAGTTTGTCCCTGAGCTAACATCTGTGCCAATCCTCCTCTATTTTGTATGTGGGTCACCACCTCAGCATGGCTTGATGAGCAGTGCATATGTCTGCACCTGGGATCCGAACCCGGGAACCCTGGGCTGCTGAAGTCGAGCACACAAACTTAACCACTATGCCACTGGGCCGGCCCCTGGACAACTGATTTTTGACAGAGGTGCAGAGGCAATGCAGTAAAAGACAGCTTTTAAGGAAAGGCTGGAACAACTGGATATCCAAATGCAAAAAAGACCAAAAAACCCCCCAAAACTTGGATCCATGACTTGGACTATTTACAAAAATTAACTCAAATGGATCATAGACCTAAATGTAAAACCTACAACTATGATTTTTTTTTTTTTTTTTTTTTTTTTTTACAAGGAAGCATAAGAGAAAATCTTCATGACCTTGGATTAGTCAAAGATTTCTTAGAAATGTCACTGAAAGCATAATCCACAAAAGCAAAATTGATGAATGGGACTTAAAAATGTCTCTTCAAAAGACATTGTTATGAGAACAAAAAGATAAGCAACAGACTGGAAAAAAACACTTGCAATTCATATATCTGATAAACGACTTGTATCCAGAGTATATAAAGAACTCTCAAAACTCAATAACATGAAAATAAAGAACCCAGTTTAAAAATGGACAAAAGAGTTGAACAGATGCTTCATCAAAGAAGGAATAGGGATGGCGAGTAAGAACATAAAAAGATGCTCATCATCATTCGTTATCAGGGAAATGCAAATTAAAAACCACAATGAGATACCACTCATTGGATAATATAATTGCTATAATATAATACCTGCTGTTTTGAATATAAATGGTACTACTATTTTGAAAAATAATTTGGCATTTCTTAAAAAGTTCAACTTACACCTACCATATGATCCAGCCACCCCACTCCTAGGTATTTACCCAAGACAAATGAAAGCATATGCCCATTAAAAGACTCGTGTACAGATGTTCTCAGCAGCATTATTTGTCCATCAACAGGTAAATAGATAAATTATGTTGCATCCATACAATAGAATACTATTCTGCCATAAAATGGAACAGATTATTGCTACAAATAACGTGTCTATGTCAAAATGAATCTTAGAATAATTATGCTGAAGGAAAGAAGCCAGACAAGAAAGTATATATACTGTAGGATTCCATTTATAAAATTCTAAAAAATGCAAGCTAATCTATAATGACAGATAGCAGATCAGTGAGGATGGGGTGGGAGGAGGGATTACGAAGAACACGAGGAAACCTTTGGGGATGAGGGATATGCTCACTCTTCTGACCGGGGTGATGGTTTCGTGGGCGTATACATATCTCAAACCTTATCAAATTGTATACTTTAAACATATACAGTTTATTGTATGTCAATTATAGTTCATAAAGCTGTTTAAGTATATTTGAGCCTTAATAAGGTACATGCACCACACACACAAGATTCCTGAGCCTTGTCCTAGGTCTGCTGATTCAGATTATGTGGAGACCAGGCCTAGGACGGTGTTTTGGAAATTTGATGCACACCACAGCTTGAGAGCCATGGCCCCATGACGCTGAAATTCCTCCCTGCAGCCTTCGAGGCTCCCTCCTCCTCTCTATGCGTCCCTCGAAAGCCTCCCCTGTCCTACTCCCCGTTTCATTCTCTGACCCCCGCCAGCCCAGGCTCTCTGAGGTTCTCTCACCAGTACGTGCTCTTTTGACCCTGAGCCTTTGCAAGCACTGTGCCCTTTCCCTGGAATACACTTGTGCTCTTCTTCAGTTGACTAATTCCTACTTGTGCTGCAAAACCCTGCTCAGGGAGCACCTCTGGGAAGCCTTCCTGGACACGCCACTCTTTGTCTGAGGCTCCCTCATGTATGCTGTCTTTCCCTGGGGACCTCTTTGAACTTCGGTTTCCTGATCTGTAAAACGAGCTCGAGAGTAGCACTTACCCTGGAGGATTGGTCTGAAGACTCAGTGAGATAACAGATAAACAATTTAGTATAGTTCTCTGTGCATCTCAGAATTTGACAAGTGGTGGCCACTGTCGTCGTGGCTGTTACTGTTGCTATTTCTCGTCACTGCCCTCAGAGCCGGCTGAGCATGTTCCACGTACCATCCAACACCGTGGTGGCCGCTGTTTGATCTTCCTCCTCCAGACTGTGACTGCCCTGAGTGCGCCACAGGCGTCAGTTAGTTCCGCCCACGAACATTTGTTGAGCACCCTGTCAGACCCTATTCCAGGTGCTGAGAACACAAAGATTAGAAGGAAGGGAATGGACACGAGAGGTGAAGACAGCAGAGAGAGACCAGAGGGGAGTGTGAGGAACACAGACTTCTGAGCCATCTGTTCTATCACATGTAGCTGTGTAACCTTGCGCGAGTTACTGAACCTCTCTGTTCTTCATTTTTTTCAGCTGTAAAATGGGGGTAGAATACCTATCTTACTAGGTTGATGTATCATTTTATTTTACTTTAACAACACATAGTTTTGCACAAATCAGCTGATATCTGTAAAACACTCAAAACAAAAGACACTGAATATCCACTGGATTTAGCAACAAGTAGGGCATCAGAGATGGGGGGAGAGCTCTTCTAGAGGAGGAAGAAGTGCAGGGACGGAGGAGTGAGTGACTCGAAAAGGTGACAAAAGGAAGTAGGGACAGAGGGGAGGGTGGCAGCCCGATGGGGGAGGGTGTGCAGGGTTCTGAGACCGAGTGTTGTTCAGTTGAAGGGAAGGTGCCAGTAGGGTGGGAGTGACTGCAGATACGGAGAGGGCAGGGAGGACGGAAGGACGGAGCAGGGGAGGGGCTGCATGCATGAGGTCCAGTGGAGACAGGAAGCCGGCAGGCCAGGAGGGAGCACCTCATTCGTTAGTGCCTGCTGCCCATCGTTCAGCAAACTCATCTGTGCAGGCAGACAAGGGTGGTGTAAGGGGGCGTGTTGGGGAGGGCGGGAGAAGTGTGAAGCAGCTCTTGAGGGGAGTGGGGGAGGGTACAAAAGACTGACAGGTGGTGCTGAGCAGAGACCAGAATTTGGAAGGATGCCAGCCTGCAGGGACAGGGAGGGGAGACTGAGGCCCCTGCAGCGGCAGCCACTGGGGTGGAGGACGGCGAAGGCGGAGGGTCGCGTTCCCTCAGGACTGGGGTAGCTCGCTGGTAGGAGGACCAACTTGTCTCGTTTGCCTGGGACTGTCTTGGTTTTAAAACCGAAAGTCCCACGTCCTGGGAACTCCCTCAGGACGGTTGGTCACCCAACGGGGCAGGAGGGTGACAACATGGGGATCCAAGGGCTGTGAGGATGCTGGTTCCGTGATCAGTGCCAGGATGGGGGGTGTGTGCAGGGGTGGAAGGGTGGGCTGGGCACGCAGGATATGGGAGTGGGGGCTGCGGAGGGAGGTTAAGGACCTAAGGTGTTGCCCACCTGTCTCCCTGTGCCTGAATAGTGCCTGGCCCTCTACCGAGGCACTAAATATTTTTCGGGAGACTGCAACACCAGACGCTCACATGCTACTTTAATTTTTGCCATAGCCACACAGCTTCTGTATTAACTTAATGTTCTTTAACTCTTTAAAATCTCAATAAATATATCTTAAAAGGAAATAATCTCTACCCTATACGGAGAAAAACAAAGAAAGCACACACACCACCACCAACAGGTATTGGGTTCTCACTGGACCTGCTGCCTGACACAGGAGCTGGGCTGAGGCCGCTCCTTCTGTTACCCCAGGAGGGGCCGAGGTAGTGAGTAGTCAGGGTGTGCTGGGCCAGGAGTCCTTCTCGAGCTGCTCGGGAGGGTGGGCTTGGAGGGGGCACAGCTTTCCTGTGTTACTGACTCTGTGGTTCTTTACTACCTAAAATCGTCCCGCCTTCCTCATTTTGGAAAATGCCGTGGTCAAGTGCTGAGACTGTAGGTTCTCTTCATGTTCTCATGAGTCCATAAGAGCTGTACATTTAAATACCAAGACGTCATTTTTGTGGCAATTTTCTGAGAGGTCATGGGCAGACTCAGAGGTTATGGCTGAAAAGGTCCCTGAGGATTCAACGGATCTGACCCCCAACTCCACCTGCTTTCTTCCTTTTTTTTCTTTTCCCTTTGTTTTACAGAGGTAGAAACTGAAACCCAGAGAGGGTAGGAACTTACCCAGGGCCACACAGCTGGAGCTGGGACTTGCCCCGACTCTCCCCACTCGGCCGTCACACCATCACACCTAGTTGGCTGCTTTTCCCAGTCCTTCCCCGCTTTGTCTTCGGAGACAATTTTGCTTCTTGACTTCTGACTTCTTGTCAGCTGTGATTAATGAGGAAGGCTCCTGCATACATGATTTTCAGCTGTGCCCAGTTTATGACAAACAGACGATTTAAGTCAGAATACTGCTATTTAGCAAGGCTGGATTTAGAGCCGGCAGAAATTAAGAAGATTAATTTAAAGGTAAAAAATGAGTGACAATCATAGATCAACACCTGAGAATTCTTGCTGCCTGTACGCGTCCCTAATTGAGAAGTATGTGGAAGATTCCATCCGTGAAATTCAATTATCATGCAAGCTGGAGGGAGCAGCTTCCTGGGGAAGAAACTCCACGGCCCAAATCAAAATGACTCCACCTGTCTGTTTTCGTATCAAGAGAGTGAGGAAACCTGTCTCGGTAATGATGAAATATGGGCGGTGTCAACCTAATGAAAGTGTCCAGGGTTCCCTGTCCATAATGGGATTACCTCCAGAGCTCTCCCCTCAGAGGTCAGCCCAGAAGAGCCTCCGCAGCTCCAGGAAGCCTCTGGGTTCCGAGGGCAGATGGCACCGGCACCCCATTTCTGACACCATCTCCCCCAGCCCCGCAGCGGGACTGGATGAGACGGGCAGGCAAAAGGCGCTCTGGAGCCCCTGAGCCCCTTCCACTGATTAGGGGATTCTTAACCCAAGCAATCAGCAGAGAAAACTCCAGACAACAACTGTAATGATTACAAATGAGCCGATGGTAATTGACCTGCCTTTTAACTGCGGGGAGGGATGCGGGGTGGGGGCAGATGCCTCAGCACTGGCTTTGTCTCTCCAGTGTGGCTGAGATTCAGCCAGGAGCACACTGCAACCCCTGATCTGCTTCCTTTTCAGTTAACCGCTCTGGGCGGTTGTGGTGGTGAACAAAGGCATAAGCCTACTGATGCCCGGAGGTTTACGGTTTGCAAAGTGCTTTCATGTACCTCAACTCAGAAACGTGGACTCGGGAAACCCTGCGATAATGTCTCCCATTATACAGACGAGGAGGCTGAGGTCAAGCGATGGACCTCACCTGTTTGAAAGAGAGTTGTTGGATGCTGGGGTGGGTGTTTGGCACTGCCCTCATTAATGTAGAGGAAGGCACAGTCTCAGGCTTTTCAGGAGCTCATGTTCTGGGGCAGGACTAGGCATGGACTGGAGGGATCGTCACTGAAGGTCAGATGTAATAGGATCATCAGAGTGGGTGCTGAAGAAGAGGTCAAAGATGGAAGAGACAGCATGATGAAGCAAACCTCCCCAGGGGCAGGGTCAAGTCTGTTCTGATCACTGTAGTAGCTCCAGTGCCCAGCAATCTGCTGAGCACAAAGCGGGTCTCAAAAATATCTGTTGAATAAATGAAAGGATGATGGCGATGCCTCTTGCGATAGGCCTTGAAGGATGTAAAGAATTCGGGGGATTTGGAGGAGAGTGAGTGTGTCGGGAATTATTAACCTGCAGAATGGAATGCACAAATCATAGGATAGCAAAATTGCAATAATATTGGGTTTGCTGAATCCATGCTGAGTACGGACAAGCTCGGGCTGATGTTAACAATGTGGTTTTGCTAATCTACTGAAACCCAACAAATCTTTGCAGCATTATCTCACGGAGGGTGACAGTCAGGTCTCTCATTCCCCTGCAGACCCCTTCTCTCCAAGTCACTGGGAGCATTGCTTCGAGGACCATCTGTGCCTCTTCCAGTGACTTAGAGGTTCTGAATTAGTTTCCTTCTCCAAGAACGCTTTTGAATTCTTGTGGCTAGTCCCAGACTGGAGCAGGACTCAGGGGAGAGAAGAAAACTCCATGGGGAGGGAAAAGCTCTGTGTTTAATTGGAGACTCGTGTAATTTTCAGAGTGCGATGAAAACCCATGGAGGTGGCTCTTCATGCTGACTGTGTATTCTGAGTTGTCAGGACACTGTTCTGGAGGGGTGCACATCCCAGTCTGAAGGGAGGGTCTTGTGTCAGGGCGGACTCTCTAGTGCTCTCCAGGATGGAGAACATGGCCTCCTCTCCACCTTGAACTGCCATCTTCACATTTGTCATCTGAGACAAGAGGGCCCCACAGGCTCAGGTCAACGTGAAAGTGAACAACTCCATAAAAGGGTGGACGCAGTGAAGAAAATCTGCCTGTCCCCAGCTACAGAATTCTCATTCCCAACATCTAACCTAAAAATAACAGTGGATTTGTCAAGCCCTGATCAGGAGGGGTTTGTTGGAGAAATCGGATGGTCGCATTCCAGGGTTGGCAGGTTCTTCTCTTTGCTTCCATTCAAGTCTCTGGAATGTCATTCGCTTCCACTGCAGTCTGACTTTCTGCTCTGCTTAGCATGTCCAGGTGGAACCAGACTTCATGGGAGAAGAAACAATGGACTTTTACGGATGGGTAGACCTGAGTTCCAATCCTGGATCCTTCTCTTGCACACTGGGTGGCCATGGGTAAGTCTTTTCATCTCTGAGTCCCTTTTCTCAGATCTAAAATGAGAGTAATGCTGGTTTCCCCACTCCAGGGTGGATTGCACGTGGTGTGGACAGGAAGGGCTGGGATATGGGCAGGTCCTGTGCCCCACACGTGCTCAGCCTCAGATCCTCCCCACTCCTGAGTAGGGTGCTTGTGGGAGAGAAAGCAGTTTCCCCATCTCCACCTTTCTCTCTCTCCTGCAAAATGACCTTCATAATACTGTATCCCTTTCAGGCCTTTTATGTTAAGATCCACTCAACCCCCCAATCCTTATTCTGAGGAAGAGGCAATGTTCCCCAAGACTTCTGTAAATTCACGGAGGACTTCTTTTCCTGTGGTCACCTTTGGTTCTGAGTTAGTTCCATTTCTGGATCATCTTTTTATGTCACCAGTGTTGTTTCTTTCCTGCACTGTTAATGAAATGCAAAATGTAGCCCTTTCCACACTTTTTGTAGAAACAAAGCAACCTTCCCAGCACAGAACAAAGCGTGTGCTTTGCCATGACAGGCTCTGGGCTTCCTCTTCCTCTTCTGTGTCCTCTCCTTGCCCCTTCCTCCTGATTGCCCTGGGAACTCCAAATTCTCCCTCTGTCGTGCTGAGCTCTGCAGCCTGTTCCAGCCCCTGCTCCCCGGTTCTGCTGCAGGCCACCTGTGCCTGCCCGTGTCCCTCAAGGGTACCCAGGAGAACCGAAGGGCCTTCATCTCACGGTCCTCTCTGCTTTGAACGGCGGCCGCCCATGTAAACAGTACTGTTTTCCGTCCATGACATAAGCGGGGTGGGTGGGGCACTGTGACAAATCCAAAAGCTCTGCCACCATGAGACTCCATGTCGTGCCTCTTTCTTCTCCTCACACTCCTTCTCAGGAGCTCAAACAAAGGTGGGATAGGAGCTGCACCCTCCAAGCCCCCAGTCCTGGGTTGGCGTCCTAGCGCTGCCACTCATGTGCTGGAGACCTTGGAACGTTCTAGGCATGAAACACTCCTTTGAAAACCTGTTTTGAGAGTCTTTAGCACAAGCTGAGGCTGAAGGTAGAATTCTGTAAAATTGTGTGGTGGGGATGGCGAGGGTGGGACAGCCCCGGGAAGCCAGTCCCCAGGCATCACCCACCACGCAGAGTGCAGTTGGGGCCTCGTGGAGGCAGGTGTTCTTGGAGTGGCTGACCGGGTGATCCTGGGCAGGCTGCAGTCCCTCTCTGGGCTTCAGTGTCCTCACTGTTAGGTGAAGGCATGGGGCCTGGCAAATTGGAGCCCCAGCCTGGAGTGGCCCCAGCCCAGCGCCCTGGGGCCTGGCGAGCTGGCCGGAGCACAGGCGTCCTGGCTCAGGAGCCCGTGCACACACACTCTCACACAGAGCCTGTGTTTTCTCTGGATCACGCTTTCTCTCACCTTGTCCTGTGTCCCTGGATAGGATCCCATCTGTCATGCTGAGCCATCTGCTTCCTCTCCTGCCATCTCTGCTGCCCAACTCTGAGTAAATTAAAAAACAAAGAGGCAGGAAGCCGCTGACAGCGCATTTATCTGCATTTCTGCGGCTGGCAATGAGAGCTGAAGGGCTGGCTTTGTGGATCTGAATTAAAGATTCGTGGCTGTGCCATCCTGACCCTGGATGACACCACAGGTGGCAGTGAATGTGGGTTGGGGCTGAGGAGGAAGGGATTTGAGCCAGCGTGAGGGGCAGTGGCGGGACAGCTACCTTGGGCAAAACTGGGTTCCAGTCCAGTTTGCTGCTCAGGACTGGGGGCTTGGAAAGGGAGTCCTCAGTCCACCTCTGCCTTATAAATTACTGACCTTGCAGAGGGGTTGGGAGGCTAAGTGAGGAGCGTATTGATTGATAGCAGGTATGCAGCTGGTGTTCCACCGAGAGCACCTATTTCTGAGGGATTCGGGGTAGGCAAGGAAGAGGGTGGGGTGGGCAGGGAGCCCCTTGTCCAGTGAAGGGCATTAGGGAGGGGATGGTGATCTGGGTCTCCTCTGTGGGCCTCAATCTCTGCATCTCTAAAATGGGGCTAGGGCTGTGGGGCCACAGCCTAGGGAAAGTGTGGAAGGAGCAGGAGGAATGGGATGGGACGACTAGGGACAAGCCTGGAGGACACACAGGTCAGGGGAGCAGGAGGCCCAGAAGGGGGGCCGCAGCTGTGACTATGGGGAGATGGCTCTATGGTGGGTTGTGCGCCGGTTTCCCTTGTTTTCTGCCCTGGTGAGAAAATCATCGTCACCCCACTCCCTGACATCAGATCTGGCCATGTGACTCTGGCCCATGAAAGTGAAAGAAAGTGCCATCTGCCAGTTGTGGCAGAAGCGTTGAGAGCCGGCATGTACGTCTGCTATTGCTCTTTCCCCTCTTCCCTGGGGCCGAAGTCAGGTGTTCTCGTCCAGTCTGGGTCTTCAACTGAAGAGGGAGGGGAACAGAGCCAACGCTGACCCTCAGCGGACGTGGATGTGGGCCAGAGAGAAACGTTCCTTGTGAGTCATTGACATTTGAGGGCCGTTAGCAAAAGCTGACTGATTCAGAGCCCTGGGAATCCATGCTGGTCCTGACCCGCGACTTGGAAAACGGACGCAGCCTGCTCCCGCCCGGATCCCTGCAGTCTCTGTTCCTGCTAGACGAGGTGCCCTCTGTGACCCTCTCTGAGTCTCAGTAGT
Source organism: Diceros bicornis minor (assembly GCF_020826845.1). Classification (NCBI taxonomy): domain Eukaryota; kingdom Metazoa; phylum Chordata; class Mammalia; order Perissodactyla; family Rhinocerotidae; genus Diceros; species Diceros bicornis. The sequence goes on along the minus strand of NC_080767.1, from coordinate 5,862,026 downwards.
TTTGTCTGTAAAATGATGGGGTTGTGGACAAATGAAAGTCAACAGGCGAGGCGAGGGGGGAGGGCCACACCACCGTGTCGTGCCCAGCCCCAGAGGACCCTCACGGGGGGCAGGTATGCGACACAGGTGAAGATGGACGGTCATCACGCCCTCTGCGTGCTCCCCACGGCACAGCGTTCCGAATCTTACAGGTCACACTGCCACTGCTGACAGGGCACAGCCACTCTCTGCCCACATGTTCCCACAACTAGAGAGGCCTCCACGACGCATTCCAAGGATGCGAGCTGGGACCTCCCTGCATATTGGGGTCTAAGTCCCTCCTTCCGGACCCGACCCAACAGAACAGAAGATCAGGGGGTGGCCAGGCCCTAACTGAGGTGTGGAGGTGCCCCAGGCAGGTAGAGAGTTGAACTTGGCTTCAAAATGAAAGCCTTGCATTTGTTTAGACAGAGGGGATGGCTAACGACAACACGAATCCTCTTTCTAGTGTCCTGAGAGATTTACTTCTGGCCCTAGACTTGACTCTTCCGTTCTATAAAACCAGAGCCCTGTAGGTAGCCAGGTCTCCCTGGAGTGGACATTTGTCTTCTGGGAGCCAACCTGGCATGGGAACATCTTGCCTGTGTTTGGGCCTGACTCTCACCATAGAAGCAGAAAAGCCTGGACGCTCACTTTCCGGGCCTCCCTCGCCATAGGTCACGGGCACTCAGACCCGCCGGCTCCAGCAACACAAAGAGACAGTGGAGGCTCCCTCCTGGCGCAGCAGCAGCAACCAGGCTACAGGGGCCGCGGTGGCAGCCTCCAGGGCCATGTGAGATGTGGCTAGCCGGATCTGGGGCCAGTAGCAGTGTCCTCGATGCTCTGGCTCTGGTGGTGGCATTTGGGCCATGGTCTTGGCCCCTGACCATTTTCTAATCCTGATTCCACATCTGTCCCATGTGTTCTGTGAGTTTCTCACTATGCTTTATTAAATTTACTTTCTGCTTATTATCAGCTAGAGTCCGTGTCTGTTGCCTGCCAGTAGGAGCCCTGACAGTTACACACTCTCCTGAGAAGGCAGGTCAGCATCTTGGCCCAGACCAAGCAGGAGGTCAGGGGATCCTTTCCAGTCATGTGTGGTTCTGTCTTTGAGGAGTGCTCTGGGAAATACATTTTGTTATATTTCCTGGAATATTCTAGTGCCCCTTATAAATTACCACCCAGACAGCAGTCCTGCTGGTCCATTCCTTAGTCTGGTTCTGAGTATGGCTGGCCCCATCCTCAGGAGGAAGGTATGTTGGGGTGTAACATAGATGTGGTTTGTAGTGGTTCCAGTCACACATAAGAGCCAGCTCCTGTTCTGAACGTTGGACAGGAGGGGACGTCTGTCACAGATTCATAGATGTCAGTCGCAGAAGGACCCCTTGAGATAGTCTAGCAGGTAATTTTCAAAATGGTGCTGGCATACCAACTGAATTGGGTCACTTGGGAAGCCTGCTGAATATGCATATTCCAAGCCCCCTTCTATGGAATCAGTGAGGCCCAGGGATCTGCATTCTGATGCTCTAATGCAACTCCCTGGCCCCATTACACAGATGGGGAAAGAAGGACCCAGGCCTCCTAACCCTCAGACCCTCAAGAGCCCCTCAGCAGCCCTTCAAGTAGATTCGACCCATCCCGGGCAAGAAAGTGTGATCAGGTTGGCTGCTAGCAAGGCCAACCTGGGGGGAGGGGATGTTGCTTCTGGAAAAAAACTGTGATGAGTATGGAATTTATAATCTGGCTATTTCAGCAAATATTTATGTGCTTTGCTGAAATGTGTACTTTCAGATCAATTCTGCACTACATCTTTTTCAAATTATTATTCTAAGCTTGCAAAATTGAGTTTATTACTGATGTAAAAATAATAAACTCAGGAATCATTCATTACTTTCCACCCTCAGGAGTCAGCTGAGTTTTTAAAATAGTCAGGAAAGTCCAGGATGACCCCAGGTTTCTTGAGTAAGGGACTAGGGGATTGAGATGGGAACTCGGTGGGGGGACAGGTTTGGGGGAAGTGAGACATGTTGATTTTGTGGTGTGTGTGGAATCATCATAGGAATATTGGTGGGCAGAGGCCAGATAGGCCTGGAACTTAGCAGAGAAGTCTGGTTTGAAAGCAAAAAGTTAGACCCTTTTAGCACAGGTGAGCTGATTCAGAGACAGTGTTTTCTGTGAGAAGTGAGAACAGACCTCGTCAGCCCCTTTGTCCTTCAGTAGACAATGGGGGTAGGGTAGGGAAGGAAGGCTGAGTGGTGAGAGGCTGGGACTCAACAGCCTACAAATTTCATCTAGCACTAGCATTCTGCTGCTCTGTGCCATAGACAATTGTGAATTCAGTTCAGTTCGGTTCGATTCAATTCAACTCAATTCAATTTGACAGTCTCAGTCACTGTGCTGAGCACAATTCAATTCATCAACTATTTATTGAGTACCTGTGATGTTTTAGGCCCTGGGGCTCACCAGTGAACCTGAGATGGTCCTCATCCTGAGTGGACTTCCACTTGTCATATTTGGCAGTGGGTCAGGGAGCAAAGTTTAATGTTAGGACAGAAGTCTAAAAAGAGAAGACAATGTTCCCAAGGTTACAGAGCAGAATAGTGAGAGAGGCCCAGGATTCCTGACTCCCAGCTCAGGGTAGGGGATTTCTCTGAAGCATGGTGCAGCCAGGAGAAGGAGGTATTACATGAACAGACAATGTGAAAATATGATTAGCACTGGAGTATTTGCACAGGGGATTAATGATTAGGTTGGCTCTGGAGTGCTACTGAAGACAGCAACAGGGTTTCTGGGCTCACTGCAATGATTAGGGTCTCTTGAACTGCATGAGTGGATGAGAGAATCTCAGGACTCAGGGGTCATCCCATTCGATCTTCTACTATTTCAAACCATCTTGCACATCTCCAGTGATGAGGAGCTCACTGCCATTCAAGGTAGCTCATCTCTTATCCGGGCAGCTCTATTTGGAATTTGTTTTATACAATGATGTGAGGTCTCTCCTGCTATGGGTCCAATCCATTGATTTGTCTTAGCTCAGCCCCTGGGGACCATAGATCATGTCTGCTCCCTTTGTTCTGTGATAGCCCCTCAGAGACATGGAGGTGACCATGTGCATTGAGCCCATTCTTCTCCAGGTTGACTGCCCCAGATCTCTCAGCCATTGGGTCCTCTCTCCATCCTGTCTTCTCACTCCTGATGCATTATGGTTCACCTTTGTCCCTCTCACAGTGCTGAGCACAGCACCCTGGAAGTGTAGGCTGGACACATCCTGTGATGAACGTGACCCTTCAATGCTTACTGCAGGACCCGGAGCTGCCTGTATATCAGCCTGAGACACATGACCTTGTGACCCAGCATCCATTTACCAATGACCCCTTGCTTCCATTTAAGAATAGGTACCTTCCGATTCCTCTGTGTATGTGGAGGAGGGGTGGGATACACAGCGCCCAGTGAAAACGGTTTCAACCCTGTGCAAGTGAAAAACTGAGAATACAGAAGGTGGTCTATAAATTCCCAGCACTCATTAGTGACTGGGCCAGCAAATAGTTTTTCATTCCCTTTCTCCTCAAAGTGCGGTCCGTGGACCAGCAACATCACCTGGGAGCTTTTTGGGACGTGCAAAATCGCAGGCCCCACTCCAGACCTGCTGAATCAGAAGCTGTTTTAATGAGACCCCCAGGTGACCTATGCACCCTTCATTTGCCTTTTTTGAACCCTGGAGTCATGATGCGAGGCTCAGCCTCCAGGGCCTGTGGATCATGCCAGGATGACCTCCCTAAAACTCCAATCTGGCCATGTCACTCTGCTGCCTACAGCCTTTCAAAGGGTCCCTGTGGCTTTCAGGATAAGATCTAACCTCTCAGGCAGCACCATCTGGCTTGGACCAGTCTCTGGGCTCTGTTGCCCTCTCATATCGGAATGCCCCAGTCACACCAAATGACCCATGGTTTCCCAGAAAAGCCAGACTGTTTCACACCTCCATGCCTTTGTACTTGCTGTTTCTTCTGCCTAGAATTCCATCCCTAGACTTTCTCCCCTGGGAAACGCCTCCTCAGCCTTCATTTCGGCTTCTACATCACTTCTCCAGCGCTGCCTGACTTGTGCCTGCATCAAACCTAGCCCTTCTCTCTGATAAGCACTTAACACAAACACTGATCCACGTGCGTCTTCCTCACCAGGTTGTGAATTCCTTGGGGCAGAGTCTGTGACTGGTTTATCTCAGCCTAGCACACAGCAGGTACTCAATAAATGCTAAATTGCTGGGGCACTTAGCAAAGGCCCCAGGGTCTACAGGAGAGCCCAGCAGGAAGGGAGGCTTATTCAGAAAGGTTACTCCTCATAGTTACCTGCCTCTCTGCTCCCCCAAGGCAGGGGCTCTCTCTGCCCAGGACGGCTCCTCAGAGAATCAGCTCCATCCTCCAACACTGCTAAGTGAAACAGCAGCCAGTGCCACCACCAAGAGAGGCCACAGTCCTCAGAGGGGTTCCTGGATCCTAGGCCTTTTTCAGGTCAGCCCACTTTTCCAAGCCCGTTGTAGGCTGGGCTTGGCTCCCAGGAACCCGGGATGGAGCAGATCTATTCCTCTCTTGGAGAGTTCGCAGTCTGGTCAGGAGTCAGGCCCAAATGACTTGCAAACAGTGCTCTGGAGGTTTGGAGAGGGAGCTCTCCACTGCGTAGGATGTCACTAGGCAGGGGCAGGGCAGGGATGGCATCTGAAGAGGGAACAGCACAAACAAAGGCCTGGTATAGGGAATGGTTATTTGGCTGGAGTGGAGGCATGTGAAGTAGGAGGCTGCAAAGGTAGGTTGGGGCCAGATTATGGGAGGAGGGGCCTCAAATGCTAAGACACATTGTCCACAGGGCTCCCGTGTGTGGCTGTACAGGTTGTGCACTGCACAAGGTTGTCCTGTCTCATTTGGACATTTGCAAGCAACTTCATTGTTTTGAAAATTAGAAAATATTTTTATTATGAATTTTTTCACTCTAAAGATGGACCACATATATGTTTATCATGACGATTTTCTGGGAAATGGAAATGTCTTGTTCTCACCAGGTTGATACAAACTGTTCCGTTTCTACTTTTGAAGAAGGAATAAATTTTATAATCCAAAGACCTAGTTTATGAAAATATAGACTGCAGAATGCAAGCCTCAGGTATACTCTCAAAAATACCACTTTTAGATTAATTTCCTTAGTATCAATTTGACGTGATGTTTTATATAAAATTAGTAATATAAATAATAGGATGCAGGAATGAAAGTCAGTATAAAATGCTTTGAAAGCATCAAAGGAAGTAAAACGTTCTTTGAAGAAAAATTAAATGACTATGTTTAAGAAAAATAGATTCTTCTTTTTCTGTGCGTGAGGAATATTGGCCCTGAGCTAACATCTGTTGCCAATCCTCCTGTTTTTGCTGAGGAAGACTGGCCCTGGGCTAACATCTGTGCCCATCCTCCTCTACTTTATATGGGACGCCGCCACAGCAGGGCCTGACAAGCGGTGCGTCTGTCAGCACCCGGGATCCCGACCCACGAACCCCGGGCCGCCGCAGCGGAGCACAGGAACTTAACAGCTACGCCACTGGGCCGGCCCCAAGAAAAAATATTCCTGATGCTAAACAAGTTGGACATCATTGATGCCAACTTCTCTAAAGAAGGAAATACGAGAAAATAAAGAACATATTTTAACTGTGAATGCCACAATCCGCCATTTATGACCCATATACAATTTCAAAATCAATTTCTTTTTAAAAATATTGGATACAACAATACTATTTTTAGAAGAAAGGTTTGTAATGTTGGAAACTATCATGGTCTTTCACTCTTCTAAACGACATATGTAATTTAAAGAATTATGATGAACTTGAACATCTGTAACTATATGAAAATTTACAATTGAAATTGACCGCTGTGCATTGGTCTGTGAGGAACTAAAACCTTACACTGTTTTCTAAACTCTCCTTTTGATGTTTAGCAGTACACTTGTATCAGTAATTCACTGGATGCTTTGCCGAGTCCTTTTGTAGCTGTCAGAATCTATTCAACTTCGACAACATTGGTTGCCAATGGAGAACATAGCTTCTTGAAATTAAAATGCATTTAAAATTACTTAAGGCCCCAGTCACTGAGCTGCCGCCGAGGACTCAGCAGCCTCCCCCTTGAGCCCCCTCGCTTCCCGACGCTCCGTCCCCCCCGCCCGCCTTTTCCCGCCGCCACCTTCCGCAGGCCGTTTCCACTGAGGAAAAGGAATCGTATCGTATGTCCGCTATCCAGAACCTCAACTCTTTCGACCCCTTTGCTGATGCAAGTAAGGGTGATGATCTGCTTCCTGCTGGCACTGAGGATTATATCCATATAAGAATTCAACAGAGAAACGGCAGGAAGACTCTTACTACTGTCCAAGGGATCGCTGATGATTACGATAAAAAGAACTAGTGAAGGCGTTTAAGAAAAAATTTGCCTGCAATGGTACTGTAATTGAGCATCCAGAATATGGAGAAGTAATTCAACTACAGGGTGACCAGCGCAAGAACATATGCCGGTTCCTGGTAGAGATTGGACTGGCTAAGGACGACCAGCTGAAGGTACATGGGTTTTAAGTGCTGTTGGCTCACTGAAGCTTAAGTGAGGATTTCCTTGCAATGAGTAGAATTTCCTTTCTGTCCCTTGTCACAAGTTTAAAAACCTCACAGCTTGTATAATGTAACCATTTGGGGTCTGCTTTTAACTTGGACTAGTGTAACTCCTTCATGCAATAAACTGAAAAGAGCCATGCTGTCTAGTCTTGAAGTCCCTCATTTAAACAGAGGTCAAGCAGTAGGCGCCTGGCAGTGTCCAGCCTGAAACAAAGCAATAATGTGATGTTTCGGCCAAGCCCGGAGCCCCAAGATCACAGATGGCTACGTCTGGCCAGAAGCTCCTCGGCTCTCCCTCTACAGAGTTCCCTGCCCTAAGAGAATGTCACCACCTGGACAGCCTTCGGTGAAGCTGAGGAGAGGATGGGGTAAGGCAGCAACGGCAGCTGTACCACTAGGCCGGAGCCTTTGGTGGTCAAAGAGTGGTCCCCTGGTGTCTCCAGCCTGACCAGGTGGGCAGAGCTTAGAGTGGCCACCTTCCCTCTAGTGAGGTGATAGGCCATCTGGCTTGCCGCGAAGGTCTTTTTGACCAGACATATTCTAGCTAATCGATGTCCAAACACCAGAGTGTGAGGCCAGCATCTACCAGAGTTAAACTTCTGACAAGGGAACAAATTTCAAACTGATGTATCAGTCGTGTAACCAGCTATAGAACTTGCAACTTACTAGCAACAGCTGCCCAATGCCATGTGAAGTAACAAACTGGTTTTTGTTTTTTTTTTCCCTTCAGTTTTAATGTTATGTAATGTATTTAAACCCTTATTTAAATAAAACTTGTTTTCAGAAACAAAAATAAAATAAAATAAAATAAAATTACTTAAGATTTGTAATTGGTCAAATCTAGTGATCATTTCTAGAGAAAACATGTTATTGGAGCAAGTAAGCATTAAAATGATCATAAACATTTTGTTTCCATGACAGCGAGATGCGTTTCTTAGGCTGGGTTCCCCTAGAAGGCAGAGACTGAGACAAGAGTTTGCGTGAAGGTGGTTCATTTTGGGAAACTTGCGCCAAGAAACTGCGAGTGAAGCAGGAAGGAAAGTCTCTCCAAGTCCTCGTATGCAGCTGTGAGCGCCTGGCTCTGTCTGGCTGGAACCGTGAGGAATGCACCCATGGGGCAGAAGGAGGGAGCATGTCTCTGCTGGTGCCCATCCTCCATTGGTCAGGGTTGTTGCTCTCTGCGGAATTAAGCCCCTTGTACTTCCAAGTTTGCCTGTTTGTCAGGATGTCCTATGTGACCACAGCAGAAAAGCCCCAGAGCAGAAAGCCAGAGATACGGTGGGGGCAGCTGAGGCGAGGTGCTCTCAGGTTACGTTTGCACACAGCTGGTTGCATCAAAAACAGCTGGGGTTAAAAAGTGGCCCAGACGATGTGAGGTGGGGCACGAGAGGTGTCCAATACAACATATAACAATTTAAAAACAAATCATTACAGTCGTTCTCATTATTGTGAGTAAAAACTCAAAATTTCTGTTTTATGTAAAGCATCTTATTTTGGTTTAATGTACATATGGTACACAAATCTCAAGTGTACAGCTCAATGAATTTCAAGTGTTCCTTTATGTTCTACAGTTGATATTTTATACAAAATGACTCTGTTATATAAGTATAAGAAGTGAATAGTATACCCATTAAAACTTTACTTGGGAGCGGAGAGGCTTGTTCTTATTTGCGTTAAGATGCTGTATGGACTAGCCGTGGGGCCACTGAGCAACAGTGCTGTGTGTTCTGGCAGGGTAGAGATGGACAGGGCTGCGTGTCCCAGTAGCAGGGTAGAGATGGACAGGGCTGCGTGTCCCGGCAGGGTGGAGACGGACAGGGCTGCGTGTCCCGGCAGGGTGGAGACGGACAGGGCTGCGTGTCCCGGCAGGGTAGAGACGGACAGTGCTGCGTGTCCCAGGAGGGTAGAGATGGATAGTGCTTTCCCCAGTGTGTGAGGCTTGGAAAAATTGTAGCCAAACTGGCTTTTTGTAATCTGAACATTTTTGAAACCTCAACTAGGAGAATTTTCCTTTTAAAGGACCTTACCATGATAAGGGGATCCCTTTAGAGCAGAGGGGCCTGGATGCTTAGTTTTTGGAACATTCAAATTCCCTCCCTCCCTCCTTGACCTCCTGGAAGGTGTTCCTACTGGAGAACACTTGGAACTGCAGGGTGTAGACTAACACCACAGCAAGGACCAGAGCAGGGCTTCTCAGCCTATCTGTGTTGGGCATTCAGGGCTCGATAGTCCTTTGTTGTGGCGGGGGGGCTGTCTTGTGCATTGCAAGTTTAGCAGCATTTCTGGCCTCTACCCACTAGATGCCATTCACAGTCCCTCCGCCCTCCACCCCGTGTAACAACCCAAAATGTCTCCAGACATTGCCAAATGACCCTGGGAGGCAAAATAGCCCCCATTTGAAAACCATGGCTTTAGAGGGTGAAGTATCCATTTGCACAGCTAATTATTTCTCTCCCATATTTCTTTCTACAAGCTCTGGTTTTCTATACTTTTCTTTTGAAAAACCAGATGGCATAATATTTCCCGTCGGGAGGATTCAGTGGCCTGCACGACGAGGTGGCCAGGCCAATGTCTGAGAGTGCCCAGTGTGTGGACGTTGGAACTGGGGAGTGAAAGTCTGGAAAGGGAGTCAAGAGATTCAGTGACTAACCACTTCACACTGAAGGAATGGCGGGGGTCAGGGGGGTCTGAGGAGCCTAGTGTGTCTGGCCACCAAAAGAGGTCCATGACATGAGAGCTCACAGAGCCTTCTGTGAAGCCGTCACATCTGGCTGCCACCACGGCCGCTGCCACAACGTCCTGAGAAAAATGGCTTCTGCTTCACTTCTGCCTTCCAAATCTTATGTGAGTTGCTCTCTTTGACAAACTCTGAGCCTACAAATCCGACACAGAAGGGGATTCTGGGAAATGTAGTTTCCAGCTTTATACAGGAGCAGTGGTTCTAAGAAGATCCAGAAGAGTCCACCCCTTTGTCAACTTGGCATCCATGCACATCCCTTTCACTAGACTGACTCCTGAATAAAAACAGTAACAACAGCATGCTCCCACCTAAAAGGATGTAACTCCCCTTCATACAACTGAAGACCTGCCAACTGCCCCGCAGAAGAGGAAACACGAAGTCTCATAGGTCACTTTATCCATCTCTGAATGATGTTTGCTCATCTAGCTGGGCCACCCTCCTCCTTTCATACCCTGTAACTTAAAAATGGAGATATAGGATTAACCACTATGAATACACTTCATATTAGCAGGCAAGAGTATGGCAGAGGGGGAAACAGAAAAAAAAAGTGGTTAACACATATAAATATATTCACATCAGAGCAAGGAAACAAGACAGCAAATAGTTCTCATTTTGGCAACTGGTCATGTGGTTGTAGCTGGAATTTGACCTCTTTTTTCTACTACCCATTCCTTAATCTTTTTTGCTCTTAGCAAGCACTTCAGCTAGTTATGGTTCCTTGTCTGGTGGGATAACTCAAACCTTCATTCCTGAAGGGTCTATGTCATTAGACTATGCTGATGTTTTCCATGCACTTTTACCATAGGACATGGAGTATTAGGAAACGTCCAGAAAATCTCCTGGGTCTCAGAAAGACTTCTCTTTGCCTGTCTTAGCCTGCTAGGGCTGTTATAACAAAATAGCGTAGACTGGGTGGCTTATAAACAACAGACATTTACTTCTCACAGTTCTGGAGGCTGGGAAGCCCAAGATCATAGTGCCAGCAGATTCACTGTCTGCTTCCTCAGTGATGGCTGTCTTTTCACTGTAACCTCAGGTGGTAGAAGAGTGCAGGGAGCTCTGTGGGGTCTCTTTTATGAATGTAGGGTCTCATGAATGGGGGTCCACCCTCATGACATAATCATCTCCAAAATGTCCTACCTCCAAATACCATCATTCGGGTGACGAATTTCAACATGAATTTTGGGGGGACACAAACATTTAATCTATAGCAGACCCCATTGTGAAGTAGCAACTTAATTTCCCCTTGGTAATCAGAACTAATCACTCCAGGGAGTACAGAATGAACCATTGTTGTGTCCATCGACAGAAGTAGTCTTCCTTTGGGAACCAAGATGTCTATGCCAGAGAGCCCAAAGTCACAGGGATAGAAACAAAAATGTTGCTATGCATCATTAAAGGGTACTAGTGATATGAGCCACTTCTATTTCCTCCTATTGATTACTGGACCTCTGGATCCTGGCCGTGGGAGAAATAGTACCATCCATGGGTTACTGAGTAAGAGGATATACCCCATTCTGTAGGATGTTACCCTAACTCTGCAAAGTCTTGTCACCCAGCTGATCCATAAATGAGTCTTCAAAAGGCCATTCCACTGTCCTATCAGGCCTGCTGTTTCAGAGTGATGGGGAACATGGTCAGGTCAGCAAATTCTGTGAGCTTGAACCCAAGGATTTTTTCAGAACAGTCACCAAAGCTTTATCTTTTCTTGCTTGGGCCTTGAGTTGGGAACTTAAAGCCTCAGCTCACCATTTTCCTTTTTCAAATTGTTCAGCATAATTAGAAGTAGCCAACTAACCCCACAGTCCTTATCATCTTTGTTTCCACTACAATGTTCTATTGCAGAGCTAGTTGGTCAATTGACTTTCTTTCTACAGATACCTGACTTGGGACGACGACAGGTAATAATTTAAGGAAATGTTTTGCCCCTTTGTGCCTTGGACTATCATGATCTAGCAATGGTGTCATTAATGCCTTTAATTCTAATATTAGTGAAAGAATTTCATCTCATTCTTAAGGCTCTGTTCCCCTGAACCACCAGTGATTTTAGTGAGGAAAACAGAGCCATTACAAGTATTATGGGAATAAGGAGTTTAACAGAGGAGTTAGGGCTTATGCAAATCTGAGAGTAGCCATGGAAGTGAGGCTGTAGAATGGGAAAGTTGAAGGGTTTGAGAAGCAGGTGCTAATCACTTCTGCCTGAATTACAAGGGGTACAGGTGGTGCAGCTGGCACAGATGGGAAAGTCTGAGAAGCTGCACATGTCTGGCCACCAAAGTAGGTCTGTGGAATGGGAGCTCATGAGGAGGTCTGCAAAGCCACTATGGCTGCCCAAACCGCCATGCCTGGTGACGCTGCTGTCATGTCTGACTGCCTTGCCTTCCCAATAGTAATGGCTTCCCTTGAGCTTCTCCCTTCTAAATTTTGCACGAGTTCCTCTCCTTGGCAATCTCCATTCTGGGACCGCTCAGGAAACAGCGTAGTGGGAAGTGTAGTTCCAGCCTGAAACAGGAGTGATGGTGCCAAGTTGACAGCAAGACGACCAGCACAAGGTCCAACAATGGGGGATGGGGTAAATAGATGATGATTACAGGCATTTGATAAAATCTATGTAGCCTGATCAGTCAGGTCCCTCCCAGAGAAGCAGAGCCAGTAGGAAATATATGTATTAGGAGATGTATTGCAAAGACTTGTCTTACATAATTGTGGTGGCTGGTTAGGGCAGGCCATCAGGAAAGGCAGGCTGGAACTCTTGGGCACCAGCTGAAGCTGCTGTCCACAGGAAGAGTTTCTTCCTCAGGGAAGCCTCTGGTCTGCCCCTCAGGTTTCCAACTGGCTGAATCAGGCCCACCCAGATTATCTAGGATAGTCTCCCTTACAGTTAACTGCTTATGGACTTTAATCACAGCTACAAAATACCTTCATGGCAGTATCTAGACTGAATAACTGGGCACTGTAGCCTAACCAAGGTGATGTATCAAGCTGACCATCTCATAGCCATTTAAAAGAATGAAGAGGATTGATATGTATAATGTGACAATTCATGATGCTCTGGAAGAACATTTAATGATACAGAAAAGTGCTCATGAACTATTAAGTTAAAAAGGCAGGTTATAAAACAATATATAGAGTATTTTTCTATTTGCATAAAAGGATGTCTACTTAAGCATAGAGAAAATACACTGAAATAGCACATGAGAATGTTCAGAGTGGTAATTACTGAGTGCTGAGAGATTGGGTGATCAAAATTATCTCTTTTTTGCTTATGTGTATTTCTTAAATTATTTACAATAAATAAATGATACTTTTTAATAAGAAAAAACTTTATTCTGTTTAGACGCATTAGGAAACTTTGCTAGTTAAAGAACAGCGGGCTCCTCCCGAGGTGTGTGTTGGGGGAGGGAGGGGCTCTCTTTCTCCCCACTTTCTCAGCCTTTCCTTCCCTAGCTACTTACAGACACCAAAGTTACTTGCAAAATGGGCAGCTCTCAGGTCTTGGAATGGAATGCTCCCCTCATATTCCTCTCTTTAACAAGTACGAGTGGATGCTGTGGGTGAGATGTCGAAAGTAAGCGTTTAATTTAGAATACACAGTGGAGAGAACCTTTAATATAATATTAATTCCTTGTGCAAATTAGCAACGTTTAATAACCATGTGAGCCATCGGGAATCCTGGTGCGACTCGAAATGACATCTGCATTAATGGTCTAATTAATAATATATATGTTAATAAGAATCTCATTAAAGCCGAGGTACAGTTATCAATGTAGGATGCAGTTCCTCAGCATCGGTGGGCCGATGTAGAGCTTGGGTGATTCCAGTTGCAATTTCCAATGATAAATGACCTTTTAAGTCTCATTAATTGATTAAGGAGGCAGCGATTAGTGTAAAAACTCAACTCCTCTGGAAGTATAAAGACCACCGTAAGACAGTGATGATTACAAATCAGGAGGAAGCGACCAGCTTGGCGCAGGCAGGGGGGTGCAGAGTGAGTAAGAGATGCAGACAGGTTCATGGGGCCCGCTCGTCCATGTCTCCCACCACACCCAGGCCTGGGCATTTGACTCTGCTGTTATCAATATTTTAATAAGAATTATGTCAACACTGATTAATTTTTATGGAAAAATTATTTTTCAAAGCCAGTGCCATCAAGTTAATTGACTCCTTTGGTCATTTTTCTCTTCAATTTAGTTTATCTCTTCCTAAATCTTACTGGAATTATTTCCATCAAGGCTGTTGTTTCACCTGAAGACTTGGTTCATCAGCCTTTGTTTTAATTGACTCATGACGGCAACTCCCTTGCGGCTTTGCTTCTCTTGGCCGCTATTTTGACCAAGTCTCAGCTTCCTGGGTCATATTTAGCATATCAACATCAAAAAGATTTGATGCTTTGGTTAATTTTCAGTCAGTGAAAATTTCTGCCTCGTGGGGTTTTAGCCTGTGTGGGTTGTATTTTATGCTGATTATTGCCCCCAGTCATCTTGGTGGTACACTGGGTAAATGACTGAGAGCTTATCTTTATTTCTAAGCTAACCCATGAAAGAAACGTGAGCGAGTTAATGAGCTAGAGGCAGACATCCGGGGAGAGGGAAGAGGAAGGGAACTGGGGAAGGACAGTGGTAGATCCAGAGAGGGAGGGATAGAGAGATGGAGACAGACAGCAAGAGGTTGTCGCAGTTCTGGCTTATTGGCTGCTCCTTTCATCAGGGTCAGAACGTCTGCTTCTCTGCTCCCCTAATCCCATGGTCTCTGAGCCTCTGCTTGGAGCTGGACCCTGGGCTATGGGGAGCAGAGCTGAGTAGTGTGCGGGGTCTGCCCTGGAGGACCCTCAATCAGGGGGGCCAGGCATGGAGGCTGAGAGTGCTTGGCCATGGAGGCAGCGATCCAGGGCAAGGGAGCCACCCACAGCCATCTCTGTGCTCCCCACACCCGGCACAGGGCCTGGCCAGAGAACACGCTCATAAAGCAAGGAGCCTGTCCTTCTGTGAACATGCATCAGGACTGTACCAGGTCCCAGACACCGAGTTGGGATCTGAGGGTACAGCTGTGGAGCAAGCAGTGCAATGGGAGAATGAGAGGGAAGAGCGAGAGGAAGCAAGCATGTAGCACATGGAAACTCAGATCAAAACAATAAAAGTAGGCAGAAATTTAGTAATTAGTTTTGAAGATCGAAGCCAGTGGTGCTAAACCGAGGGCTCGTTTAGGAGGCGGCAGCACACGGCACAGGGGAGCCTGGTGGGTGATGGGTGACCCCACACTTGTGATGGGTTTCCTCTTTCTCAGCTCTTGGGTCTGTGTGCCCAAAGCTGTTACCCTGTCCTGCCTCCTACTTTCCTCTCCTGGGAGGCTGTGGGTGCCTAGGAAGGACTCAGGAAACTCGGCTTCTGGCCCTGCATCTGAGTGCTTTCCTCCTGGATGGGGGCCTCAGTTTCCCCATTTGTAGCTCCACTCTGCCCAGTGCCCCTTTTCATGGGGTCACTTGCCATCAGGAGTCTGGGCTCTGCTCAGAGGCTGGGGCTCTGTCCGTCTGTCCTTGACCCCTGGACCCCAGGTCCTTCCCCGCTCAGGGATGGTTCCATACAGTTGAGACAGCCCCTTGGCCAGAGCCGAGGGGACTGTCTCTGACGTCCAGTGAGAGATTTCAGGTCCTCTATCACCTGACCCAGCTTTTCTTAAACTCTCCCTCCTGCACTCACCATCCTGTGCCCACTCGTCCTGCTGGGATGTTTTTCCCTAAGGCTGGATCATGGTGGGGCTGGGGGCTTTCTGCTGGAGATAAAACCAAGTCCCTGAGTCTGCAGAGCTGCCCAGGGCTGTATCCAGGCTGCCCTGTCCATATCGAATGCAGGCTCATGAGACGGAGACCTAACATCTCGTAGGGACCTGCCATGTGCCAGGCTCTGTGCTGGAATTTTAAGCATCATAATCTCGACCACCAGCAGAACTGGATTTACCTTTCACATCTCGCTGATGGAGAAACTGAGGCTCAAGGAGTTTTAGTGGCCTGTTCAAGGTCCTGCAGGTTCTGTCTCAGCTCTGCCTCTTGCTGCCCCAGGAGGAGTCTCCGGCCCGTCCTGGGATCTGCCCAGTGGCTAGATCTCCATTGGCCCAGAAGCATTTTTAGGCCCGCACAGAGCAATCACCTCCAGGGGAAGCAGCTGTGCTAATGGGCTCCAGGTGGCAGCTCCTGGCTTTGCCCTCTCTCTGCTGGAGGCCCGTCAGAGAGACCACTGGAAGTCAGTCCCTGCAGCCCCCAGATTGTCTTAACCAGGGACACTATAAATCCCCTCGACTGCCACACAGAATCTCATTATTTTAGAAAGGAAGGGCTCTAGGTGGTGATCTGGTTCTGCCCCTTAGTGTTTGGAGAGGGGAAGGCACCTGCCCAAAGACAGACCAGGGCAGGACTCGGGCCCCACCTGGGCCTCCTGATGGCACCAACCCCCTTGGCTCAAAGGTCAACACAGGCGTGGCTCCAGAGTTTACAAAGGCTCCTCCTCCTTCCTCCTCCTGGCTTTAACTCTCCCTTTAAGAGTCACTTTCTGCTTTCCCCTTGATAAGAATTTCACAGCAATTCACACACCCTGAGGGGTGACTGCATAACAGATTGCTAAAGCCAGGCTGTAATTATCCACCCTTGGGCTCCGCTCTGCTCTGAGTGAGGAGTTAGGATTTCACTGGTGCGGGGGTGGATGCTTCTGGATCTGTTGCACGTGCTAGCGTTTGCTGAGCTGGGCTGGCTCTTTGGGGCCCTGCACTGGGGGCACAGAAATTAATCAAACGGCACCGTCCCCAGGAGTTCCCGGTGCAGCAGAGGCCTGCAGGTGGGGCTACAGATAGCTAGGAACAGAGAGAGCAGGCAAGCGTCCTGGTGCAGACCCGTGAAGCCCTGCAGAGTCTGGTGGGATTGAGACGATGCTGGTGGTGGAGGGGGGCCGGGGCATGTGTGGAAGGGGCCGAGCAGAAGTGCGGAAGTGGGGAATTGAAGGGAGGGGCTTGGCTGTGTGAGAAGGCGAGTCGTGGGAGATGAGGTTGGAAACACGAGTTGGGTCTGTACATAAGACCTATACATGTACAGAACTGTACATAAGCCCTAAATACCCGCGACCTTGGCCTTGTCCAGAGGTTATAAACTGGCTGCCTCAGAACAGACTGAGGCCTCTGATGAGTTTATTTAGTTCCCCACAGTGTTTCTGTTTTGTCTTTATTTTTAATATTTCAAGTTAGTGGCTGACCTTTAGAAACCAGAAGATTTAATGTGAGAAATGGATTTCTGGCTCTTTGGGGACATCTGAAGAACTGCCAACCCTCGGCCTGCATTGCTGCCTGGAGACATGACTGCTGTGGCTTTGGGGATGCACATTTTCTGGGGAGAAGATCTGTGCTTCCACCAGACCTTCAGGGGGTCCATGAGCCCTCCAAAAATTGGAACCATGGCTGAAGAAGAATGTTGAATGACATGGAAGCTGTTCAGGAAATAAAAAGTGGAGGAAAGGTACAAATGTGTATTAACTGCACAATGACATTTTAGGAAACGTATGTATCCACAGAAAGCAGTGATTATCTCTGGGCAATGTGATTAAAGGTGATTTTTATTTTCTTTCCTTCTCGTGTCTCCATTTTTTACAAGGAATATTTATAGCAAGAAAATTATTTTTTAAATCAATTTTTAAAGTAGATCTGAGCTGGTTGACAGAGTTTAAAGCCTTTCGAAGTTTCCCAGGCACATATAGGAAGAAACTAGAACTCTTTAGTCTGTCGGCCCTTCCTGCTCTGGGTCAGCGACTTGCCAGCTTCATCTTCTCTGAATCTTTGTCTGGACACTTGGGACCCTACGGCCCCTCTGCACGCTCTGGGCATTTGGCGGTGACCTGTCTCTGCCTCCTGCACCCTCTCTCTTTCCTGCTAAACCCCTACTCCTTCCAGAGCGGGTTAAATGCCACCTGCTTCATGGAGCCTTACCCACTCCACCCCGACGGGGTCACTGGCCTCTTCTTCTTCCAGGATTGTTTGTGAAGGATGTGTCTGACTGCCACTGGGCTCTGGGCTTCTAAAGGGCAGGGACCATGGCGTCTTCTCTTGTTGGCTTATCCACCGGGCCTTTGGTGCAGTATGTGATCAGACAATGTTTGTCGAAGTCAGTTAACCGGAAAAGAAGAGAAAAAGCGAGGGTTTTAGTCAGAAAACGTGGATTCAAGTCCCTGCCCTGCCTCAGAAAACCACTGTGCCTGACCATGGGCAAGTCCTTAACCCATCTGTCCACTTGTTCATCTGTAAAACGGGCACACAGTCCTGCTCTGCAGACTAAATGGAATGATGTATGTGACAGTGCTTTGGAAACTAGGAAGTACTAAATGAATGATAGTTCCTGCTATCACTCATTTCCATTCCTTTAAGGCAGCTCTTCCTGAATGTTCTGGATGGTATGGACTGACTTACTGAAGGTCACATCCTAAGTCAGTGGTGGAGCTAAGACTAAAATCCAAATCCCTCTATTTATGGGCCATTAGCTGTCCTGGTACAGCAAGTGTTAAAAGAACCTAGAAAATGTCATCAGGAGCTGGTCATTGATTCCTCTGTGCAGTGTTGTGGTTTCATTTGCTGCTAAGGGATAAGAGGGCATGGTTCTTACGCCAACTGAGCCGCCCCAGCCATGGCCATGTTGTAGCCACCATCTGTCCCTGCTGACTTAGAAGCAGGTGTGAAATGCCTGGTTTAGCCTCTCTTTGCTCCTCTCTTTGAGCCCTGAGTATCCCTGTCAGATGCTGGGCTGAGGGCTGGACTGGGATGGGGTGGGGAGACCCTTTTGCTTGGTGCCTACAGCGGGAAGGGCGGTTTGGACTCTGCCCAGAGGTAGAGGAAAGTGAACTGTCACTGGACACACTCCATCATGTCTGCAAATTAGCCAACCCATTGAGGCCAAGGGCAGAGAAAATGCTGGGCTGTGGGAATGTGCTCCCAGGACTGTGCAAGGCGTGGGTGTTGGGCACCATCACCCCAGCCCTTGAAAAGATGTGGTAAGTGTGAGCAAAGGGGCATAAAAAGTTGGCAGAGGGGCCAGCCTGGTGGCATAGTGGTTAAGTTCACACTCTGCTTCGACGGCCTGGGGTTCGCAGGTTCGGATCCCAGACGTGGACCAACACACCACTCATCAAGCAGTGCTGTGGCGGCTGTCATGTACAAAAATGGAGGAAGATTGGCACAGATGTTAGCTGAGGGCCAATCTTCCTCACCAAAAAAAAAAAAAAGTTGGCACATTTTAGAGCATAAATTCTGTATCAGGTTAGACATTGCCTGCTCAGGGCGGTGGAAATGGGCCTTGCACAGGAGGCTGGGACCTCTCAGTTCTGAAGCTCCAGCTTTGTGAACCCGGACTCCCCCAGCCCTCCTGAATTTCCCTTTTCTTTATCTATAAGATAAGAGATTCCTTCATTGACCAAATATTTATTAAGCACCTACCATGTGCCGCGGAAACCTCCATGAATGAAACAGACAGATGCCTTTCCTCAGCAGTTCATGTGCTAGCGTGATGGCATCACTGCTGCCCTGCCCTCCTCCCGGGAGCAGGCGGCGGTGGGAAAGCGCTTTGTAAACTGTGGGGCGCCTGTGAGGGCTGAGGTCGGGACCCACCGGCGCTGGCGCCTCAGCTGATCTCAAGCCTCCAGCGACGCTGTTCCTCCAGCAGTTAGGTACTGAGGGTAACGTCAGGAGGGAAGAGACCTAAATTAATGAGGCTTTCTCATGCCTCAACTACCTTCTAAACATTGACTTGAGTCAGATTGGCAAAGCCCGCAAGTTTGGAGAAAGAATTAGCTGTGAGGTCTGTCGGTCACAACCTCCCGCTGTCGTTCATTTGACTTTCAGACACGTGTGTGGTGAACTGGGGACCCGGCGTGGGCGTGCAGAGGGCTTCAGGGCTGTCACAGCCTAGCTGGGATCAGACGAGAGTGTGGACAATCACAATATCGCGTGACAGAGGGCAGGAGGGGTGAGGACGGTCAGGCGACTGTAGGGTCCCCGACCTGGGTTGTCAGGGAAGGCTCTCTGCAGGAAGCAGACTCGCAGCTGAAACCTGAAGTTGAGGTAGGTGGATAGAGACCACCCTGTGCCACGCCCTGATGGAGAAGTGGAGGCACTGAACTGAGAAAGGAAGGGCAGGTGTTGTTGCCAGAAGGAAGTATTGTGCAAAGGCTGGAACATGCACAGTGTAGTGGGGAGGGGCCTTTCGTGGCCCAATCTCTAATTTTACAAGTGGAGAAACTGAGGCCCAGAGAAGTCTTTAGTTTTCTCAAGGGTAAACTTGGGGATATGTGACCTAAATGTTAACCAAGACTCCTTTGAACTGTAATAATCACAAATATTTTGGTCCAGAGAGGTTGTTAACACTCCCATTGTACTTGGAGGAAATTGAGAAAACGACCCGACCACAGCCACGTGGTGAGTTACTGGCAGAGTCAGGATTAGAATTCACACCCGGATACTAAAGTGCCATGTCAGCTCTACTCTCCTGTTGCCTCCAACATGGAGTCTGAAGGCCTCTGAGGCTGTCCACACCAACGGTCCTCAGACTTTGTGGCCCATTAGAACCACGTGGGGAGGTGTAAAAACCTAATGCCCATGTGGAACCCAGGAGATTTGTATCAGAGTCTCTGGGGGCGAGACCCAGGCATCAGTATTTTAAAAAACTCCCGGGTGAGCCTCATGTTCCTGTGCCTACGTCACTTGGGGATCTGGTTAAAATGCAGATTCTGCAGTGTGGCCTGCGCTTCAGAATTTTTCAGACTCCTCAGGTGATGCTGCTGCTGGTCCAGGAGGCACACTTTAATCAGCAAGGAGTCTACAGAGCCGTGTGCCCTGCAGAGCCCTTTCCCTGACACCTTCCCCGGACTTGCCTATCTCTGACAGACACATGCAGACACACAGACACGCGCACACGCACACACACACTGCTGCTTCCTGGCCTAGGCTTTTAAATGCCATGCTTCAAACCAAGAGGAATTTCCCCGGGACACTGAGCCCCACAGAAGGTGGCTGTTTGTGACCACACTGGCTGCACTGCTGACCTGCCAGACTCGGGTTATTGTCAGGACCCCAGGGGCAGTGCTGAGACTGGTGGAATCAAGCCAAGCACGACATTTAAAGAAACTCTCCTCTCAGAGTCTTGCCGGTGCCCACACTGTACCTGCAGGCCCTGAGAGTGTCACCTTCTGCTTCCTGGGCACCTTGCCTCGCTCTAGTCTGACCCTGCCCAGGACCCCATCCCCTCCCTCAACTCCACCCTGCCGCCCCGCACATCAGAGAACCTCGGAGTTTCATCAGCTCTCCCATTTCCTTCCAGAAGGCAGTTGATATCCCCACCTCCTCAGCACCACGTTCGTGGGCTCCATGCCTCCTTCGTGGGCACAAGGCAGTTTCCTGAAACAATGGCTTTCAAAGTGTGGTTCCAAACCAGCAGCAATGGCATCATCTGGGAACTTGTTAAAATGCCAACTCTCAGGCCTCCATCCAGACCTCCTGGATCAGACGGGGTGGGTGCAGCAATGGCTGATTAAACAAGCCCTCCAGGTGATTCTGGTGTCCGCTCAAGTGTGTGTGTGTGTGTGTGTGTGTGTGTGTGTGTGTGTGTGTGTCTCACCACCCTAGATTCCAGGCTAGACTTGGCCCAGGCTAGACTTGGCCCTGACTCCTGGAGACAGGGGCCTCTGGGCCGGTCTGCCTCTCTCCCTACAAGGAGGAGGCGGCTGTGTAGACGTCTGCAAAGTCTCCTCCAGTCCCGACTCTCAGGACTTGGGATGTGCTCACCAACCTCACTCCACTCCTGGCTGCAGAGCCCCAGGCAAACTGTTCTCCCTGGGGCCGACTCCCGGGGCAAGGCTGTGCATGGCAGCCTCGACTGTCTCCATGGGCATCATTAGCTGAAGAGCTTCCTGGCTGAGAAGGTCTGACTTCGGAAACAGTCTTAACAAAGAGAGGGGCTCCTGTGGCCAGCAGCAGGAGGGGCACCGTGAGCTATGGGGAAACACAGCTCCACAGAGGCCTGGTTGCAGCTCGCCCTGCCAGGAGTCAGGGCAACCCGGAAGGGGTTCGGTAGGTGCACACTGGTGTGGCTGCAGGCAGAGGTGGCTCCAGTATGCGTCACCCAGACTCGCCTCTTCTCAAGTCCAGCGTCCACAGAAGGCAAGGCTTCCAGTGACCTAAATGCATTCATGCAGTCACTCATTCAGCAAACAGTCCCTGAGCACTTTGCCGCCTTGGATCAGCTATGCGGGGTGTTGGGGAGAGTGGGATTACAGAGAGGAACTGGATTCAGGACACCGGCCCTGGCCCCTAGACCACGAGGGAGAACTCATAATAATAGCTAATGTTTAGGGAACATCTATCACGCGCTAGGTATCATTCTGTTTACCTGTGCCCACTCATTTCATTCTCACAGTGCGGCATAATAATATAATGCTTTATTATCAATGAGATAAGTCCTCTCAGGATACTCATTTACAGATGAAGAAACCAAGGCACAGAGAGGTTAGGTACCGTGCCCTATTAGACGCAGAGTGAGGATCAGAACCCAGGCGGTCTGGCTCCTGAACCCAGGCTTAAAGCCACCAGACTACCCCTCCCCCTCCAAAGGTGAGAGTTCACCATGAATTAATATGTTGAATCCCTGCCTGGGGATGTGACAGGTCGATTTCCTGCTGTTGGTGTCAATTTCCTCCTCTGTAAAGGGGATTAATAATTCCTGTGTGGAATGGTGAGGATTACGTGGGTGATGGCTGTGACCAGGAGTGAATTCAAGGTTAAGGGGGCTGCCCTAGGTGGTGGGAAGGGCTTCCATTTACCTGGGCTCCCCTGGTTTGACCAAGCTCATAGGTCAGCCATGATAGCACTGCCACCTGCCATTTGTGTGGCTCTTTACAGATGAGGGACCCAAGGCTCAGAGGTAAGTGTGTCACCCAGGGTGTGAAGCTCGGCTTGTCTAGCAGAGAAGGAGCTCAGCAGATGCACAGAGCGGCCAGAGCCAGCAGAGGTTCCTCTCTATATTACAATATATTTGAAATTCCTCATCATAGAGGCAATGAGAAATGCCTGGAGAAGGACAGAGCCAGGACTGGAACCCAGGCGTCTGTGTTTGGCGTCCACACTCTCAACCTCTGTTAACCCCTTGGGGGCCCCTTGCAGACGTCATGGGGGGATGGGGAGTGTCAAGCCTGGACAGGCCAGGGCATTAGCTCTGGGCCTGCAGCCTTGGAGGAGGCCCCTGGGAGTCCCCTGTCTATCTCCTGCCTCACAGCCCCTGCCCCAGCCACTCCGAATGGACCAGAGAAGAACACAGGCTGGTGGCCATGGGTGAGCAGATCTGCTCGGGGAACATTCGGGCTCACTCAGGGCTTGGAGTCAGCTTAGAGGCCAATGTTATTGCCCTGTTTCAATCCCATCAGTTGGTGTAGGGAGCCTGGAGGATACCGGGGGAGAAATAGGAACACGTACAAGGAAGCAGGGGCTCCTGGAACAAAAGAGACCCCCAGCCCTTCCCTATGAGTGTTACAATTACTGAAGTGTACCTGGTGGCCTGGAGGGGCCCTGACCAAGGCCAGATGACAAGGATGAATGGGGGAGGAGGGCCCAAGAGAGAGTTCACCATGAAGGCAGGGCGATGGCACCAGCAGTCTGGCATCCACACTGGGGCAAAGGATGGGAGGGGACATGGGCCAGGTCATGGAAGATTCTGGGCGTGGGCAGCACTGGGTCTTTCTTATAAATCTAATCATTAACCTACCCTATGAACCAGCAAATCCAGTCTTGGGTGTTTGCCCAAGACAAATGAAAATATACGACCTCAAAAAGAATTGTTCAAAAAAAATTCATAGCGGATTTATTCACAAATAGACAAACACTGGAAACATCCCAAAGGTCCATCAATAGGAAAATGGACAAGCAAATGGTGTTGTATCCATATACCAGAATCCTACTCAGTACAAAGGAGAAACAGATGACTGATATCTATGAAAACGGGTGGATCTTGGAAACACTGGGCCAACTGAAAGAGGCCTTACACAGCATGACTCAATTTATGTGATGTTCTAGAACAGACAAAACTTAGTTCTGGTGGGAAAGATTCAGAAGAGTGTTTACAGGTGGAGGTAGAGGCAGGGAAAGGTCATGAGGGAAGGTTCTGGTGTGAAAGTAATGTTCTGTATTTTGATGGAGGTTTGGATTACACAGGTGGATGAATTTGGCAAAACCCATTGAATAGTAGACTTAAAATTTATGTTTGATTACATGAAAATTTACCCCAAAAAAAAGAACTGTAAACAAATATGGAACTCTAGCAAATGATATACATATTGAAGTGTTTCTGGGTAAAAAAGCATATTGCTGTCTGCACCTTATTTTGAAATGCCTCTGGAAAATAAGATGGATAGACAGATGGATAGACGGATAGATATATGATAAAGCAAGTAAGGCCACACGTTAATTTTAGCAGGTATATGGGTATTCGCTTTACATTCTTTTCAATTTTCCTGTGTGTTCGAAATTTTTCATAGCAGAACATTGTGGGGGAAAATAAGTAGTGCAAATCCTGCTTCCTGCCTGGACCCTGACTGGCGCCTGTGTGTGTGCACTATGTTTACTCAAGGAGTCTTCTCCTGACTGACACCTAGATTGGCATTGTTCACTGTTGGTAGCAAGGCTACTGTCCTCAATTGTGTCTGTGCACACGGAGAGTATATTCCTCAGACAAACACCTAGAAGCTTTGCCAAGTGACAGGGTCATCAATACTTTCTAAGGGGCCTGAAGAAACCAGGCGCAGAGCGGGTGATGACTTATTCAAGCTCACACATGAAGCCCGCGCTGGAACTCACCCTGGGCTCCTGCTCTCATGCTCTTGCTACAAAAGGTAGAGTCCTTTCCTTGCTTCCTTGGCCTCCGGTCAACGCCCGTGTCTGCCTTAAGGGAGACAGAAATGGCAGAGATAGGGCTCTGCCTTCCAAGAGTTTAAAGTTAGGACGGGTGACGAGATTCTTGGAGGCAAGTGACCAGCAGGGGGAAGGCCCAGAGAAGGCGGCTGCTGTCACCTTCAACCTCGCCAGGGTCTCCACGCCAAATGAGAGGTGCAGCAGGAGAAGCGGATGGACAGAGAGAGGAGGTCGCACCTTTCCTAACACTCACGTCCCGGCCAGTGACCACAAAAATACGTCTCCAGTAACTGGGCTCGTGGGGATGACGCTGCTCTTCTAGGCAGGAAGCCGCGGCTCAGATCTGGAAGGACCATCTGCCACCCAGGGGCAAGGCGCTTAGAGAATGTCTCTCCACAGACTCCTGGGGCTGCCAGGGGGGCAGCAGATGTACATAGGCAGCCAGAGCCAGGCAGGCTGGGGCTCCCCTCTCCTCTTAGCAGTGTCTTTGCGATTGTCATAATAGAAGAAAAGAAAGAGGGGAGAAGCGGAGAAGACCAGAGGCAGGGAGGCCCCATGAGGCGCATGAATAACCTGGGTGAGGGGTGAGGTGAGCCAGAAGGGCAGGGGGAGACAGGAAGGAGGTGGAAGGCACAGGGAGCTATTGTGGTGTGGAGAGGAGGAAAGGCAGGGGCAGGGTGCCCCAGGACCCTCACCTGGACAGGTGAGCGCGTGGCAGTGCTGTTCACTTTCCGGACCAACGTTTGGACAGAGAATGATGATGGATTCCTTTTTAGACGTGATGAGTGTCAGAGGCAGTTCCTGATGACTAAAGATAATTTTTTTGATGCAGAAAAAAGTAACAAATTAAAAAACCTATTTTTCCCTAAGCCTTTAGGTTTAGTTTCAAACTTTATCATCCTAATTGTAAATCCAAATTCCCTTAAATAGTCTCATTTACAATTTATTTTATTTGATTCCTTTAAGCAGTTTGAGGTGCATTTATAAATTTGATGCCTCCCATTTTGTTCAGAGCACTTCGCAGGCCTGACCGTACAAGCAAAACCTTTGCAAGCACTTGAATTACTCTTGTAAATTTAATAACTCAAAATCATAAATATGGTGACTCTCAAGTTCTCAAAAGCATTCCAATACTGTTTACAAAACTCATCAAATTGTCTTACAACTTTTAGTTTAACATCACAAGTCTAAAATCAATCACTCAGTTACGTATCTACTTTGAAATCTCAGTCACGCCAAATTCTCTTCCACATCGCAAACCCGGCAAACACCAACTCTGTAGAGATCATTCCTAAATTTAACACAAATGTATTATGGGTTTAAGTGACTTCATTGTTTCTGTATTTAATTTATGCCTTACGGGGGTTAAAAAGACTCCTTTTCACTAAGGGAACTGCTTTCTCATCCCAAGAGAGTCGAGGTCACCCCTCCAGGAGTCCTGCCCTCACAACAGGCAAGCTGAGGTTCCTGGTCACTCATTCATGGCCGTGCTCTAGTTACCATCTAGAGGGCAGCTGTTTCTTGTTGCCCAGAGGTTGTGGCAGGCTCTGGAGACTTAGAATCATAATCATCCTGGGTGATACCTCTCATGTGCTTTTTTTTTTTTTTTTTTTTTTTTTTTTTTGTGAGGAGGACCAGCCCTGAGCTAACATCCAATGCCAATCCTCCTCTTTTTTGCTGAGGAAGACTGGCCCTGGGCTAACATCCATGCCCATCTTCCTCTATTTTATATGGGACGCCGCCACAGCATGGCTTAACAAGCGGTGCGTCGCTGCGCACCCGGGATCCAAACCGGCGAACCCCGGGCCGCCGCAGCGGAACGTGCGCACTTAACCGCTTGCGCCACCGGGCCGGCCCCCTCATGTACTTTTTAATGTGACACTAGGAGATTCCAAGTCCATATTGTTCAAATGGAGTT